>NC_063366.1:23127355-23156493 GCF_021869965.1 Rhincodon typus | reverse complement strand
TGCCAGCCCTCAGTGCAATGCTTGGGCTTTGTTCTCGAGAATGGTACCCGCCGACTGGGACCAGAGAGGGTCGAGGCGGTATTGAAGGTACCCAGACCCGTGACACAAAAAGAAATGCTGTCCTTTCTCGGTATGGTGAACTATTGCAGACAATGGATACCTGAATATCAGCGAATGGATGCTGTGCTGCGGTAGACGACATTGCAGGGGCAACTGACAGAAACAGACTGGGCTGAAGAGCGGCAACAAGCCTTAAGGGAGCTCAAAACAGCCGTGACTCAAGCTCCTACCCTGGGGATTCCTGATTACAACAAGTCCTTTGCCCTCTATGTCAGTGAAAAGGAGGGGTTGGAGAGTGGCATTCTGACCCAGGAGCACGGCGGACTCAAAGCGACCGGTAGCATAGTCCTGAGCTCAGTTACCTCCCGTTGTTAGGGAAATGCCTGATTGTCTACGAGTTGTTGCCGCCACTGCTGTAATTTTGGGAAAAATCGAACCCTATTGTTCTGGACCATAAGTGTGTGATTTTGGTCCCTCATACAGTCCCACTGCTTCTAAATTCAGCAGCGACACAACATTTCACCGCTGCCCCCTGCACTGGGTACGAGGTCATGCTGTTGTCCAAACCGAACATTTCCTTTCGGCCAGCACCCTCGTTCAACCCCGCCCCCCTTCTCCCTGACAGTGGGGAGACAGATGAAAGCGAGCACGACTGCCTGCAGGTCATTGATTCTGTCACATCTCCCCGCCCTGACTTACAATCCACACCCCTGGACAATCCCGATTCGGTGCTTTTCGCCGATGGTTCCTCTTACGGGCCATATGGCACTGCCACACTGGCTGGGTGTGCAGTTATCACCCCTTTTGAATTACTGGAAGCCTTTGCTCTGCCCCCTGGCACCTCCGCACAAGCAGCCGAGCTGTTCGCACTCACCCGCGCTTATATTCTCGCTGAGGGTCGGACTGCTAATATCTACACCGATTCGCGGTATGCATTCGGAGTGGGACATGATTTTGGGACCTTGTGGCAGCACCGTGGATTTATCACCTCCTCTGGTGAGCCATCCAGCATGCCACCCTGACAGGTAACTTGCTCCGAGCCATCCTCCTCCCCAGTAGGCCAGCCATTATCAAGTGCCAGGCGCACACACAAGCGCAAGACGAAGTCTCGCTCGGCAACGCTGCCGCAGACGAAGCGGCTCAGACAGCTGCTCTATCCCGAGCAACGGTTGTTTCCTCTTTCACACGCCAAAAATTGCCTGAGGCCATTGATTTGTTGGTTGCAGTACAGGCCCAGGAATGGGCCAGTGAACAAGAAAAAGTAAACTGGGTTCAGGATGGTCGTGTACAGGATTCTGATAATCTATGGAGACACCCCGATGGCAGGGTGGTCTGCCCAAAAGGGCTCCTCCATGTACTTGCCCACCTGGCGCATGGCCAAGGGCATGTTGGAAAAGCGGGGGATGTTTCACCAAGTTACCCAGCAGTGGTTTCCGCCAGGAATAATGACTGCTATTCAGCAGGTAACTGAAACTTGTAGTGTTTGCCAACAGTATAATAGAGGAAAGACCCCAGCCAGATTTGACCACTTGCCAGACCGGACCCTTTGGAAATCTGCAGATAGATTTTGTGCACATGCCGGCCTCTGGAGGATTTAAATACATATTGGTGATAGTGAGTATAGTGGATATGTTTCAAAGTGGATAGAGGCTTTGCAACTAGAAAAGATGATGCCAGGACAACGGTAAAATGTCGAATGAAAGACATCATCCCACGATTCGGAATACCCGTGAGAATAAATAGCGATAAGAGGGACGCACTTTGCAGGAAAGATGATAGTGGCTCTGACTCAGGGAATGGGGTTCAAATGGAAAGTGCACATACCCTATCAGCCCCAGTCCTCAGGAGTGGGAGAAACGATCAATGGGACTTTAAAGAATACCCTGGCTAAAGTGTGCCAGGAGACTGGGTTAAAGTGGCCTGAAGCTTTACCCATTACCCTACACACCCTGAGAAACCAAGTTAATAGAACGACAGCCTGTCCCCATTGGAAGTTTTAATGGGAAGACCCATGACCACCGGTACCAAGCCCCCGATGACCTGGGCCAACGTAGCACTAATATGGGTTGATGAGAAAACCCTGCAGTATGCACAGGCCCTGAGTGAGGCAGCTCGGTCCAATCATGCAAGGGTATTAGAGGCACTGCCAAAGCCCAAGGAAGGGAATATTCATCCATTTAAACCTGGTGATTTTGTGTATATCCAACCACTCAAAAAAGGTCTCTTTCTCCTTGTCTCCTTGGGGAGGCAATGGCCTAGTGGTATTATTGCTGGACTGTTAATCCAGAGACCTGGATAACATTCTGCGGATCTGGGTTCGAATCCTGCCATAGCAGATGGTGGAATTTGAATTCAATAAAAAAAATCTGGAATTAAGAATCTAATGATGACCATGAATCCATTGCCAATTGTCGGAAAAACCCAGCTGGTTCACTAATGTCCTTTTGGGAAGGAAACTGCCATCCTTACCTGGTCTGGCCTACATGTGACTCCAGACCCACAGCAATGTGGTTGACTCTGAACTGCTCTCTGGGCAATTAGGAATGGGCAATAAATGCTGCCTCACCAGCGATGTCCTCCTCCCGTTAATGAATACAAAAAAGTGGAAAGGACCCTATCAAGTATTACTGACGACCCACACAGCTGTCAAAGTGCAAGGCAAACCGGACTGGATTCACAGGACACATTGTAAACCGGGATCCGGAACCACCGTTACAGGTCCACCCACAGTACAGTACATGGACTATTTGTGTAGGGTATCGCATTGGACTACATAGAACAAGCCTGTGCCCACAACTCAATTCTGTCTTCAAGCTATACATATGTAAAGCGTTTAAATGTCTCCTCTGGCTGAGTGTGCGGCCACGTTCCGATTAATTCAAAAGGAGGAATCCCATAATGACCAATCCCCTTTAATGCCTCCAAAGTGGTGGAGTGGGTACTAAAACAGAATAGCATACTACCCGGGAATCAGGACGGTTTGCAGACTGAAGCTAGTCGCTATGTGGTTAACACCAATACAGACAGGCAACAGTGGAAGTCTACGGGGTACGCCCTTACCACTTTCATGGGATGGTACCAGCCAGATTATCGTAACACCTCCTCCCTGTCACCTCCTTTCTTTTTACGCTAACTACTGAAAACAACCACACAGCCCCACTTTGCCTCACTAGAATAGCAATACGAGAAAAGGGTACTCGCATGGGTAATATCCGTTGCTCCCAATATTATACTGTTTCCCATGACAGTTTTAACAATTGCACCGGGATGTGGCGCACTGCCGCAATGTTTGCTGTCATGCCCTCAGGGGCTGGTATCCTTCTCCAGAGGCTGACTAACTTGAATATCTCCCATGTGTGCTTCCCTCGAGAGTCCGACTCTGGAAGTCCCCTCCACTTCACATCATCCAACCATTCTGGCACCTTCCAGCAGAATTTGTACGCTGAGTTTATATTCCCTTTAATGGCAGATATTTGTATGTGACTACAAAGCGTACGCCTGGCTGTCCCCCTCCTGGATGGGTTCCTGCTATCTTGCATATATATCTTGGTGGGGCACCCTGACCCACTGTGGGATCATCCTTGTTATAACTGTAGTATGCATCCTCGCGACCCGCCTAATATGTCCCCCTGGGGTGACAAAGCCCTGCTCCCATGTTTTCCCGTTACATATCCAACAGTCCTGATTATGATGAGAAGGAATGCTTGGGTGTGAGACCTTTTTCCCTGGGATACGACCCTCCATTCGCAGAGGAAGACTGGTGAAGTCGATCTGGGGATCAAAAAGGAGGGATTTGTGGAATAATTGTCTGTTGAAACTGTTTAATTTAGGCTGAATAGTAATGAGTTAAAATAATACATGACTAGGAGCATGAAGTTGAGAAACTTTAGCTTTATGAGACAGTGCATATTGCTGTAACTTCATCCTGCCTTTCCCTAGTCTGACAAGTCACGTAGGATAGATAGCAAAAAGCTGGAGCTCGCAGCTTCTGTACACTCTTATCTTCACCGCGTTCTGCTTTAATTAATGTATGTCTGGTTGCCTAAGTAATGACCTTGCCTTGCTAAAACACAGTACCATTGCAACAGATAACACAGTGTTGAGCTGGAAGAACACAGCAGTCCAGGCAGCATCAGAGGAGCAGGAAAGCTGACGTTTTGGGTCGGGAACCCATTTCTGAAGAAGGGTCCTGACCTGAATCGTCAGCTTTCCTGCTCCTCTGATGCTGCCTGGCCAGCTATGTTCCTCCAGCTCTACACTGTGTTATCTCTGACTCCAGCATTGGCAGTTCTTACTATCTCACAGTACATTTGGTTGTTATGGCCTGAAAAAGCACAAAAACATAGTTTAAATGAAAAGGTACTGGACACATAATCCATGAAGAAACTGACTTGAATTCAAACAAAGAGCTCTTGGTGAGAGGGAGTAAGAATAAAGGGAAAGTGAATTTTGAGTTTGGGGACAGCACAGTGGCTCAGTGGTTGGCATTGCTGCCTCACAGTGCCAGTGATCCAGGTTCGATTCCACCCTCGGACGACTTTCTGTGTGGAGTTTGTACGTCTCCCTGTGTCTAGTGGGTTCCCTCTGGGTGCTCCAGTTTCCTCCCACTGTCCAAAGATTTGCAGGTTAGGTGGACTGGCTGTGCTAAATTGTCCATCGTATCCTGAGATGTGCAGGTTAGGTGGTTTAGCCATGGGAAATGCAGGGTTTCAGGGATAGGATAGGATAGGAAGGTGGGTCTGTTTGGGATTCTCTTTGGAGGAGGGGTGTTGACCCAATGGGCCAAATCGCCTGCCTTCACACTGTAGGCATTCTTTGATTTGGAGAGAATCCCACATGATGGGTATGTGACGATGCTGTCACTTTAAAAAGGCTATCTGTCCTGGGTTCTTTTGAATTTAGGCATGCAAAGTCAGAGGTGCCAAAGTGGCTCGGGATGCAGCCTGAAGCAATAGTGTAAGTGCCTTAAGGCTTTTTTAAAAAAAACAGTTTAACAATGGAAGGGGAGTGGCCAGTTCAAGTTTTCTAGTTTTTTTAGCTGTAGCAGTCGCAAGATGTTTTAAGTCCAGAAGGGTCACAAGCTTCAGTAAATGATTCCTAACTGACTTGCCCTGAATCTCTCTGGATGTGGTTCCCTCCTGCCTTTAAGAATCTGTGTTTGAATATACCTTATTGCCAAGGGATGTACTTATGGGATGTTACTATATTGGTACGATTAATTGGTCAATTTACTGTATTGAGTTTACCAATAGTTGTTATTCTAAATTCTGCTTTCTTTTGTTTGTGTTTTAACAATAGTATATAAATAAATTGTGTTTTGCTTAAAGCCGAGTGGTTTGACCAGTTGCATTAGATCTGGGGGACCCACTTTACATTTACCTTGAAAATGCGAAAAAGTTAGGGTCTAGGCTGCCTTCTTAAAATATTTTGAGGGGTCTGGCGTGGTCCATAACAGGTGCAGGTGAAAAGAGAGGTAGAGAATCTTCGTCAATGAACAACTTTTGCTGTTGTTAAAATTCCTGCAATCAGCTAAAGATAAGCTCACAGGAGGTGATAGTACAGTTTCAATGCAGAATGAGAGGCAAGAGAGAGAATTCCAATAATTCAATGCCAGAGAAAAGGAAAGCAAAAAACAGACAGACCAAGGACGGGAGACATTTGCTTCATTTGGAAGCTGACCTTCTGCTTCCAGCCCTCTGAGACATTTATGATTGGAAGTTGCAGAAAATAGTGAGAGAAATTTTCCTCGGCCTCACCTAGACAAACAATCTATGAACTTGATGAAATTGACACTTCGCTAATTTCTGGTAAAATTCAGCCCAATATCTTGGTGAGTAGGTATTTAGATGAGGTATACACAGTGATCTCACTGGAGCAAAGGACAAGTGACATAACATGTATCATAGAATCCCTGCAGCATGGAAGCAGGCCATTCAGACCAACAAGTCCATACTGTCCCTCCGAAGAGCATCCCACCCCGACCCATTTCCCTATCCATTGACTTCCCATGTCTAACCCACCTAACTACACATCCCTGAACACTATGGGCAATTTAGCATGGCCAATCCAACTAACCTGCACATCTTTGGACTGTGGGAGGAAGCCGGAGCACCCGGAGGAAACCCACACAGACACGGGGAGAATGTGCAAACTCCACACAGACAGTTGTGCAAGGCTGGAATTGAACCCGGGTCCCTGGTGCTGTGAGGCAGCAGTGCTAACCACTGAACCACCATGCCATATTTATTATAAATGAGGTGGTGAAAAAACAAAAAGAAATGGAATGACGTTGAAGAGATTCAGGAATGAAAATGGAAGGGAGTTTTACTTTGAAGGTGCAAAATCTGCTGAGCTTCAGTAAATCTGCAACACTTGTAACTTTCCTGGGTAATTTCTAAAACTTAGTCAAACTACAAATTGATTTAATGATAATAGAATGCAATTTGTTCATGGCAAATTTTCTTTGGAAACCACGTGACATATTTTATTTTGCACCCTTACTTTAGCAGATTTTTTTAGACGTTGGTGGGATCGGTACCTGGTACAAATACAAATTAAAAACTACAGACCTAGAGGTCATCACAGCATCCTTACACTCCCAGGACAGCATGCAAAATTTCAAGTGCTGGTGGGAGAGAAGGACTGGGGAACCCCTGCATGCTTACTCTCACCCCATTACGCTCCTTGAGCCTCTTGTCAAGAAGTTGGAGAGGACAAGAACAGGACTTTCAAAGAGAAAATCTGCAAACCAAACAGCCTGGTACATTTTGCTTTCTGACCATTGGGTTTTATTATTTTTTCACTGGCTGAGTGCATCTCTGGCTGGACCAGTATTTATTCCTAATTTCCTGGAGAAGTGAACTGTTGCAATCCTTGGTGTGTAAAGACACTCATAATGTCACAAAGGGAGTTCTAGGATTTTGACATTGAAGAAACAGCAATATATTTCCAAGTCAAGAATCAGCAATGTTAATGCTATTGAACATCGAAGGGGAAATGTCATTGCTTGATAATTATGTGGTGTAAACCAGCTGGGGATGAAAAACCTCCCTTCTTTAGGGCCCTATTTTGGTTCAGTGGTAGTGTGTCTACTCCTGGACTGGGAGGCCTGGGTTCAAGTCCCACCTGCTCCAGAGGTGTGCAATAACATGTCTAAACAGGGTAATTAGAAAAATAGGTCAAAAATTTAAAAAAAGTTCATTGCCATTATCAGCCCAAGCCTGAATATTATCCAGGTCCTGTTGCATATGTACATTGACTGCTTCAGTATCTACCATGTCAAGAATTGTACTTAAGATTGTGTAATCATCAGCTAACATTCCCACCTTTAACCTTATGATCCTAGAAGCTCATTCAGGAAACAGCTAAGGATGGTTTGGGGCAAGGACACTACCCTGCAGAGCTCATGTCATGATATCCCGGAGGTGGGGTGATTAACCTCAAACAATAACAATCATTTTCCTGTATGTTAGGTATGACTCCAACAATTGTATTGTGCACACAGCTGAAAGTTTATTTTTATCCTCCAAGAACTGATATTTCATGGAAAGACTTGGGCCATGTTGACTGCTATACCTTGATGTGACCTGAGTAGTCACTTTCCTCCACATTAACAGAGCTGACCCAGTGAGGAGCAGTCTGCTCTATTTGACAAAGCAGCAGCAGGTTTCATCATGCTTGCCATTGGCACTAGGCAGGCAGCTTCTACTTCTTGAAGGTATTCGGCGCCTTTAATTCAGCAATGAGCTCACGTCCTGCCAAACAAGGGCATTAAAAAGAATATTGTGTCAGAGTTACAGTTGACATGAATGGTCAGGACACAGAATGCATCTGGAAGTCAGGTCCCCACTTCTGATGAAAATGTGGCCCATTTGCTTTGAATGATATTGAACATTCTAACTTAATTCACTCAAGAATCAAGGTATTGCTCATGGACTGTAAGAGTTGGATGATGAGAGCAAACAGGTGTGAAAAGTGGTCAAGTTGCACCATTTGACTTATTTTCAACAGCAGGAAAACAGAATGAAAATCTATCCATAAGAACCAAAACAAGTGAAGAATCAAAACATGCTTCAAAATATTGGGAAAGGCAACAGATGGTGTTAAAGAAACAAATTCCCCAGGGCACAGACTCTTGGACCCCATCAGAAAATAAATCTTGTACCAACATGCCACTTCTCTCTTTCAAAGTTTCTAAATCAAGCAGAGGAATAAATAATACCTTTTCAATTTCAGTGCTTTCCTCTAAATTATAACTGGGTTGTGAAACTGCATCAGAACAAGTTCATGTCCAATGGCTCTACCATTGATACTAATTCTTTTTGGAAGAGAATTAAAACAAACTCAAATGTGGAACCAGATTTCAAAACAGCAATTCAAAATCTTGAAATCCAATGTTATTAAAAGGAATATAACTTGTTTGGATGCACTGAAGCAGCACCCTTTGGGATGGGTTTTTAATTAAAGACTATTTTTGAAGTGGCAACTTTTTTGATGCTGTTCATAAACTGTTATTTGATTAATTATTTTTGATTCTGTGTGGTAGAATTAAGATCTTACCTTCACATTCATAAATTCTCTTCCACTCTGAAAACAGAAGGAACAGATTAGACTTGAATGATTTTCTTCTGTATTATAATTTTTTTTCTCTCTCTAAATCTTTCTCCATGTTATAATATCTGAATAACTTCATGGAAACATACATTTCAGAACAGGCAGTTCAGCCCATCGAGTCTGTAACGCTAAAAATAAATGAAACCTCTCACTTTCTAGTACCCTCCCATAACCTTGAATATTATGACACTTCAAGAGCTCATCCGTGTAGTTTTAAAGGTTGTGAGGTTTCCTGCCTCAACTACCCTTCCAGGCAGTGCATTCCAGATTCCTGCTTATGCTCGGTGAATTTTTTTTTTCCCCCTGAAATCCTCTCTAAATCTCCTGCCCCTCACCTTGAAAGAGTGCCCTCTTATTGTTGACCCTTCAACTAAGGGGAACAGTTGCTAAGCCAATTTTGGATCCAAATGGCCAAGTACTCTTTCAATAGATAAATCTTAGAAAGGAATAAGGCACTGCCAAGTCTATTGATGCAGCCTTCCAACTGCGAAATTTGGTATGAATCTGTCTTCATAACCACAATTACCTTTCTACAATCTGTACAAAGTCTAGTTAATCCCTATGGTTTTGGAGCTAACGTTAATTGAGAACTCCAGCTGCTTTGACTAGATTTAATCAAGTGGTTCAGGACTTTTTTCTTATGGGCTCGACCAATAAGGATGTTTTATCAGTCCTGATTCTCTTACACCCACGTGATGTCCAGTTAATGTTGGCCATTCCAGTGAATCTCTACGATTACTTCATATTTTCTCAGGAGTGAAGAGAAAAAGATTAGTGAAGACATGCAACGCAGTCAGAGACACAGGAAGTTATAATGGGGAACAAAGATATGGCAAAACAATTAAATACATATCTTGGTTCTGCCTTCACAAATAACATCCCAAAAATGGTGATGGACACGGAGTCTAGTGAAAGGAGAAACCGAAAGAAATCAGTATTCACAGGGAAATGATGTTGGAGAACTGGGAAAACTGATGGAATTAAAGGCTGATAAATCCCAGGGCCGAATAATCTACATCCCAAAGGATTTAAGGAAGTAGCCTTAGAAATAGAGAATGGACATAATTCGGGACTCTAGAACAGTGTCTTTGGATTGGAGGGTGGCTAACGTAACCATACAATTTAAAAAGGAGTTAGGGAGCAAACAGGGAGTTATACATCTGCTAGCCTGCTATCAGTAGTAAGGAAATTTCTGGAGTGCATTATAAATGATTGAACAGCAAAACACTTGGAAAACAGTGACAAGATCGGACACAGTCAGCATGAAAGGGGAATCAACATTGTCAAATCTGCTGGGATTTTTCAAGAATGTAGCTAGCAACATTGATAAGGGAAGCCAGTCGATGTAGTTTACTTGGATTTTCAGAAGGCTTTCGCTAAGAGATTAACATATACAATTAAAGTACACGGAATTGGGAGTGATGTAATGACATAGATAGAGAATTGGTCGGCAGACAGAAGGCAAAAAGTAGGAGTAAATGCATATTTTTCTGTTTTCTTATTAATTCCTTCTCCTTTCGTCCACAATTTTAAGAAGCACTTAAGTTAAAAGACATGGTGTTTGCAAAATAGTGCCATTTTGTTTCTTGCACTCGCCTAAGAGTGTGAATGGTGTCTCAATTAAAGGCCTCAAAAAGGATCATATTTCAGACAGTGCAGCATTTCCTCAGAACAGAATAGCTCCTTTTCAAACTTAGACCTGAACAGAATGTTCTCCAGCTCAGCCAAATGGAGGCAGAGTCCAAATTCCTAAAGTCTCACAGCTGAACTTGGCACTGAGCAGTTTTATTTGTGGGGTGGAGTTGTATTTTGCATAAAAATGGTTCCTGAAGGAAACTGCATTTATAAAAGTGCATCTGCCTTCAGTCAGATCCAGTTTTCACTAATGGGATTGCCAAAACAGAATCTATGGACATTGAAATTTTCAGAGAATGTCTAAATCCGCCTGAGTTATTTAGAGAGGTCAGTTACCCTTTTGTATATGTCCTGAGACACTTTTGGAGAGGCTGGATTCCTTATGGGAGAGGTCAGATGCTCTTTGGGATTGTTAAAAGGGACATGAATATGCATATAGATGGATATTGTGAACACGTGGAACTGTCAATGTCATTCAAGCTATTAAGCTGTCAAGAAATTTGAACTCGCTTGTGTTTAAAATTTTGGAAAAAGTCTGCAGTCAAAAAAAAAATCTGTGCTTGCCGTATTACTGTGTGCTGACATAAGCTTGAAGGTGATCAGTATAGAACACATGTTGCAGTACTGATTTCACAACGTATCATTATCTCAGTGGGATGTTCATCGGTTCACGATTTGAAGGATAGTTCCAAATGCTTAGAAGGTCTCTTGATGTAGCGTTATGGACATAAATGTTTAATTTTTAATCAGGGATTAAGTAGCTGAAGGAGGCTAAATATTGCGCTTTTTAAGTTAATGAGAGCTGTACGAAAAATATGGTGAAATCATCAGTAGACATTTAGAAATATATTTTGTTTCACTGTGGATCCTGAGATTTGCCCATGGCATATATTAGGTGTGTGTGAATCGGGGATGTAAGGCAAAAACTTTGTGAATGGGGCCATGCATTGACTCGAAGTTGGCATAGGGCATATAAAGAGTCATAGTAGGTGGGTTAGAGAGACATAAGTTGGCATAGAGGATATGAGACACTATGTGAGTGCTATGGAGAGAGACAGCTTTGAATGGTGAGTATAAGTACCCTCGACTCTGGGAAAACAGACATAGACTGACATGGTGGGAATTGCAAGTTGCCACTGATATGATCACAGGGCAGAGCTTGACACAGTGGATATGAACAGTGATGGAGAGTTAGTGGGGAAATGAGGGGCTATGCAATCTGGATGGGAGATGCAATGTAGTATAAGGTGGCATGGATGGGACAAGGGGTGTGTGTGTCTCAGAACGGCAATGAGTAAGAAGGTGAAAGCTAGAAAGCTGTCTGTTATTTTCTTGTATTCTTTAACAGTTGGGACAACATGCCGGATTACAAGGCTGAGCTTCCACACAGCCTGCCTCTGCTCCTAGTAATCATTGTGGCTCTCTATCCAGCCGTTAGTGGATAACATGCCCGCCCGCAGCCCCATCCCCGCAAGGAATGAAAATTATACCATCTGGGCACTTTCACCTGAATAGGCTTGCGGAGTCAGGCACTTTTCTGGCTCTGCATTCGTGACTCAGAAATGAAAATTGAGGTCTTAGCCATTAGAGGAACTTCAGAATGAATTGTCAGCAAGTTGACATTTTGATTTGGAATTAATACAAGTGGCTGGTCTGGGAAATTGAACTGCTGACCTAGTACACAGAAAGTAGAACTTGGGGTTTAAAAATAAGGGATCTTCCATTTAAGATGGAGACGAAGAGAAATGATTTTCCTTTAAAGGGTCATAAGTCTTTTGAACTCTTTTTCCAGAGAGTGATAGAGGCAGTCTCATTGAATATTTTTAAGACAGAGTTAGGTCATTCTTGGCTAACAAGAGGGTGAGGGAATTGGGGTGGGAGAGTGATGTTGAGGTTACAATCAAATTAGCCATGATCTTACTGAATGACAAATCAGGCTTGAAGCACTGAAAGGCTTCCTCATGCTCCTAATTTGTGGCCATAGGTTTTTTTATTCTGAGTTTCAAAGGGGAGATATATTTATGGAAATTGTAGTGATTAGAACCAGGTATATCTCATTGACTAGGAGATCCTTGATTCAGGTCATTAACCTGGGCCAATCAGGAAGCCCTGGCTGGCCAATATAAAAAGGGGATTCAGAATCTCTTCAGTTCAGGGACTTATTTCTGGTTTGCTGCAATACATGCCTCAAGAATATTTGCTCGCAACTGTCATCTTTGAGGTGGGGTAAGCATTTCTGGCATCATGCCTTTATTTGGGAAGCTTGACTCATTCTATTCTGCCCCAATAAGCTTGGGCCTGAACCTCTTACCACCATCAGTGGTAACTGCACCAACTGCTTCTCATACGAGAACTGAAGTCGTACCCTTAATCTGCAACGGGTTCCCAGTGTATGTTCTCAGTCTGGCTGACAGCTTGCGCAAACATCAGGTTTGGAGTCCAGAGTGAATTTTGTTAAAGACAGATTCTGCAACCGCAGATATAGCTGCACCAGTAAAAACCTCCATGAGAACTGGGTGACCATTTAACCAAATATTAATTTTAATTGGATGTTGCTAAGCAATTTAACTGTTCCAACCCACATGTAGGTGGACTTTCCAGGGCAAGCACTGTCCTGGATACTGGCCTACAAGTATTCTTACGCAAGTCAGGCCTTGTAGGACTCCTTTGCTGTCTCGAGTCTACATACTGGCAGCAACTACAATGGCTTGCTGGCCCAGATCCTGAAGAACTTTTTAGCCACTTGGCCAGGCTCGGCTTTGTTGTGGGATTCTGCTGTGGGCTGGCCTTGGGTCCCTCTGCTTAGGACATGCCCAGAGTGGGGTTCTGTGGTTGCCTACACTCAAGCGGTGTTCTGCAAGCTCAGTCAGACAGGTGAGGGTGTTCACTTCCATTTGGGATGCCCTGTAGCTCCCATGTTCCACTTGTCGCATTTTCAAATGACAGAGCCAGTTATATCGCCTGTTTGAAGTCCATTTGGGCTTCAGCTAGTAGGCGCCTTTGCAATGGTTATATCATTAATCCCACATACACATGGTCTCTCAGCATTTCATTTAAGGTTAACCTAAAATTACGTGCCTCTGCCAGTTGTTTTAACCTCATCAAAAGTCCCGATATGGATTCTACAGTTCTCAAACAGCTGAATAAAACTGATAGCGGAGGTTTTGGGGTTGTAATATTCCTGAACCAACTCTGTCAATGCTTGGAAGGCTTTAATGTCTGGTGCGTCTGGGAAAGTTAAGCCCCTTCAAACCGAAGATGCTGTGGGTCCACAAGCAGTCAGAAGGATTACGTGTTGCTTTTCGTCTGCCCCAATGTCATTTGCCTGGGAAAAAATATTGCATTCTTTCCACATATTGGGCCCAGTCTTCAACAGCAGAATAGAATATTATCTGCAATCTGCGCAAATAAAAAGATTCGGCATTAATCCCCACTCTAGAACTAAAGTACAAAATTTGGGCTGAAACTTCATTGAAGTATTGAGGGATCAAAATACACAGGAGACGTGGCTGCAATAGAATGGGAGAAAGATAGCAGCTGGAAGCAGTAGGGGAGAGACAGTGTTTGTGTAGAATCGTGAAGAGAGACAGAGCAGACTACAAACAGCGGGACAGGACAGGAAATTTGCAAGGTGTGTGGGTTAGAGAGACAAGTTGTGTGTCACAGTAGAGACAGGGAACTGTTTTAACCTGTCAACAAAGGAAAACTCAGCTAACTGGGAGCAAGGGAAATTTGAAATCATGAACTAATTAATTATTAGCAAATGCATTTGAAATCTCTAAGACTGTATATGTTCACGACCTTCTGTATGGGAATTATTCAGTGGATGCTATTATAATGAACACTGTATCAATTGTTAAATTTAAATTTAACAGCAGCACGGTGGCTCGGGGCAGCATGGTAGCTCAGTGGTTGGGAAGGCATGTGGTTCAGTGGTTAGCACTGCTGCATCACAGCGCCAGGGACCCAGGTTTGATTCCAGCCTCAGGTGACTGTCTGTGTGGTGCCTGCACATTCTCCCCATGTCTGTGTGGGTTTTCTCTGGGTGCTCCATTTTCCTCACACAGTCCAAAGATTTGCAGATTAGGTGGATTGGCCATGCTCAATTGCCCACAGTGTCCAGGGATGTGGAAGCCAGGTGGGTTAGCCATGGAATATGCAGGGGTGGGTCTGGATGCGATGCTCTTCAGAGGGTCAATGTGCACAGTGTAGAAATGCTATTCTATTCTAAATCTGACATTTAGACCTATGAAGCAGTAAAAAGGTTAATGCATATTGGTGAAAAAAATTCTGCTTTGTAAATATATGATGAAAATGCTTTAGTTGTGAGTTTACTAATCTAGAAGGTGTGATCAGAGTCATGGCTTCGTATGTAGAACTGTGTCCTTTATTTTAAAGTTAGTCTTTGTCACTAACTTGTGATTGTGGTTGTGTCAATTTAAATGTTGTGGTGTCTACAAAATCAATGCTTTCCTTTTGTGTGTTCAGGTGAGATGTTATGCTGAGGTTCCATCAAACCGTTCAAGTGAAATGGTGAATAGTATGGCATAAAGTGAAGTATAGCAGGCGAGTTGGCTTGGTGCTCTGGTCAATAGTTATTTATCTGTCAGTGAACACCATTAAAAATATTTTAATTTGTCATTTATCCCATGACTCTTTGCCAGACATTGTCATGGACAAATTGTTTCTCACATTTCTACACATATAAAGTGCTTGGGAATGTAATGACTACAGAAAAGAGGCTACATAAATAAGTTCTGAGGAAGGGTCACCGGACCCGAAACGTTAATTCTGTTTTCTCCTCCACAGATGCTGCCAAACTTGCTGAGCTTTTCCAGCAACTTTGTTTTTGTACATAAATAAGTTGTTTCTCTTTAACTCAGTGAACATTAGAAAAAATATTTTGAGGTAGTTCTGGAATGCAGCTGTGAAGTGGTTTTCATCAGAAGGCATACAACAATTAAATTTGTAATATTTTCTAATCAACTTGATCAGAGATGTTATTACACACCTCTGGAGCAGGTGATACTTGATTACAGTCTCCTAACTCAGAGGCAGGGACACTACGACTGTGCCACAGGAGCCCTTTCTCATTAAATTCTATGATAGCCTGTCATAAGATCTGCCCAATTGTAACAAGGGATGATACTTCTAAATCTAAGATCTGGGTGTGATCTCCAGCTAGATTCATGGGTCAAGACTCCAATCTCTGTTGGGTAACATGTTTCCAAATAAAACAACCTTGGTCAAATCCAATCTAGCTTCCAGCAGGTGTACAGCATAAAGTGCCTACAAGTGGGCACAAATTATATTACCACTGTAAGTCAGAGTGATTGGAGTGAATTAATTCTCTGCAAATCACAACAGTGAGAACAGTGAACAATAGCCATTTTTGAGCTCAACTGGAGTCACCTACAATTTGCTGTTTCAGAGGCCCTTGAGGCAGCACAAGATCTTGGAAAAATTTAGCCAATTTATTTAAATCAAATATTGAACATTATTCTATTATCCTCATACAATGAAATGTGTTTTAAGATTTTTAAGGAGATCAGTTTATTCAGCCTTTAGTTTAAAGCATGGCCATGTCAATGTGTAGAATTAACTGATCCCAACAGAAAAATGTGAATGTAATTCACATTTACTCCAAAACAAACATTCTTTGTAATATTTCTCTTACCATGTTCTACGATGAATTTCCAAAGTTCTAGTTCTGAAAGAAAAAATACAAGGTGGACATTGTTTACGACTTTAGAAACCATTACTTTGTTAATCAACAGTAAAATTTTGCAGATGCTGGCAATCTGAAATAAAAACACAAACTGCTGGAATTATCAGCAAGTCAGGTGGCAGGTTAATGCCATTTTATCAAAGCTGGAAAAATAGAGAGTTAATAGGTTTACACCAAATACAGAGGACAGGAAAACGGGGCACGGTGTGAATTAACTGAGTAATGATACTTAGAGAATTTAATTCCTTCTCTTGAAGTGAAATTCTTTCATGGGTCAATGGTGTCATTGGCAAGGCCAGCATTTGCTGTCGATGCCAAATTGCCCCTTGAACTGAGTGGAGAGGAGAGTAATGAATCAACCACATTGGTTTGGGTCTGGACTTACATGTAGGCCAGACCAGGTTAGGGGGGGAAATTTCATGCCCTGAAAAGCATTAATGAACAAAATTGTTTTTACAACAATTCGTGGCCATCTCGGACAATTCCAGGTATTTTTTATTAATTTAATTTAAATTCTACCAGTTGTCATGGGGCCATTTGAAACCATTGCCTAAGACCATTAACTTGGGCCTCTCCAGTATTCACCCAGTGACAGTGCCTTTTGTGTCATTATCTCTCTTGATAGAAACACCAGACAAGTCATTTCCACAATAATTCAGTAGATGTTATGGAGTACTGGGAAATGGCAGTTGTAAAACATGAATCATCTAGATTAATTTCAAGAGGTAAAGACCATAGATAAATTACAGATCCAAAGAGTCAGATCAATGGAGCAGATGTGATCAACGTTGAAATCAATAATGAAATAAGCAGCAAAATGAATGAATGATTGATGAGGCAAGGGCAGTGGGTGTTGTCTACATACACTTTAGTAAGGCTTTGATAAGGTACCTCACTGCAGGATGGTAGAAAAGGTAGAGTCAATGGAATCCAGGGTCTGCTGGCAGGATAGATACAGAACTGGCTTGGTCATAGAAGACAGAGAGTAGCGGTGGAAGGGTGCTTTTCAGAATGGAGATCAGTAACTAGTGGTGTTCCGCAGGGATCAGTGCTGGAACCTTATGTGTGTGTATGTGCATATATAAATGATCTGGAGAAAAATGTAGGTGGTCTGATTAGTAAGTTTGCAGACCATACCAAAATTGACAGAGTTACAGATAGTGAGGAAGATTGTCAAAGGATACAGCGGGATATAGAAAGATTTAGGGTGGCACGGTAGCTCAGTGGTTAGCACTGCTGCCTCACAGCACCAAGGACCTGGGTTTGATTCCACCCTCGGGTGACTGTCTGTTGGAGATTGCACATTCTCCCCGTGTCTGCGTGGGTTCGCTCCGGTTTCCTCCCACAGTCCAAAGATGTGCAGGTTAGGTGGATTGGCCATGCTAAATTGTCCCATAGTGTTCAGGGATGTGTGGATTAGGAGGGGTTACAGGGGGGTGGATCTGGGTGGGATGCTCTGAGGTTCAGTGTGGACTTTTTGGGCTAAAGGGCCTTTTTCCACACAGTAGGGATTCTATGATTGCAGATTTGGGCAAAGAAATAGCAGATGGAGTTTAATCGGATGGATGTGTGGGGTGATGCATTTTGGAAGGTCAAATTCAGGTACAAATTATACAATAAATGGCAGAAAACTTAGGAGCATGGACATACCGAGGGATCTGGGCGTACAGGTCCACAGATCCCTGAAAGCGGCAACGCAGGTGGATAAGGCGGTCAAGAAGGCATACACCATACATGCCTTCGTCGGCTTGACATTTGAATATAAAAATTGGAAAGTTATATTACAGCTATATAAAACTTTAGTTCGGCCACATTTGGAATATCGCTTGCAGTTCTGGTCGCCACACAAAAGGATGCTGATGCTTTGGAGAGGGTACAGAGGGTTTTAGTTATTAGGAGAGGTTGGATAAAGTGCGATTAGTTTCACTGGAAAGACGAAGGCTGAGGGGCGAACTGTTAGGAATCTACAAAATTGTGAGAGGTGTAGATAGGGTGGACAGTCGGAGGCTTTTTCCCAGGGTGGAAATGTCAACTACAAGAAGGCACAGGTTCAAGGTGACAGAGAAAGTTTAGGGGAGAAGTGCAGGGAAAATTTTTCACACAGAGACTGGTGGGTGGCTGAAGCACTGCCAGCGGAGGTGGTGGAAGCAGGAACGTTTCAGCTGTATCTTGAGACACATGAATAGGAGGCAAACAGAGGGATAGAAACTGTGTATGGGTAATAAGTAGCAGGTCTAAATAAATATTAGGAATCAGCACAAGCTTGGTGGCCTGCAGGGCCTGTTCTTGTGCTGTATTGTATTGAACTGGAAAATAATGAGCTGTTTGTTGATAGTTTGGGAAGCTTCAGAGATAGGAAGGATGAATAAAATAAAAGAAATAAGACAATAATAATAGTCAGAATTATAGAACATAGAACATAGAACATTACAGCGCAGTACAGGCCCTTCGGCCCTCGATGTTGCGCCGACCTGTGAAACCAATCGGAAGCCCATCTAACCTAAACTATTCCATTATCATCCATATGTTTATCCAATGACCATTTAAATGCCCTTAAAGTGGGCGAGTCTACTATTTTTGCAGGCAGGGCATTCCACGCCCTTACTACTCTCTGAGTAAAGAACCTACCTCTGACATCTGTCTTATATCTATCACCCCTCAATTTAAAGCTATGTCCCCTCGTGCTAGCCATCAATGAGGGGTCATTCTTAATTGCCTATTCAGAAACTATGCCTACAGCATTTTATGTTATCACATTGCTTTGCATCAACAATATGCAGAATATAGTGTCAGACAATTCACTATCAAAGTTCAACTGATTTTAACATTGATCATTGCCAGGAAGAGTACTCAGCAGCGGGAAACTTGAATAGATGTTAATTTACAATTGTTTGCATAATTTTGGATTTGTTTACATGAGTAGATCAAAGTATACTTGTCAAAATTGACAAGTGAAAGATTTGGGCATAATTACTGTTACCCAAGTATCAAATTTAAATGTAGTTATCATTAATGAGAATCAATGTTGAACTTATCTTGAGATAAATAACTGAAAAGAGGAAACAAGTGCAGTTTATTTGATCACACTTAAAATTCTGGTGATGAAACTCATCTTGGGAGAGAGATTTAAATGGCAAACAGTGATCCAGCAGTCTCTGTCACTCTCGATATTCTTTTCCACTGAAATTAATGAGGGATGTGACTGGAGTTCTTAAATGAGTAAATATTCCAGAGCACCAATTCCAAAGCTTCTCAAGATTTACTATCTGTAACTTCAGGGAGTTCCTGATGCCAATTGGAGGCTAACAACCAGCTTATCCTCTTGATACAAAGACAACCATAAAAAACAATTCAGAAAGTAATGCAAAGTATTCTTGTTTCACATCCTCACTGGTTATCGAATAGACAACATAACCGTGAAAGGTTTATCACAAATTCAGGAGAGTTTTCTACTCAGCAGACAATTGGTCATCACAACTATTCCTTTGTTATTCACCTTGAGGTCCAACTCCCGCCACCACCCCCAGCCCAAGCAGACAGTATTGAAATAAAACCGGGGAAGAATTTAACAGGGCCCCACTGGTAGGGATAGTAGGAACTGCCGATGCTGGAGAATCTGAGATAACAAGGTGTAGAGCTGGATGAACACAGCAGGCCAAGCAGCATCAGAGGAGCAGGAAAGCTGACGTTTTGGGTCTGGACCCTTCTTCAGAGGTAGGTTTACATTTGGATGGGGGTGTTGGGGTATTAGCTGCTGTCATATTAACCAGTTGGCATTTCTGTTGCCCTCCCCTTGACCCATTGTTGATTTTACAAGGTGTGGGCAAGGCCTGGTACCTTCACCTCAACTAAGGCCAGCCAGATGGAGAGCAGGGCTATGGAGGCAAAGCACAGCAGATTACTTTGTTTGGTCTTTGAATGAAGGTTGGGGGCTCAGGGGAGGCAAAACACGTTTATCACTTGCCCCCCCTTTCCTAATTAAGCTTCCAGTGTCCAATCTCTAACCCCAGGTGCTGTATCTCTCGATTCCCACCACCACCAGGACCTCTTGGTCAAAAGTTCTCCATACTCAGGGCCTTGCCTCCCCAACCCTACCACAACAAGCTCTGCAGTCATCTGCATTGTGTATTTGGGAATTAATTTGTGGGACAGCATGTAATAGCCACCATGCTTAGCATCCACATTTTTTCTGGCATTATCCTGGCATCCTGAATTTCCACAGGTTTCTTATGACTTCAAGCCTAATTTCAAATTGGAAGATCAACACAGACTGCCTCATCCCCTGCTTTGAATCACAGTTTATAAGCTATAAGGGGTCCTCCAGACTTTCTCTGCATTTACAGCAGGAGACTGGGAAAACCCCAGGGGAATTCAGGCCTGCATCTATGTAGATTCTCACTGTTTCACTGAGAATGTACTTTTCATGTGTGGATATTGTTTCACAGCCCAAAAAATCATGGCAGAAATGGCTATGGTTAGAACCCGAATAGCAACAGCAATGACATGAGCCAGACAGGAACAACAGGAAGGAGATTACCTGTAATTTAAACAGCAGTCAATTATATAGCGTATTATTTGTAACACAGATCAGCATTTCACAACCATTTCCTAGTGTGACCCCATTGTAATACCAGGCTGTGTGACTCCAGAATGAAAAGTTGTGCAGATGAAAGCTGTCAAATGGAGGACAAGTGAGGGTGACACTTCAGAAAGACATCTGTTATAATTATTATTGTGCAGAGTACTTGAAGCAGCTAAATTCTTGCAGCAAGAATAATTGGAATTTGATATATTGTAAAATCTACAATGTAATCGGACTCAATTAAATCTCTATATAAAATGTTAAAGTTCCATTTCTACTTGTACAGGACATTGACATACATGAAAGTAAACTAAGGTTTCAGTGATACACAAGAAAATATTGGAATGTTATACAGCCACAAAACTCCTTACTTCCCACTACAAAAGTACTACAGCTCAAACTGTTCGAAGCTTTAATACTTTGAGCTGAATCTTCTTTTTTTGTGAAGTCAGAGTTGCATTGCATTTTTTGGAAGAGTTTCTCACTGCAAGTGTAGAGCGTTCTCTCCCATTATGTTAACACACACACTTCATTAATTACCCACCCTGTGTCAATGGTCTCTTTCATGACTGATTTCCACCCCATCTTACCATTTGCCATTCACTAGATATCTCAGAATTCAGCAACTTCCTTTACAACATCTTTAAAAGCATGTTGCACACCTGGACAAGCACTGTCTGGAGCTGCACTCCACAGTTCCCGACATTTACTCCGGACATAGCAGACTGGGGAAATTCAGTGACCCGATTTGTGAGCAGGATCCTGGAGCCCTGCTAGATGGGTAACCTCCCCCAGGGCCAGCAGTTGGGATTACAGCACCAGACTGTGGAAGTCTGGGTTAAAGCAGTCTCAACCATCTGGAGGAATGTCAACCACTGTAGAAACAAGGCCAATTTTCCTTGTCCATTCTACTCCATCTTCTTTCTGATAACTCACATTCATTCTATTTCTCCTACTGTTGCCAACTCCTATCAAGGCTCATGCTCCCACTATTACTGCAACGTTTTTCCAACTCACCCTCACCCACTCCAACCCCTGACATCATTAACCCTGCAAGCCCTCCGTGCTGCCTACTCATTTGCTTGGGACACCAATCTGTACTATCCATTTTTGTCTCCTGTAAACCTGCATTTCTCCCATTTCATGAGGAAAACAGCCAAAAGAAGGCAGAAAATGTCAAAGTGAGTGGTGTCCTGTCTGTTGTTCAGCTCTTCACCCTTATGAGGATAGGATCCAGATTCTGATTGCCCTGAGCAGGCCCTGGACTGGTGTCAGAGGCTGCTGTGGACTTACAGTGCTGGAATAACCTGAGCGAAGGCTATCTCACTGATGTGACTATGGCTTGCTGACAACTATTGCAAGCTTTCTCCAATGACAGAAGAGGTTACAAGTTTATTGCATTTTACTAACCAGGGATACGGGCTTATGTTGGTTTTGCATTGACAAAGGAGTTGGAAAGTTGATGAACAGACGTTTCAGGATATAGTAAACACTTCACTCATGATCGAGAGTAGACTGACAGCACAGTAATTGGCTATTGATAACACAGTGTGGAGCTGGAGGCACAGAGCAGGCCAGGCAGCATCAGTTGGCTCGGTTGGATTTGTACTGCTGTTGTTGTACTGGTTCTACCTAGGGAATTTTCCACATTTTTACGTAGATGGCGGTGTTGTAGCTGTACTGGAACAACTTAGCATAGGTGTGGCAGGCTCAGGAGTACAAGTCTTCAGTACTATTGGCAGAACGTTGCCATGATCCGTCGCCTCTGCAGTATCTAGTGCCACCAACCATTTCTTGATATCATTTGAAGGGAATCAAACTGGCTAAAGCCTGTTATCTGCAATGCTGGGGATCACTGGAGGAGGTAGAGATGGATCATTGGCTTAGCACTTCTGGCTGAAGGTGGTGCAAATCCTTCAGTCTTATCTTTTGCACTGATGTGACAGGCACACCCATCATTGAGGATTTGATATTTAAAGACTGCAGACCCAGTCTAGCGGCAACGTCCTTTTCCAACTCAACCATCTTGACCAGTAGTGCTGCTGCTGAGCATTGAAGTTCTCCAACCTGAATATGTTCTGTGTCCTTACCACCCTCAGTGCTTCAGAACTTCCTCCAGGTTGTGCTCAATACGGAAGAGCACTGGGTCATCAGTGGGGGCAAGAAGGTGGGGTGGGTGTAGAGTTGGAGGGTATGATATGGTAATCAGCAGGAGGTTTCCTTGCCCATTTTGGACCTGGTGCCCACTTACATTGTGGTATCCATAGTCAATGTTGAGCACTCCTAGAGCAACCCTCCCCTGACCACTGTACTGCCAACTCTGCTGGGCCAGTTCTGACAGTGGAGCAGCACTTACCCAGGGATGGTGTGAGTGGTCTCTGGGACATTGCCTATAACATATGATTCTGTACATATCATTATGTCAAGTTGTTGCTTGACTAGACTGTGAGACAGCTCCACAATAGCCCCCAGAAATGAGTACGGAGGATTTTGCAGGGCTAACAGGCCTGCTTTTGTTGTTGTGTTTCTGGTACCTTGGTCAATGCCCGATGGTCTACGTAGTTTCATTTCTTTTGTTGTATTTTTAATGATGATTGTTAAAACTGAGTAGATTCCTCGGCAATTTGTGAGGGCATTTCAGAGTCAACCACAATGCTGTGGTCTGAAGTCATGTGTAGGCCAGACCAGGTAAGGATGGCACATTTCCCCCACAAAAGGACATTAGTGAACCAGAGTGGTTTTTCCAATAATCAGCAATCAACAAAGGTTACGTGGTCATCATTAGACTCATAATTCAAGATTTACAGTGAATTTAAATTCCACCATCCCAGCCGTGGTGGGAATTGAATGTATGTCCCAGATCGACAGTCAAGCTATAACATCACCAGGCCATCTAATCCCCATAATGTATGGTAAAAAGGCAAAATGAGTGGTAAAAAGGAAAAATGAGTGGTAAAAAGGCAAAATGAATGGATCCTTACTTAAATGTATGTAGTATTTGGAGCAAAATAAATTAATTAACAATACAAATAGAGGTAAATGGGTATGATCAGAAAATTGCAGTCAGGGTTACAAGGAGATCAAATCTGCAAACTAAATATTCAGCAGTATGTGACTTTTCAAAAGGACAGGGCAGAATTGGCCCGAAACATCGACTTTCCTGCTCGTCTGATGCTGCCTGACCTGCTGTGCTTTTCCAGCTCCACATCTATTGACTCTGGCTTCCAACATCTGCAGTCTTTACTGTCTCTAGGGCAGAAATAAAGTCTGGTGGGGAAGCTTTGTTATATAGAAGATTGAGATGGAGGGACACTTTCAGGATGGCAACTTGTAACTCGTGGAATGCCAGAGGGATCAGTGCTGCTATCACTATTATTTACAGTGTATATTCATGACTTAGATGACTGAAGTAAGTATACTACAGCCAAGTTTGTAAATGACACAAAAATACACAGCGAGGATGACACAGAGTCTATACAGAGATATAAAAGGGCTTAGTTAGTATGCCTAGCAAAAACTTGGCAGATGGAATTTAACATGGAAAAATGTGAGGTTATGCACACTGGCAGAAAGAAGAAAGGAGCTGAATATTATTTAAATGGAGAAAGACTCCAAAAATCTACATATCTGAGGAATTTAGGAGTCATCATCCATAAATCTCAAAAAGCTAGCATCCAAGTTCAGTGGGTAATAGGAAGATAAATGGAATGTTGCTTTTTATTTCAAAGTGAATGGAGTATAAAATAGGTAGGTCCTGCTAAAACTATGCAAGGTATTAATCAGACCACTGAAGTAGAAGGCAGTCTGAAGAAGGTTCACTGGTTGATCCCAGGTATGCCTGGATTGTCTTAAGATAAAAGGTTGAGCCTTACTCATTGGAGTTTAGAAAAATGACACGCAACATTTTGAAACATTTAAGATTCTGAGGGACCTTAATAGAATAGATGGCAGAGAAAGTGTTTCCTCTGCGGAAGATTTGAGGAACAGAGTACATGATTTCAGAATAAGGGGTCACCCAGTTGGGACAGAGATGAGGAGGATTTTTTTTTCTGAGAAAAATGATTCAATGAAATTTGTTCCCACAGAAGGCTGTAGAGGCTGTAACATTAAGTATGTCAAGACTGATTTCAAATTAGTCTATCAGAGAATCAAGCTTTCTGGGGAAAAGTAGGAAAACGAAGTTGAGGATTACCAGATCTGCCATGATCTCATTGAATAGCAGAGCAGATTCGACCGGCCAAATAGCCTACTCTGGAGGCGACAGCCAAGTGGTATTATAGCTAAACTATTAATACAGAGACCCAGGTTCAAATCTTGTCATGGCAGATGGTAAAATTTGAATTCAATAACAATCTGGAATTAACAGTCTAACGATGACCATGAAACCATTGTCGATTGTCAGAAAAACCCATCTGGTTCACAAATGATCTCTAGGGAAGACAATCTTCTGCTCTTACCTTGTCTGGCCTACATGTGACCTATAGTGAACTTTAACTTTACTCTTAACTACCCTCTGAATAACCAGGTAGAGGCAATACATGCTGACTTTGGCAGTCTGCCATATCCCAGGAATGAATAAAAAGTAGTCTGATGTCTCAATGTGTAAGGGGAGTAATGGTCAGTCACATCAAAGAAGACACTCTTCACTCAGGGAGCACAGCAAGTCAGGGGCAGCCTCTGATATCAACCCAGAAACGTGGATTTGGTTGATCAGCTGTTTGGGACAGCCAGATTCAGGATCGTCTCCTCATAGCTAGTGATAGCTGAACGTCGGGCACTCCACTACCCGTCTTGGCTCTTTCTGCCCTTTGTGGGCTGTTTTCTCCTGTAATGAGAGAAAGAGAAGAATTGAATGAGATGAAAGTGGAGGGAGAACGGCAGGCGTAAGAAGGGTGGGAAGGTGTCTTGACGGAGTGAGAATGTGACACAGGGTATGGGGATTTAATGTGGTGAGGTTTTGTGGTGGTTGAGAGTGAGCAAAGGAAATGTTGCATGGAATCATGTGTGTGGAAGAACATTAGCCTTGATGGGAAGTGAGTGTATTAGCAGAGACAGAGGGAATGTGAAGTAGCTGGGAGAAGACAGTAGCAAGTAGACTGGCAGAGCAGAGAAGGCAGTTAACCTAATTTCTTCACAGACAGGCATTAGTTCTGAAGATCAAGACCCAGGTGACAACCTTGGACCAGGTTAGAAGAATCTGGTGTTGAAGCCTCCTCTGCCAGTCCAGGGTGAAAAGGACATCCCTCATCGGAACCATCTCATCCACCAGCACCCTGTCTGTTAACTAGACTGCCAAATCCCCCTTACTCTCCAAGTTATAAACCATGCAGGCTAATTCCACACTGACAGAGCTTGTTTGGATACACAACACCTTATGGTTTTGATGCCAGGGATGTCAGACTATTCCAAGCACTTCTGGCCTCGGTGAGCAGGAGAATAGGGCTTGGACAAGTTGGGCAGGTTAGGTTGTCAATGAGGCAGGCCATGTGGACAGAAACCCTCCATGAAACCCAACAAAAATGACACAACTAAAATATCAAAATTCAGCACAACTTTTCTCGTTAGGCTTGCTCCTGTGTAATTTCATATTATTGGAAGTGAGAATAGAAGCACCCTAGAAGGGAGAAGTGAAGTACATCGTGATTGAGTGCACAAAGGTAAGGAGCGCGGAAGACGCCAAAAGGTACAAATGAGAAAAAGAAGCAATCGGCTCAAGTATGGGGCAATGTGTCATACACTAAACAGTTACACCTGAACATTTTGTATGGGATATGGGGCATTGTTAGGACTGGATCACACTATTGGACAGAATATTCACCTCAACACCCTTCATGCAGTATTCCAGAATCATACTGTATTTATCAATAACAGTGATTATTATTGGTACATATAAAGTAATTAAAAGACAATACCATTCATTTATATCCACAATTTGTGAACCATTTAAATGTTGTCAATTTTAACTTCTGCAAATTTAAAGCAAAAATTAAAATAGTCGAGGAGTTTGTTCATCTTGTTTGGGTGTCAATAGAAGTGATAAATGACATAAGCTTTTAATATTGTCAGCGACATTAAAAAATTATCCGAGTGTCCAGAGTTTGTCAGCATCAGCATAAAATGTTACATTTCTTGTTTAAACTTATGTGGAAGCAGGATCTCAACAGAAACAGATTTGAGATAAGCACAATCGGACTGTATTGTTTTCTCCTGATCTATCACAATATGGTATCTTCAGGACATTATGTTTAAAGTTTGGAGTTTAAATCATCTTTACCTTTGCTGATCATATATTTTAATTTACAAATCTGATATTCCAATAGTTACTACTTGTTCCGTTTGCAGATATTTGTTTCGCACACGACACTTTAATCTGTTCGATGAATCTCTTGCTATTACAATGTTGCTGTGGACATCAACAAGACCTGTAGAGTCCCACTCGGATGTTGTTTCAGCTTGTATTAAATTGTGCTCATTCTCACTGACCCACTCTATCTCTGGTTCAGGGAACCATCCAGTGGATTTACACACAAGCTGGATTCCATTTATACCATATCCTTTCATCTGAATCCACGGTTCACAGCCAAAACCTACTCAACAGAGAATAGATTCAGAAATAACAACTGTTAGGAACAGCAACAACTTTTATTGATGTAGCACCATTAAGAGTAAAATATCTAAAGAGCAATTCCTGTGGCCTTAAAATACATTCATTCAATTTTGTTGATATTGTTGTGAATATTGAGTTCATGCTTCCTTTGTTCAGAGCATAGCTTTTAATTTTAGGAATTAAAGTTTAACTAGACAAAATGGAATCATTTCAAGTAAAAAACGGCAAAGTCTATGAGACTTAGAAAGTTGGGGTTATGTCTCTTGAAGTGGTTAACAGCTAAAACACAGGAGTTACAAAAACAGCAAGTGGGCTTGCTAAGCTTATCTTTACACTGATTGAAGTAATGACAGTATTGAGGATTACTTTGTTCTTGGAGTTAAATTAGTTTTAAAGTATTCAGCTAAGCCAAAAAGTCAAGTTGAAGACAATCCAGAGCAGCTATTGCATCACAAAGATGAGTCGAGCTGAAGAGAATTCTTTGGTTTCATTTTATCTGGTCAGAAGTCACATGACACCAGATTATAATCCAACAGGTTTATTTGAAATCACAAACTTTTGAAGCACTGCTCCTTTATCAGGCAAAGTGACACTTCATCTGACAAAAGGAGCAGCACTTCAAAAGTTCGTGATTTCAAATAAATCTGTTGGACTATAACCTGGTGTTACATGACTTCTGACCTTGTCCACCCCAGTCCAACACTGGCACCTCCACAATTTATCTGTGCTTTTGAGGGAGAGGTTTAGTTGGAGCTTGTGCAGTTTGAAGTTCACAGAGAGGCTCCTGGCAGCAGAAATGCTGCTGTTAGCAGACTCCAGGCAGCAAAAGGTCACTGACTTCATAAGGGAGAAGGTCAGGGCTCTGATACCTGTGGAATTGTCAACCAGTCAGACATAATGACCTTCAATAGGAGATGGTGAAAATAGGTAAAACAAAATATTCCATAGACTGTATTATTGACAAATAACATAAATGCTTGTGGTAAGGTGATACTTTTAGAGGCTAAAATAATACTTCTGGCAAAATTGGATTTTCAAACTTTTTCTGCCATGCTGTTCTCATGATGCTATTGCAAATCCTGGGGATGGTGTTATTTATATATTAAGATCAGACATTTGCCCAGCCAGCAGACCTCTTTGGGTATTGATCAGGTATGTGCCTCCTGGAGATTGAGGAGCATGTTCCAGGGGGCAGCAGCGGCAGCAACTGATGCGTCTCCACCCAACGAGATTCCCAGGCTGACCGAGAATCCAGGCCATGGCTAGGCCTGGGTGCTTGCATCGGTGGCTGAGCTTTCCAAACACCATTGACATTTATGGATATAAGACTTTAAGATTTGGATGTATTTCTTTACTTTTGGCTCTGTTTCTTTATTTCAGTTTTTGTTTTTTTTTAACATTCTGGTTTTGTACTTAACATGGAGCCAGAGGATGGCAACTTTGTACATCTTTCACTGTACTCCTGTGCTTGAATACACGTGACAATAAATCTAATTTTAATCATTTGGTATTGACAGACTGTCATCAATATCCTGATTTTTCACCAGCACGAGCATGATGGACTGAAGACATCCTAATCTTTGCTAAGGAAGCTGAATAACAAAAGAACATTGACATGATCGATTGACAGTCAGTAGAATTTGTTGACTCATGTCATGACCAAGGTGTGAGGACTGCACTGTCACTCTAGTTCCACTGCATTTTGGGTCATATCATAAAATAAAAATATGTTATATACAAATCCCAATATGGCCAATCCTGTGCTCATTCTATATCAGACTTAAAATGAAAAAAATCCATCATCCAGGTTTCTTTAATAAACACAAATTATTGATATAAAATAAAATCCATTCAATGAAGATACAAAATTGGCTAACAAATACAATTCACAACTTAAAAATATAAATGTTTAG
>NC_063366.1:23117886-23126855 GCF_021869965.1 Rhincodon typus | reverse complement strand
GGCACCACATACTTTCAAGAGTTGATGGAATTAGTTAAGGAATATTATGAACCCAAGCCTTTCCTAATTCTGAGACACTATCGGTTTTACTCGGCAATTCGAGAAGCAGGGCAATCAATATTGGGATTTTTGACTAGGTTAGAGGCATTGTGACTTTGGTTTAACTCTTAATGTGATGCTGAGAGTCCATTTGTTATGTGGGATTAATAATGAAACCATTCAAAAGCACCAATTAGCTGAATCCCAACTAGACTTCAAACAGACACTACAACTGGCTTTATCATTAGAAGATCCAGCAAGTGGAGCATATGACTTGTACGATATTCCGATGGAAGTGGACATCCTTAGCAGGTCAACTGAGCTTAGAGATTACCACTTGAATGAAGACAAGTGCATAGCCTCACTCAGCATATATCCCAAACAGAGGGACTCTCTATCAGCCCACAGCAAAACCCCAGTACAAAGCCAAGCCGTGGTCAAACTGAATTTTTTTTTCAGCATCAGGGCTGGGACAACATTGTCGTTGCTGCCGGCATGTGGACTCGAGACAGCAAAAGAGTCCCACAAGAGTGAGTCAGAGCATTTTTAGGCTGGTATCCTGGAGAGCATACACCTCTGAACGTTCACCTACATCTGGCTTGGAACAGTTAAATTGCTTAGCAACATTCAACTAAGAACCAATCAAAATTGACATTTAGTTAAATGGTCAACCAATTCTAATGGAGGTCAATACTGGAGCAGCTGTTTCAGTGATTGTAGAATCAGTCTTTAACAAAATTCACTCTGCACTCCGACCCTTAGGTTTGCATAAGACCTCGGTGAGACGGAGAACCTATAGTGGGGAACCTTTACAGATTAAAGGTACAACTTCAGCTCGACTCTCTAATGAGAAGCAGCTAGTTCAGTTACCACTGATTGCAGTAAAAGGCTTGATGGGGCAAAATTGGTTGAGAAAGATTCATGTAACTTGGCTCAACATTTTTCAGTTAATAAATGGCTGCCTGAGTGAACTCCTAATTAAATACCCGAAGGTTTTTCAGGAAGGTCTAGGGACTATCAAAGGGGCCAAGGCCAACTTCCATGTTGACCAGGAAGCAACTCCATGATTCTGCAAGGCTCACCCAGTGCCATTTGCCTGTAGAGGCAGAAATCAGAAGGCCGCAAAGTGAAGGAATCATCAAACCAATCCAGTTTGCAGAATGGGCAACACCAGTCATACCGATTGTGAAGCTGGATGAGTTGGTTCGCCTTTGTGGGGATTTTAAATAAACGGTAAACCATTTTGCAGCTAAATTATAGCAGCATATTTGCACCTAAATAAATACCCAGTCCCTCGCATAGAGGATTTACAAGCAAAGCCAGCAGGGTGCTGTCCTTCACGAAGCTGGACAAAAGCCATGTTTACTTGCAATTGTGGTGAGATGAGGATTCCCAGAAATATGCTGTAAATAATACCCATCAGGGATTGTTCCAATGTACGAGATTTCCATTTGGGGTATTGTCAGCATTTTCAATTTTTCAATAGATGATAGAGAAAGTTGTAAAAGGCCCAACTCATGTTGCCATTTATCTCGATGATGTATTAATAACAGGGAAGACCAATAAGGAGCACTGATAGAACTTGGACATATTCCTTAAATGTTTCTCCCAGACAGATGTATGCCCTAGAAAGGAAAAGTGTTCAAGGCACCCCAAGTAACCTACTTGGATTACAACAGTTGGAAGATAAAGTGAGGGTGATGAAAGGTGCCCGTCTCCCACGTTTGTACTGGAGCTTAGGTCTTTCCTTCATCTGCTGAGTTATTACGGGAAGTTGTGATCCCAAGCGAGATCTGCTCTTGACATGCGGTGTCTCCTTGTGCAGCATCAGGATAGTATTAGCTCATAGGTGGCCCAATAAAGAGGAATGATCAATAGCGTATGTATCTAGGACTTTAGCTAATGCAGAGCGTAAATATGCCCAGATAGAGAAGCAAGGTTTGGTGATCATATTTGGAGTCAGGACGTTCCACCAAAACCTTTACGGATGTAAATTTGTAATAATAAAGACCACAAACCCCTACTAGATCTACTTAAAGAGGACAAGGCAGTGTCGTCCATACGTTCAGGCTGAATTCAGCAGTGGGCTCGAATACTAAGTGTGTATAATTACAAGTTGGGACACTGTCCGGGAGGCAAGTAGCAAATGTGGATGTATTGAGCTACCACCCACTGGCAGATTCAGTGGCAGTACCACCAGTGGCGTAGGAGTCTGCAATGGTTTTAAATTATATGGACACACTTCCAATCACAACTGACAATATCAGACTTTGGATGCAGAAAAATAGCACAATGCTTCAGGATGTCCTGAAAGCATTCCTGCTGATGTCAGACATACCCATCGACTCATGAGAGATTTTGACTTGTGTTCAAACAAAATGGAGAAGTATCATTCGGGAAGGTACCAACCATATTGAGAGACTTCATGTAAAATGTGCAGAGGTGATATCTGAGGGACCTCACATACATCCAAGTAGCTCACCTACCTGGCCCTTCAAGGACCATCTGTCCCAAATGTGGCAGGGTTTGCAGATCCCACATTGATCTTCTTAGGTTTTCAGAACCTGTGAAACTAGACTGGAAATAAATCATCCTTAAAGCTGAGGGACTAAGAGAAGGAAGAGAGTAGAAATGTATGTGACGAGGAAATGATACACAAAAGGACCTGAATGTGTGAGTTCCCTGGGCAGCCAGTAAATCTCAGCCTGAGTACATTCTTCACCTGGAATACAGGTCCATTTTCCTCTACTTGCCAGTGCAAAGGTGAGATATCTGCAAACTGCTCCTTCACTGCTGCCTCAGCTCTGATCTTAAGCCAATTGATGGTCTTTGGTTAAATTCAGCGATTCAACTGCATGGTTTAGCTTGAGGACAAACTAAAGGTCAGCCTGGGAGAAAATGAGAAGCTCACTGTGATGCTAAAGTTAGTGGAGAAGCTGACTGATGCCTTCTGCCAGACGTGAGAATTTTAAAGTGAGTTTTGGATGTTACCAATGGGGCTGGCAGAATGTATGTCCTGCTGCTCCTTCTGAGTAATGCCCCATGCCATCGAGAGTATAATAATTAGGTTTGGCCCTGACTCCACTTAGTGTGTCAAAGTGGCTCAAGATTCTGAAACAATACTGAGCTATTTTAAATTAATATTTCTCATCAGGCCCCTCACAACTTCCAGGTTCCAGGAAATTTTCTTCAATCTATTTTGCACCGTGGAATTTCATGTACAAGATGTTCCTCCACTCTCTGAACAACCTCAATCCCCTCTTCCATACAGAGAAAACTGAACATATTACTTTGCTGTTTTACTGAAGCCAGAATCCCCAGTAACAGGCCCTCTATGCGGGGTCTTCTTTATCCTTGGCTGCCTTGTGGCAGGCTGAATACAGAGAACCTCAACATGGACTGTTGTTGGGTCAAGAATGCACAGGCCTGTTGCTCGGCTCACTCACTAGGCTGCCTGATGTTTTTAATGGTGTGATTAATGAAGACAGGACACATGGTGTCTGCTTCAGACATTAAGTAACTGATAATGAGTCACTCAGGACCGAATCTACAGGGTCAGTATTGTGAAGGATATTATGATTTAATTTATTGACTTTTTTGTGTTTCATGAGTTTTCTCAGATGTACACTCAGAAAAGGGGGAGACCTTTAGTCAGTTTTCCTTGGATTATTGACATGACAACGTTTCTCTTTAAGGATTAGTTTAGAAAGAAAACATTAACACCAGCCAAGTACCTTTTCAGGAAAGAGGGATGATTGTCCATCTTATAATTTTAAACAATAAATCTAAATTAACATTTGAAGGACAAGGGTAGCAGATACACCAACAAGTTCCCCTCGAAGTCGCTCACCATTCCGACTTGGAAATATATCACAGTTCCCTTAAGGCCCCTGGATCAAAATCCCAGAACTCCCTTTCTCACAGCGCTGTAAGTGTCCCACACCCCAAACAATGCAGTGGCTTGAAAAAAAATCCCAGCTCACTACCACCCCCTTCAGGGAAATTAGAGATATGCAATAAAGTCCCAGCCAATGAGTGACATCACATCCAGCGATCAGCGTTCATTGAAACCGAAAGTGGAAGTTTTTAGGGTATTTCGCTGCGTAGGTTTCTCGTCTTCAAAGATCTGCTGGAAAAGAGCGAAAAGTCTTCGATCAAATTGCTGCAAGTAAGTAACGAGCTCGAAAGATTCTTTATTTTCGGGGGTAGGTTTTATTTCCAGTGGAATTGGGACGTTGTTCTTCACGATGAAAGATCCCAATTAAACACAAGGAGCCAAACCGGGCCCAGATGGGAACTGTTCAATGAAATGTTTTAAACTTTAAATTAAAAAAAGTGTCTCTAATCACTTATCAGAGTGTGGAACTGGGTCCTGTCAGTGTAAAGGAACAGGAGCGGGAGGATTTTTTTTCCACATTAAAGCCATCCGCGTTAGACATTGCAACCAGCAAGAGACACGGAAGTAAAAGTCGTCTTGTAAAAGTCAGACTATGAAACTTTGCTGTGTTTATATTTCAAATAAAATCAATCATTCAGCCCGAAAGAACGATCATCTCTTGAAATAAATCGTTAGTCCCCTGGTTTTAAATGAAGGTTTTCTCGGCACTGAGTGCGGGTCGCTCCTTTGCTGAGGCAGTGAATACTAAGACCGTGAAATGGAATGAGAGCCGACCCCACCCCCAAATCCCTGGGACAACACACAACGGCGCCCCCGAGATTAACTTTAAATCTTACAGACGGTGGGATTCAGACAAAAATTAGGAACAAGTAATTAAATACGGAAGTGCGGAATTGATCAGGCAAAATACAAAGCCGGAAGATCTGGATTCTTACTGTTATAGCCTTAAAACAGAAAAAGGAAAAAAAAAAATTCCTGAGCATTAAAGCGAATATTCGGAGATTATTTGCAAACAAATGGGAGGCTTTGCTAGTCTGAAAGGAAAACAAACGTGACTGAAAGTGAGTGAAAACCCAATGTGGGACACGCGATAAAAAGCTCCGTGTCAAGTGTCTTTGTTCAGTACCTGATGAACTGTAGCCCTGTTTCCCCTTCACTGTCCGCACGGGAAACCTGTCAGTAAAACCTTGCTTTTTATTCGGATCCAGTCATTGTTGGGGATTGTTTTATGGCTCCGTTAAGAGAGAGTGAAAACCATAAGAAATAGGAACAGGAGTAGGCATTCGGCCCTTCGAGCTGTTTTGCCATCCAGTGGGATCATCGCTAATCTCGTATTCCTCATATCCAGTTTCCTGCGTTTCCCACATAACGCTCGATTCCCCCACTGATCAAGAATTTATCTATCTGAGCCTTAAACATACAGATGGACTTCACCCCCAAAGGCTGTCTGTGGCAAGGAGTTCCAAAGATTCTCAACCCTCTGAGAGAAGAAATCGCTTCTCATCTCAGTCTCAAATTGACACCCCTTTATTCTGAGGCTATGCCCTGTGATTGGAGAATCTCCCACTCGGGTAAGCATCCTTTGAGTATTTCCTCTCTCAAGCCCCTTAAAACTACTATTTAGCATAATCAGATCATCTTTCATTCTTCCAAATTCCAATGAGCAGAGTAACGACCTTTTTTGATTTTGCTCAGAAGACAATCCCCTCCATTCCAGAAGTCACCCTTGTGAAGCTCCTCTGAACTACCTCAAATAAAATGATATCTTTCCTTTAAAAGGACCAAAACTGCTCACAGTACTACAGATGTCTCACCAGCATCTTGAGTAGTTGCAGCAAGACTTTTCTCCTCTTTTACTCCAACCCCCTTGAAATTAGGCCCAACATTCTATTAGACTTTCTAATTATGTTCCAGCTGTCTGTATTTCATGCACAAGTCCCCTCCCAATTTCCTTTGTGTCCTCGTTCGGGATTTTCTTCAGGTTAACATGCAGGTTCAATTGGCAATTAGGAAGGCAAATGCAATGTTAACATTCATTTCGAGAATACAAAAGCAGGAATGTACTGCTGAGGCTGTGTAAGGCTCTGGTGAAACTGCATGTGGAATATTGTGAGCATGTTTAAGCCCCATATCTAAGGAAGGATATGAAGAGTTTGGAGGGAGCCCAGAGGAGGTTCACAAGAACAATCTCGGGAATGAGTGGTTTGTCATAATGAGGAGCGTTTGAAGACTTTAGGTCTGTTTTCGATAAGAGTTTAGAAGGGTGAGTGAGGAAGGGTCCAGACCCGAAACATCAGCTTTTCTGTTCGTCTGATGCTGCTTGGCCTGCTGTGTTCATCCAGCTCTACAGCTTGTTATCTCGGACGCCAGCATCGGTAGTTCCTACTATTTCTATAGAGTATTGAGAGGCCTGGATAGAGTGGACGTGGAGAAGATGTTTCCACTAGTAGGAAAGACTAGGATCTGAAGACATTGCCTCGGAATGAAGGGGTGACACTTTAGAACTGAGATGAGGAGGAATTTCTTCAGCCACAGTATGGTTAATCGATAGAACCCATTGCCACAGAAGACTGTACAGGCCAAGTCATTGAGTGTATTTAAGAAAGAGATAGTTTCTTGATGCGTAAGGAAATCAAAGGTTACAGGGAGCAGGCAGGAGAATGGGGCTGTGAAACATCATTTATGATTGAGTGGCAGAGCAGACTCAGTGGGTCAAACAACCAAATTTCGCTCCTATTTCTTACGGTCTTATGAAAACAAAAAGTTCAGGGCTATTGCAGAACAGGTGGGGAGTGGCAACAGGTCAAATACTCCTTCAGAGGCCCAGCACTGATGTAAGAGGTCACATGGCCTCCTTCTGTTCTGTAATTATTCAAGCTCTGCATGCTGCCTCAGAAGATCCTATAATGCTATCATTAAGAACAGACAGTTATAACAGCATTATAAAATGTTCACTGCACAGAAAATTATTATTTGGCCTGTCATGTCTGTGCCAGAATGCCTCAGCTCGTCCCACCCTGCCTTTTCCTCAGAGCTGTGAAAACATCCTGTTCAGGTGCCTATCGAAAGCCCTTTGGAATCTGCCTTCCCCCAGCCCTCAGGCAGTGCATTCCAGTTTCGAACTATATGCTGTTTAAAACACATTTTTTTGTGTGTCACCTTCAGTTAATTTACCATTTACTTTAAATTGGTGTCCTCTGGTTATGCTGGTGTTTGAGAAGGCAGCTGATCCCCTCCTTCTTGAGGGCAGTTAGGGATGAGCAATAAATGCTGGCTTGCAATGAAGCTGAAATCCAAGGAAATTAAAATCAGTCAAACCGTTTTTTAATGTAAGATTAACGTTGTAATTGAATCTCCAGATACACACACAAGTTTAACATAAAGCCTGCAGATGTTTATATGTTCAGGATCTTCAGGTCCACAGAGGCCTACATTTCACCAAAACTTTACAATTAGTGATACACAACATGTTTAACATTGAAATTTGAAACTGTACTTGGAAGATTAAGAACAAATAACTTACCATAAATAATTAGACTATTAACTCTCTCTGTGTTTCAGATGAGGGCTGTGCTGATGAGATCTCAAGCTGATGGAGAGCGACCGTATTATGTTATTGCTGCTTGTGATTCTGGCTTCAGTGAATGGTAAGGAGCACCATAACTTGCTCTGATCAAGAACTAGACTCAAAATATTAGCTTGTGCTGTCTTTGTGGACACTGCCTGACCTGCTGTGATTTCCAGCATTTTTTGTTTTTGGTACAGATTGCAGCATCTGCAGTAATTTGCTCCAGCCTTATAACTTATTTAGAATAATTCCACCTTTGTTAAATCATATTATTGTATTATTTTTATTGTCGCTTTGAGAAATTTGTTTCTCAACTCCTTCCATTATTCTGTGAAAACTAGAATGACTTTCCCCCTCCCCTCTATGTATTCATATATTTAAAATGTTGTCCCCAGATTTCATTGTGTGTTCTGTCAGACCCCTGCTGTAGTGTTAGTCTGACCAACAGAAAATGAATGAATTTTAAAACAAGTGAGGAGACCTGGTGACAAATGGTTTCCACTGATTCCAAGATTTCTTGCTCGGCCTTATTAGGAGCATAATCTCTATCCACCAGTGACAGTGGGAATTCCCTGTGCCAGAGATTCCTTGTTCCTGTTTCAGGAGAAGGCATTTTACTGGTAACCAGGTCACCGAGCAGGTCAGAGGCTGGGAATTCTGCAGCAGGTGAATGATCTTCTCTGTCCTGAAATCCTGTCCGTTCTCTACAAGGCACAAGTTGAAATAATGCTACACTGTTATTCACTTGCCTGGATGGAGCAGTTCCATCAACATTTGAGAATTCAACAGAATCCAGAAAAAGCAGCTCATTTGATTGATACCCTATTCATGACCTTCAAAGTTCACTCCCTCCTCCTGCCACACACACAGTGGCAGCCATGTGCACCATCTAAAAGATTCACAACCGGTACCTCCCTAAGGCTAATTCGACAGCACCTTTCTGAGTCACCATCTCTAAAATCTAGAAGGACAAAGGCAGACGATGCATGGGAACATGACCAGCTACAAATCCCCCTCCAAGACACAGCATCCTGACTTGGAATGTATCACCATTCCTTCAATGTCACTGGGTCAAAATCTTGGAACAGCACTGAGGGTGTCCGTATGCCACATGAACTGCAACAGTTCAAGGAGGAAACTCAACAACACCTTCCCAATGGCAATCAGGGATGGTCAATGAACTCAGCCAAGCCAGCAATGCCCACATTCTGTGAACAAATTGAAATAAAGATGTGGCAATTCACTACTTCAATGGGTGTAAGTGGGTCCTGGTGAAGAAACTGAGACAACAAGGTGCAGAGCTGGATGAACACAGCAGGCGAAGCAGCATAATAGGAGCAGAAAGGCTGACGTTTCGGGCCGAGACCCTTCATCAGAAATGTAGTAAGTGTGGAGGCTGAGGCGGCGGAAAAACTGCTCTATGTCCAAACGTGAGCGGTATTTGTTGATGTGTGGGTGGAGGGG
>NC_063366.1:23109869-23117786 GCF_021869965.1 Rhincodon typus | reverse complement strand
TAGGGATTTGGGGGGTGGAGGAAGCCCGTTTTGGGTGGTAGGCACCAGTGAGTTTACTGTACTTACGGTTTTTAGTGTCCAATACAGCTGAGTAGAATTGTGAGTTCAGGTTGTGGATCCTACGAAGAATAAAAAACAGGAGAGGTCCTTTGCAGGTCTGGGAGAGGGAGGCTCTGAGCTGGGATAGGCTTGATTGTAGTGCCTGGAGATGCCGGCGCATCTGATTTCCGCATCTGATGAAGGGTCTAGGCCCGAAAAGTCAGCCTTTCTGCTCCTCTGCTGCTTGGCCTGCTGTGTTCATCCAGCTCTGCACCTTGTTGTCTCGGATTCTCCAGCATCTGCAGTTCCTACTATCCCTGGTGAAGCTACTAATGTCTTGATGTCTGCGTGCATCTTCGGACGTGTGCAAAACAAATGTTAGCAGGCAAATAAAAAGCAGCCTTGAGACAAAATCAGAAACTCTGGAAATAATCAGCAGGTCAGGCATATCTGTGTTGAGAAGTAAATCAAGGTAATGTTTCAGGTCTGTGACCTCTCCTGAGGAAATTTGACAGGCATAAGGTTTTGAACAAGTAAAAAGGGGTTGGGAGTCAAGAAGAACAAAGGACAGAGACAATTCTGTGTGAGGATGGAGGGCAGAAATGAAAGTGAGCAAAGAATTCAGAGTGTAAAGTCAAAGGGAGCAGTGATGGGTGAAGTGAAGAACAGAAATGTGTGTCTAAAGGAGCTGTAAATTGTTTGTTAGCAGCCATATTAAAACAAAGTAAAGGGATGATACAATACAATTCACAATATCGTTTTATTGTCATGTGTGCTCCATTGTAGGAGTACAGTGAAAAACCTTTACAGTGTCTGCATTCTTATGGCGACATCTGAGATACAAGTACTTAGGTACCAACTTGTACCGAGGTACAATTCTTGGATGCAGCAAAGGGATAAAAGTAGTTGCTTAACTACTTATTGAAAATAAGTTTAAAAATAGGAATATATTAGAGGGTATGTTAAGGGGTTAACATTACAGTGTTCTCGGGTAAGGATTGTCCCCTCCCACTGGTTTCTGACTAGAACTCGCTGCCTGCACGCTGCTCCGGGCTCGCAGCCCTCATGCTACTCCGGAGTCACTGCACACGGTGTTCTGGGCCTCACGGGAGCGTGCCTGCAGGCTCCCAAGCGCAAGGCCACATCGCTCACTCTGGTCCTCCACAGGTCTTGGCCCGTGCTCGCTCCGGCCCGCTGCGGGTCTTGGCCCGTGCTCGCTCCAGCCTAGGGAGTATTGAGGGAACAAATGGACAATGGTGTACAAGTCCAGAGATTTACAGACAGGGTAGCGAAGATGGTTTGTGGCGTGCTTGCCTTCATTAGCCAGAGCGTAAAATACAGGAGTAAGGAAAAATGGGAAGAACTGCAGATGCCAGAAATCAGAAACAAAAACAGAAATTGCTGGAAAAACCCAGCAGGCTTAACAAGATCTGCGGAGAGAAAACAGTTAACATTTCTGGTCCAGTGACCCTTCTTCAGAATGGAGCAAGGAGCAAGGAAGTCTTGTTACAATTTTATGTAAAGCATTGGTTAGGCTGCAGATGGAATATTGAATGGAGTTCTGGTCACGACACTATTGCAAGGAGGTGATTGCGCAGGACAGGGTGTAGAGGAAATTCAGCAGGATGTCACCTGGGATGAACACTCTCAGTTACGAGAGAGGCTGGATAGACTGGGTTTGTTTTCCCTGGAGCAGGAAAAGCTGAGGGGGGATCTGATTGAGGTGTACAAAATTATGAGAGGCAAACACAAAGTAGATCATGAGAACCTTTCCTCTTTCAAAAAAAAACGCATCTTAAAATGCGCAAAATGCAAGGGCATAGAATGCTATGGTCCAAGCTTAATGGGATTGGTGTAGTTTGGCGTTTGTTGGTCTGCATGGGCTGAAAGATGCATATGACTATGACTATGACGAGAGACGAACTAGCAAAAAACAAACACACACAAAACAAAATGGGGTAGAGGTTATGGTCTGACGTTGTGCAAGAATTTGCAATGAGATGAGAAGGATCCAGTTGTTGTGGTCCACATGGGTGTAAGTAACTTGTTGAGGAAATATGATCTGCTGGTGGAGTATGAGCTAGTACGGGACAAATTATAAAGCAGGACCACAAATGGAATATTCTCTGGATTAGTAGTTGAGTCATGAGCAAATTGGCATACAATGAGTAAGGCCAGAGAATTTCATGTGTCACTCAGATTTGATATGGGAGAAATAGGTTTCTATTCATGGGGCACTAGCAGTACAAGAGAAAGAGGGAGCTGTAAATGGGGAGAGGCTGAATAGGCTGGGGCTATTTTCCCTGGATCGCGGAGGGTGAGGGGTGACCTTATAGAGGTTTATAAAATCATGAGGGGCATCAATAGGGTAAATAGACAAGGTATTTTCCCTGGAGTGGGGGAGTCCAAAATGAAAGGGCACAGGTTTAAGGTGTGAGGGGAAAGATTTGAAAAGGACCTAAGCAGCAACTGTTTCACGCAGAGGGTGGTGCGAGTATGGAATGAGCTGCCAGAGGAAGTGTTGGAGGCTGGTACAATTACAACATTTAAAAGGCGTCTGGATGGGTATATGAATAGGAAGGCTTTAGAGGGATATGGCCCAAATGCTGGCAAATGGGACTAGATCACTTTAGGATACCTGGTCGGCATGGACAAGTCGGACTGAAGGGTCTGTTTCCCTGCTGTACACCTCTATGATTCTCTGTAGCATTGGGATGGTCTTCACTTGAATTATCCTTGGACCAGATATCATTACAACTGAATAGAGTGCTTTAAACCAAACAAAGTCTGGTATGGGAGGGTTCATATGAGGAAAGATTTGGAAGTTTGAGAAAGGACAAAGCAATTGAACACAGTGGCAAAATGGGGAATGATAAGAGTGTGAAAGAAATTGACAAAGCATGTAACCTTTCGAGTGCACCAATAAATAATATCAGATCAGGCAAAATGGTGAAAGAGAGACAGAATTAAAGGTTCTTTATCTGAATGTACACAGTAATCTTAAGAAGATGGATTAACTGATAGCACAAATAGAAATGAATGAATATATGACAATCATTATAGTGATATAGTTACAAGATGATCAAGGTTGGTTTCTGAATGTTCAAGGATATTTGAAATTTTGGACCAGCAGAAAGAAACAAATAGAGCAGGACAGCTGAGTTAATACGTGATGAGATCAGTAAAGTTGTGAGAAATTATCGTTTTGAATTTGATTTATTGTTGTCACATGTATCACGATACAATGAAAAGTGTTGTTTTGCATGCTATACAGGCAGATCTACCGTCTACAGTGCCTCACAGTAGCAGAATAGAGTGCAGAATACAGTGTTACAGCCACAGAGAAGGTGCAGAGAGAGACCAACATTGTCATTTGAGAGGTCCATTTGGAAATCTGATAACAGAGGGGAAGAAGCTGTTCTTGAATCTGTTCTTACGTGTATTCAAACGTCTATATTTTCTGCCCAATGGAAGAGAGTAGAAGAGAGTAGAACTGGGGTGGGACGTGTCTTTGATGTTGGTTGCTTTCCAGAGGCAGCAGGAAGTATAGATGGAGTCAATGGATGAAAGGTTGGTTTGCATGATGACCTGGGCTATGTTCGTTATTCTCTTCTTGGAGGAGCAGTTGTCATACCAATCTCTGATGCATCCAGTTGGGATTCTTTCTGCAGTGCACCTATAAAAATTGGTAGGGGTCACTATAGACATGCCAAATTTGCTTAACCTCCTGAATAAGTAGAGGCATTGTTGTGCTATTGGTTTGGAAGATCAAAATATAAGAACTTAAGAACATAAGAAATAGGAGCAGAAGTAGGCCATCTGACCCCTCGAGCATGCTCCACCATTCAATAAGATCTTGGCTGATCATTTTGTGGACTCAGCTCCACTTACCCGACAGCTCACCGTAACCCTTAATTCCTTTACTGTTCAATAATCTATCTATCTTTGCCTTAAAAAGTATTCAGTGAGATAGCCTCAACTGCTCCCCTGGCCAGGGAATTCCACAGATTCACAATCTTTTGGGTGAAGAAGTTCCTCCCCAACTCCATCCTAAATCTGCTCCCCCTCATTTTGAGACTATGCCCCCTCGTTCTCGTTTCACCCGCCAGTGGAAACAACCTCCCTGCTTCTATCCTTTACGTTCCCTTCGTAATTTTATATGTTTCTATTAGATTCCCCCATCATTCTTCTAAATTCCAAAGAATTTAGTTCGAGTCTACTCAATCTTTTCTCATAAGCTAACCGTCTCAACTCTGGAATCAACCTAGCAAATCCCAGTTGGACCCCTTCCAGTGCCAGTACATCCTTTCCCAAGTAAGGGGATCAAACCTGTATACAGTACCCAGGTGTGGCCTTACTGGTGCCCTGTAGAGCTGCAGCTGTTTTTAAACTCCATCCCTCCAGCAATGAAGGACAAAATTCCATTTGCCTTCTTAAATACCTGCTGCACCTGCAAACCAACCTGTTGTGATTCATGCACAAAGACACCCAGGTCCCCCTGCAGAGCAGCATGCTGCAATTTTTCACCACTTAAATAATAGTCCATTTTGCTGTTATTCCTATTAAAATGGATGACCTCACATTTACCAATGTTGTATTCCATCTGCCAGACCCTTGCCCACTCACTTAACCTGTCTATATCTCTCGACATTTGTGACCTCTGCACACTTTGCATTTACCACATGTCTTAGTGCCATCTGCAAACTTTGCCACACTATACTTGGTCCCCAACTCTAAATCATCTATGCAAATTGTAAACAAAATCTGCATATAAAATCTGTTCGGCTGGAGGTAAGAAAAAGCAGAAGAAATAAGGACCTGATGGCAGTAGTTTATAGGCCCCTGAACAGTAGGTGCACTGTAGGACAATGTAAAATAAAAAAAGAGATTCATTTGAGAAAGGTACCACAATAACCACAGACAATTTTAAACCTTTGTAATGTGACAGACTGCATTGTAGCCAATCTATTTTTGATGATACAAAGATAAGTAGAAAGCAAGTTGTGAGGAAGATACAAAGAATTAAAAAAGGATGTAGACAGGCTAGTTGAGTGGGCAAAAAAATTGAAGGTGGGGAAGAGAGAATATTTGAATTAATACAGAGACTGCTGAATATTTCAGTATGGTGTTCTTGGTGTCCTTGTACATGAATCACCAAAGTGTGTGTGCAGTTACAGCAAGTAATTAGGAAGATAGATGGAACTTCTATCTTTGTTCCAAAGGCATAGGGAGAGAACCCTTGTTGCAGCTGTACAGGACATTGGTTCGACCGCATCTGGAGTTCTGTGCACAGTTTTGGTTTCCTCATATAAGAAGAAATATTCATGAATGAAAAACAGTTCATTGACGATTCTCTGGACTGATTGCTACAATGTGAGCTCATCGTAAGAGGAAAGCATGTTGTTTTATACTCTGTAGATTTTAGAACGAGAGATATACAGGTAGATGCTGAGAGAATGTTTCCCCCCCAGGGCAATCTAGAACTGGGGACGCAGTTTAAACATAAGGGTTGTTCTGTTTAAGACAAGGGTGAGGAGGAATTTTTTCTTTCAGAGAATCATTAATGTTTGGAACTCTGATCCCTCAGAGCAGTGAAGGCAGAGTCATTGAATATATTCAAGGCTGAGAGATTTTTTATCCACAAGGGAGTCAAGGATATGAGGGAGGGGGTTGTGATTATACAAACAGGAATGTGGATTTGAAACCACAATTGGATCACCTGCCACTTTATTGAATGGCAGAGCAAACTTGATAGTCTTAATGGCCTATGCATGTTTCTATTTCATATTATCATACAATTCTGTCACTGAACTTAATGTTAAGCCCATTTTTTTTGTCTGAAGAAGGGTCCCGACCCGAAGTGTCAGCTTACCTGCTCCTCTGATGCTGCGTGCCTGCTGTGTTCCTCCAGCTCCACACTGTGTTATCTCAGACTCCAGCATCGGCAGTTCTTATTATCATTGTCTGGATCTTGTTGAATTTGAACACAGATACCTTGGCTGTCTGAGGAGTTGCAAATGTCCAATCATTGATGAACATCCCCACTTCTGACCTTATGATGGAGGAAAGGTCATTAATGAAGCCGCTGAAGCTATTTGGGCCTCGGACACTACCCTGAGATGATTGACCTCAGAAAACACAGTGATCTTCTTTTGAGTTAGATATGATTTCAACCATCGGAGAGTTGTCTCCTCATACCCATTGATTGCTAGTGTTCCTTGATGCCACACTCTGTGAAGAGCAGTATTGATGTCAAAGGCATCACCCTCACCTCGCCTCTGGAATTTATCCTTTATCCCCAGTTTAGACCAGAGTTGTAATGAAATCAGGAGTCATGGTCCTGGTGGGACCCAAACTGAACATCAGTGAACAAGTTATTTGCTTGCAAATACCACTTGGTAACTATGACAATGTGTTCTACCACTTTGCTGATGACAGATGGCTAAAACAAGAATTGGCCAGGTCGGGTTTATTCTGTTTTTTTGAGGATAGAACACACCTGGGCAATTTTTACATTGCTGGCTAGATGCCAGTGTCACAACTGTAACAGAACAGCTTGACTGGGGGGGTGCAGCCAATTCTGCCACGCCGGTCTTCAGTACTCCAGTGCTTTCAATCATTTTTCATATTATGTGGAGTGGATTGAATTGGCTGAAGTCAGGCACCTGTGATGCTGCACACAGCTGGAGGTGGCGGAGATGGATCATCCACTTGGCACATCTGGCTGAAGATTGTTGTAAATGCCTCAGCCTTATCTTTTGCACTGATACGCTGAACTTCCCCATCATTGAGGATGAGGCTATTTATAGAGCAGCCTCCTCCACTGAGTTGTTTAATTGTTCACTAACCATTGTCTGTGACAGGACTGCAGAGCTTAGATCGAATCTTAGATACGTCCAATCCCTGTATACTTGCATTCCCCATGCAGATGGGCTAAAAGCCTTTTGCTTCTTCCTCTCCCACAGGCCCAACCAGACTGCCTCCACCGACACCCTTATCCGCCTAACTGAATTCGTCCATACCCTTAACAACTTCTCCTTCAACTCCTCCCACTTCCTACAGATGAAGGGGGTGGCCATGGGTACCTGCATGGGCCCAAGCTATGCCTCCCTCTTTGTAGGATACATGGAACAGTCCCTCTTCCGCAGCTACACTGGCCCCATCCCCCACCTCATCCTCCGTTACATCGATGACTGTATCGACACCGCCTCGTGCTCCCACGAGGAGCTTGAACAGTTCATCAACTTAACTAACACCTTCCACCCTAACCTCAAGTTCACCTAGACCATCTCTGATACCTCTCTCTCCTTCCCGGACCTCTCTGGTGACCACCTTGAAACTGATGTCTATTTCAAGCCCACCGACTCCAACAGCTACCTCGACCACACCTCCTCTCACCCACCTTCCTGCAAGAATGTAATCCCCTATTCCCAATTCCTCCGCCACGTCTGCTCCCAAGATGAGGTGTTCCACTCCCGGACATCCCAGACGTCCTTGTTTTTCAAGGACCGCAATTTCCCCCCCAAAGTGGTCGAAAACGCCCTTGACCGCATCTCTTGCGAATTCTGCATCTCAGCCCTCACATCCCCTCGCCGCAATAAAAACAAAGACAGAATTGCTCTTATCCTCATGTATCATCCCATTAACTTCCAGATTCAAAGCATCATTTTCTGCCACCTGCAATCTGACCCCACTACAAAGGATATATTTCCCTCCCCACCCTTATCTGCCTTCCGGAGGGCCCGGTCTCTCCGCGAGTCCCTCGTCTGCTCCACACTCCCCACTAGCCCCAACACCCCCGGCACCTTTCCCTGTAACCGCAGGAAGTGCTACACCTGCCCCTACATCTCCCCCCTCACCTCCATCCCAGGCCCCAAG
>NC_063366.1:23097724-23109769 GCF_021869965.1 Rhincodon typus | reverse complement strand
GCTGCCTGGCCTGCTGTGTTCCTCCAGCTCCACACTGTGTTATGATTAACAGTATCCTTGATTTGAAGAAGGGACTTTGTCTCCTGTTCTTCCTGGAGTCTTCACAAAAATTAAAGATTTTATAAAGTATGCAAAGTTGCCTCATTTGCCAGACTTTCAGACCCAGATTGATCAAAAGCATGGACCAGATTTCTGTACTGAACGAAAATCACAATTTATTTATATATCACCAGTTGTCAGAGTCTACCAATGACACAGGGAGAAAGAGGAAAGAGGTTGTGCTGATGGAATATGAGCAGTTAGGGGCTAAACTAAATGGTAGAACCACTGTATGACTACCAAGAGCAGGATGATCAGAATTGCATGCAGTATTTCAAAAGTGGCCTAACCAATGCCCTGTACAGCAGCAACATGACCTCCCAACTCCTATACTCAATGCACTGACCAATACAGGCAAGTATACCAAATGCGTTCTTCACTATCCTGTCTACCTGCAACTCCATTTTCAAGGAACTATGAACCTGCACTCCAAGGGTCTCTTTGTTCAGCAACAAAGTGGATAAGTCCTGTCCTGATTTGCGTTTTCAAAATGCAGTGCCTCGCATTTATCTAAATTAAACTCCATCTGCCACTCCTTGGCCCATTGGCTCATCTGATCAAAATGTTGTTGTACACTGAGGTAACTTTCTTCGCTGTCCACTACGCCTCCAATTTTGGTGTTATCTGCAAACTAACCGTACCTTCTATGTTCACATTCAAATCATTTATATAAATGATGATAAGCAGCAAATGCAGCACAGATCCATGTGGCACACCATTCGTCACAGGCCTCCAGTCTGAAAAGCAACCCTCCATCATCATTCTCTGTCTTCCACCTTCTGTATCCAAATGGCTAGTTCTCCCTGTGCTCCATGTGATCTAACCTTGCTAACCAGTCCACCGTGATGAAACGCCCTACTGAAGTCCATGTGGATCATGTCCACCGCTCTGCCGTCATCAATCCTCTTTGTTATGTCTTCAAAAAACTTCATTAAGTTAGTGACATACGACCACCCACACAGACGCATGTTGACTATCCCTAATCAGTCCTTGCTTTTCCAAATATATGTGAATCCTGTCCCTAGGATTCCCTCCAACAACTTGCCCACTACCAATGTCAGGCTCACTGGTCCCTGGCTTTTCCTTTCCACCTTTCTTAAATAGTGGCACCACGTTAGCCAACCTCCAGTCTTCTGGCACCTCACCTGTGGCAATCGATGATACGAATATCTCAGCAAGAGGCCCAGCAATCATTTCCCCAGCTTCTCACAGAGTTTCACGGTACACCTGATCAGGTCCTGGGGACTTATCCACCTTTTTGGGTTATAAGCCATCCAGCACTTCCTTCTCTGTAATATGGACATTTTTTCAAGATGTCACCATTTATTTCCCCATGTTCTCTATCTTCCATATCCTTCTTCACAGTAAACACTGAAAAATAGCAAAATACTCAATTAGTATCTTCCCCATCTCCTGCAGTTCCACACATAGGTGGCCTTGCTGATCTTTAAGAGGCCCTATTCTCTCCCAATTTACCCTTTTGTCCTTATTGTATTTGTAGAATCCCTTTGGATTCTCCTGATCGCTATTTGTCAAAGCAATCTCACGTCCCCTTTTTTGCCCTCCTGTTTTTCCTCTTATGTATACTCCTACTGCCATCATAGTCTTCGAGGAATTCACTCGATCTCTGCTATCTATACCTACATATGCTTCTTTCTAATTCTTAACCAAAACTTCAATTTCTCTAGCCATCCAGCATTCCCTACACCTACCTGTCTTGTCCTTCACCCTAACAGGAACATACTGTCTCTGGACTCTTGTCATCTCACTTTTGAAGGTTTCCCATTTTCCAGTTGTCCCTTTATCTGCTAACATCTGCCCCGAAGCAACTTTTGGAGGTTCTTGCCTAATAGCATCAAAATTTGCCTTCCTCCAATTTAGAACTTTAACTTTTAGATCCAGTCTATGCTTTTCCATTACTGTTTTAAAGCTAATAGAATTATGGTCACTGACCCCAAAGTGCTCCCCCCAACACCTCAGTCACCTGCCCTGCCTTTTTTTCCCAAGAGGAGATCACATTTTGCACCTTATCTAGTAGGTGTATCTACATACTGAATCAGAAAATTTTCTTGTACACACTTCACAAATTCCTCTCCAGCTAAGCCCTTAACACTGTGGCAGTCCCAGTCTTTGTTTGGAAAGTTAAAATTCCCTACCATTACCACCTATTATTCTTACAGATAACTGAGATCTCAAATTTGCTTCTCAAATTCCAGCTGACTATTGCGGGTCTGTAGTACAATTCCAGTAAGGTGATCATTCCTAATGCACACAGTATACAAACCAAGGTAAATGAGCTTGTAGTGCAGATTGAAATTGGCGGGTGCAATGCTGTGGGTATCACGGAGACATGGTTGTAAGGGGCTGAGGTCTGAAAGCTAAATATCGAAAGATGCACATTCTATCAAAAGGACAGACAGATGGGCAGAGGGGGCTGGAAGGAATGAAATTCAATCAATGGCAGAAGTGGTTGAAAGGCAGAGAATCTGGTTGGCCAGAGTTGAGGAACTGCAAAGGTGAAAAGACCGTGATGGGACTTGTGTACAGGCCTCCTGCGGTAATCAGGATGCGGGGAAGAAAATAAATCAGGAGATAGAAAAGGCATGTCAGGAAGGTACTCTTACAATAATCAGTGGGGAATTCATTGTGCAGGTGGATTGGGAAAATCAGGTTATAGTGGATCTTGAGATAAGTGTTTGTGGAATGTCTGTGAGTTTTATTTTGGAGCAGCTTATGGTAGCACCCACTAAGGAACAGGCAATTCTGGATTTGATGATGTGTGATGAGGTATATTGATTAGGGAGCTGAAAGTGAAGGAATTTGTGGAAGGCAGTGGGCATAATATGATAGAATTCACCCTGCAGTTTGAGAGGGACAAGATTGAATCGGTTAGGTTCTTGAGTACATTTGTAGCTTGGGTCGTTTGTGGTTGGTTTGCTCGCTGAGCTGGTTCGTTAGTTCGCAGTCATTTCATTACCCTGCTGGGTAACATCATCAGTGCAGCCTCCGATGAAGCGCTGTTGTGTTTTCCCACCTGGTATTTAAACTCTGGGTCTGTTGAATTTGATTACCTCATTTCCGGTTTTCCTTCACAGTGGTGTGTATATATAGGGTTTAGTTCTATGTGTTTGTTGATGGCTTCCTTGGTAGAGAACCAGGCCTCTAGGAATTCCCGTGCTTGTCTCTGTTTGGCCAGTCCTAGGATCCTGGAGTTGTCCCAATCGAACTGGCGGTTCTCCTTATCTGTGTGAGTGGAGATGAATGAGTATTGGTCGTGTCTTTTTGTTGCTAGTTGGTGTCCATTAACTCTTGTGGCCAATTTTCTTCCTGTCTGTCCAATGTAATGTTTGTCGCAGTCCTCGCACGGAATTTTGTATATTACGTTGGTTCTGTCCATAGTGGGTAAGGGGTCTTTAGTTCGAGTTAGCAGTTGGCGTAGGGTTGACATCGGTTTGTGCGCTACTCTGATGCCCAATGGTCGTAGGAGTCTTGTCAGTTTGGATATGTTCTTGATGTATGATGATGAGTGTGTTCACTCGTGCAGTGTCCTGTTGTTGTTTGTGTGATAGGCATTGCTTGATCCAGTTGTTCGAGTATCTATTGTCCTTAAATACTTGGTGGAAGTACTCTTCTTCTTTTTGGCATAGTTCTGGGTTGCTACAGTGTGTTGTCGCTCGTTTAAATAGTGCTTCCACACAACTTCGTTTGTGGCTGTTGGACTGGTAACTGTTGAAATTCAGGACTTGGTCAGTGTGTGTGGCTTTTCTGTGTACCTTCATCAGGAATTCCCCGTTGGCCCTGCGTTCTACCATGATGCCCAGGAATGGGAGCTGTTTATTCTTTCCCTCTTTCCTGGTGAATTTGATGCCGATGAGAGTGTTGTTTATTCGTTGTCCAACTAATGATAGTACCCAGCAGGGTAATGAAACATCTGCAAACTAACCACAAGACTGAAACAGATATAACTGGATTACAATGAAGTAAAGGTAACTAAAAAGACATGAAAGAGGAGCTGGCTAGAGTTGATTTGAAGGGGAGCCTATCAGGGAAGATGGTGGAGCAGCAATGGCAGGAGTTTCTGGGTGTAATTCGGGAGGCACAGTAGAAATTCATCCCAAGGAAGGAGTAACATGCGAAGGGGAGGATGAGGAAACCGTGGCTGATGAGGGAAGTCAGGGACAGCATAAAAGCAAAAGGGAAATACCATACAGTGTGGTGAAGATCTGTGGGAAGCCTTTAAAAACCAGTCGAGAATAACCAAAAAAGCAGTAAAGGGAGAAGATGAAATATGAGAGTAAGGTGGCCAGTAATATAAAAGAAGATTGCAAGAGTTTTTATTTTTTTGGGTATCTAAAAGATAAGCGAGAGGCAATAGTGGACATTGGACTATTGGAAAACGAGTCTGGAGAAATAGAAATGGGGAACAAAGAAACAAAGGAACCGAATGCGTACTTTGCATCAGTTTTCACAGTGAAAGACACCAGCAGCATACCAGAACTTCAAGAGAGTCAGAGGCAGAGGTGAGAGTAGTGGTCATCACTAAAGAGAAGGTGCTGGAGAAGCTGAAAGGCCTCAAGGTGGATAAATCACTTGGACTAATTGGACTGCATCCCAGAGTTATGAAAGAGATAGTGGAGACATTGGTGGTGATGTTTCAGGAATCACTGGAGCCAGGTACAGTCCTAGAGGACCGGAAAGTGGCAAATGTAACACCCCCATTTAAAAAGGGAGGAAGGCAAAAGACAGGAACCTATAGACCTGTTAGCCTGACTTCAGTCATTGATAAGATTTTGGAATCCATGATTAAGGATGAGATTACAGAGTACTTGGAAGTGCATGGCAAAATAGGGCTAAGGTAGTATGACCTCATCAAGGGGTGGTCATGCTTAAATCTGTTAAAATTGTTTCAGGAGGTATTGAGCAAGTTAGACAAAGGAAAGCCAGTGGATATGATCTGTTTGGATTTCCAGAAGGCCTTTGACAAGGTGCTGCATAGGAGGCTGCTAAGTAAGAGCCCATAGTGTTGGGGGCAAGGTACTGGCATGGATAATTGATTGGCTGACTGACAAAAGGAAGAGAGTAGGGATAAAGGGACCTTTTTCAGGATAGCAGCCAGTGCCTAGTGAAATTCCGCAGGGGTCCATATTGGATCCACAAGTTTTCACGTTGTACAATAATGATCTGGATGAAGGAACTGTGGGCATTGTTGCTAAGTTTGAAGATGATGCAAGAGATAGGTGGAGGGACAGGTAGTGTTGAAGGCTGCAGAAGGACTTTGACAAGCTCGGGGTTTGGGCAAAGAAACGGCAGATGGAATACAATGTGGCAAATTATGAGTTTATGCACTTGGGTAGAAGAATTGAGTGTAAACTATTTTCTAAATGGGAAAAGGCTTCAGACATCTGAAGGCCAAAGGGACTTGGGAGTCCTCGTTCAGTATTGTCTTCAGATTATCGTACAAGTTCCGTTGGCAATGAGGAAGGCAAATGCAATGTTAGTATTTATTTCAAGAGGGTTAGAAATTAAAAGCAGAGATGCTCTGCTGAGCTGTATAAGGCTCTCGTCAGACCACATTTGGAATATTGTAAGCAGTTTTTAGCCCTGTATCGAAAAAACTCTGTGCTGGCCTTGGAGGGCTTGACGAATGAGGAGCATTTGAGGATTCTTGGTCTGTACTTAATGGCATTTAGAAGAGTGAGAAGGGGTCTGATTGAAACTGACAGAATGCCCAGAGAAATGTATAGAATGGACATGGAGAAGACTTAGTCAGAAAGACTTAGACCCAAAGACACAACCTCAGAGTGAAGGGATGACCCTTTAGAACTGAGATGAGGAGGAATTTCTTTAGCTAGATTGTGGTGAACCTGTGGAACCCATTGCCACAGAGGGCTGTGGAGGCCAAGTCATTGAATGTATTTAAGACAGAGATAGATAGATGCTTGGTTTGTCAGGGGTTCAATGGTTATGGGGATAAGACAGGGGAGTGTGGAGTTGAGATACATATTAGCCATAATTGAATGGCAGAGTATACTCGATGGGCTGAATGCCTAATTCTGCTAATTCCTATTATCTTGTCATATTATACTAAATAATTAGACAATAGCTACAGATGAGCAGCTATAAACTGTTGGCATATACAGTATTACTTAAAACTCTTAAGATAGGGAAGATACTTCTGAAAAATCCAGTGAAAATATATGGGTAAAAATTACAAATAAGAAAGGAAAGATCACTTTGAGATTTTACTATCGGCCCCCCAATAGTAAAAGGGAAATTGAGAAACAAATATGAAGGAAGATCTCAAATATATGGTTGTATTAATGGGGGATTTTAATTTTCCAAACATTGATTGGTACAACCATAGTATTAAGAGTTTGGATGATGAAGAATTTGTCAAATGTTCAAGGAAATTTTCTTCTCAATGTCTGAATGCTCCTACTAGAGAAGGAGCAAAACGAGACCTTCTTTTGGGCAATAAGGCAGGACAGGTGACTGAAGTAAAAGTGGGGGAATACTTTGGGTTTAGCGATCATAATTCTATTACTTTCAAAATGGTTATGGAGAAGCCTTCCATAAAAGTTGAAGTTTTCAATTAGAGTAGGGCAAATTTTAATGGTGTGAGACAAGAACTTTCAAAAGTTGATTGGAGTGGACTGTTCTCAGGTAAAAGGATATCTGACAAGTGGGAGATGTTCAAGAGTGTGATGATGAGAGTTCAGAGGCATTTTGTTCCTGTTAGAATGAAGGGTAAGGCTGGTAAGATTAAGGAACAATGGATGAATAAAGATATTGAGGTTCTCGTCAAGAATAAAAAGAGTATTTTATTAGACATAGACAACTTGGTTCAATTGAATCTCTAAAGAATGCCCCTACACTCTTTATATTGATTGAGAGAAAACAGAAAGGCAAAGAAGGGATTTGAGACAGCATTGGCAGATAAGGTTAAGGATAATCCAAAGAGATTCCACAAATACATTAAGAGCAAGAGGATAACTAGAGAGAGGGTAGGGCCTCTTAAAGATCAAGGAGGTCATCTTTGTGTTGAACCACAGGAAATGGGAGAGATACTGAATGAATATTTTGCATCAGTTTTTACTTTGGAGAAAGAAATGGAGTCTAGAGAATGCAGAGAAATACACTTTGATGTTTTAAAAACAGTTCATATTACAGAAGAGGAAGTTGGGGAGGTCTTAGAGAATATAAAGGTTGATAAGTCTCCAGGACCTGATCTAATGTATCCCAGAACGTTGTGGGATGTGAGAAAGGAAATTATGAGACCCCTTGAGGAAATATTTGCATCATCTATAAGTACGTGTGAGGACCAGAGGATGGCTAATGTTGTACCTTTGTTTAAGAAAAGTTGTGGGGAGAAACACGCACACACACACACATCCATGGGGCGAGGCAGGCCCATTGCCTGTTCCCCCAGGTTCAATGGCCAGCACATTGCTTCAGCCATCTTCAAGCAGCGGCTGCAGTTTGGGTTTCAGTTCTGAATTTTGACTGAAGAAAAGGAGACTGCTCTTGAGCTGGGGCTTTCATTGGCTGACCAGCATTTATTTCCTGTTCCTGGTTGCCCTTGAGAAGGTGATGGTGAGCTGCCTTCTTGAACTGCTGCAGTCCACCTGCTGTGGGTGGACCCACAGTGCTATCAGGGAGGGAATTCCCAGATTTTGACACTGCTGCACACTTTTCAGTTACCTTAGAACAAATATCTCAATGTTAGCAGGCAAAAACAATCTGTCACTGATAACTGGTCAGTGGTCCATGGACTAATCACCTTCTTGTTGCCAGCAAGACATGCATCAGTATACTCCCCTCAACTCCAATCATCTACAACCTGAACTTCAATTCCTGTTTGTTCAAACAGTTGTTTACATGATGCTTGACATGAGTGTTAGGTTATTGGCTTTTCAAAACTGCAGCCACCCTTATAGATACTTGTTTTAAAACAGGTCTTTCTCATCTCAAAACCAAATTTTTAAAAATACAAAGTGAAAAGGCACCATCATCAAAATCCACAAACACTTTGCGGTGATCATTGCTTCCACTTCATGGATAAGTGCACCACTGGCAGGTATATCGGTGAGAATGACCTTGATAAATATTTTCATGTTGTTTCTTTACCACCTGCTGCGGACCCAGTCTACGTCCTTTGGACTCAGTTAATTTGGTTGATAATGGTGCCACTGAGCCACACTTGGTGATAGACATTGAAGTCTCCTATCCAGAGTACATTGTGTGCCTTTGCCATCTTCAGTTCTTCCTCCAAGTGAAATGTAGAGTGCACATTTATCAGCTGAGATGGGGTCGTAGGTAGTAATCAGGAGCAACTTTACGTGTTGATGTTTGACGTGATACCGTGAAACTTCATAGGGAGTGGAGTCTATGTTGAGGACTCAGCTCAACATCTCTCTGACTGTATGCCACTGTGCTACTACCTCTGCTGGGTGTATCCTGCCAATGAGACTGAATATACCCAGGAATTGTAGATATTGTGATGGTCTTGTCTGAGACATTGTCAACTAGATATAATTGCGAAAATAAGACTGTGTCAGGGTGTTGCTTAACCAGCCTGACTTAACTTCTGTTGGCACTAGTCCCCAGATGTTATAAAGGATAACTTTGTGGGGTCAGCTGGGCTGTGTTTGCTGTTGCCAGTGACTTAGTTGATGTTAGATGGTCTGTCGGTTTCATTCCTTTGTTTAGGCTTTGTAACAGCTTGACAAAACTGGTTTGCTCTGTCATTTCAGAGTCAACTACATTGCTGTGGGTCTGCAGTCACTGTAAGGTACGCCAGATAAGGAGAGCATTTTACCTTCCTGAAAAGGCATGAGTGAACCAGATTGTCTTTTGAGACAATGGTCTCTCAGTCAGCATTAGACTTTTAATTGCAGCTTTTATTGGATTAAAATTCCACCCTGTGCTTTGGTGGGATTTGAACCTGTGTCCTGGGGATATTATCTGGGTCTCTGTACTGTTAGCCCAGTAACATATCTCGATGCCATTACCTCAAGGAATATCTATTAGAATTGATCACAGGAGTCTCAGTTGAGTGATTTGTTATTTTACATGTATTTTTCCCTCTGTCGATTTCTTGAATATCAGTGTGATTTGAAATGTTATTGTTCACTAGGTAAATTCATGGTAGTTGGACCTTCTGATCCTGTTAGAGCCGTTGCAAGTGAAGATGCTGTGTTGGAATGCCAGCTTTTGCCAGATATATTTGTCAGCAGCATGGTGGTGCAGTGGTTTAAATTGGGTCTCGATTCACCAGTACACGTGTACATAAATGGAGAAGATCACATTGCTGCTCAACACAAGGATTACAGAGGAAGGACGGAACTGTTTAAAGATGAACTGACCAAAGGAAACATTTCTCTGAGAATACAGAACATAACACGATCTGATGGAGGAGAATACATATGTTCAGTTGATGACCGAACTGATTCAGAAAGGTTTACAGTTGGACTGGAAGTTGTAGGTTAGTAAATTTCTATTTGTACATTAATACATTGTATTTTTAAGTCCCTATTTCAATACAAATATTTTTAAAATATGTTTATTTTGCATTTAGTGTAATATTGACATGCTTTAATCTTCCATGCCCATGCTGCCATTGGTAAGGTTCCAACTCCGAAGGTGATGGGGCAATAAGTCTAATGTCCTCTTAGGGAAGCAAACTTCCATCTTTACCTGCTTTGGCCTACATATGACTCCAGATCCACAGCAATGTGGCCGTCTCTTAATTGTCTTCTGGGCAATTAGGAATGGGCAATGAAAGCTGGTGCCCTCATCCTGTGAATGAATTTTAAAAAAAGCCTGAGCCATGAGGTCAAAATGCATGGCTTGAAGTGCAGAATGGGTGGAATCGGTTTCAGTTCATGGGGCACTGGCACCAGTACTAGGATAGAAGAGAATTATTATGGTCGGACACACTTTACTTAAATTGTGCTGGGGCCAGTGTGCTGACAAATCAAATAACCAGGGCTGAGTGAGGGCTTTAAACTAGAGATTGGCAGAGCTCAGGAGGGAGAAATGTAGGCTTATGAATCAAAGAGATAAGGCACCATTGCAGAGCAAGTATTTTGATAATTATACGCCATGGGGGACAGGAAGGAACAGAATGTACAAACATAAAAAAACCACAACAAATTCAGACAAAAGTGGGATCGAAAGGATATCAGGCAAAATTAACTGCTTTTTACTTGAATATACGTTGTATTAAAAACAAAATAAATGAAGCAATGGCACAAATGTACATCAATGAGTATGAGTTTTTGGTCATTACAGTGACATGGTTACAAGAAGAGCAAAGCAAAAAACTGAATATTCAGGGGTATGTCACATTTTGGAAGGCCAGGCAGTGAGGGAAGGGTGGTGGGTTGGCTTGTTAGTACAAGATGGAATTAGTATATTCGCAAGAAATGATCTTGGATCAATAAATCTATATAGGTGGAGGTAAGAAATAACAAAAAAGCAGTTGTGGGAGTTCTACATAGGTTCAGACAGCGAACAAATTCTAAAATAATGAGGCATGCATAAAAGGCAGTACATTGATCATGGATGACTTGAATGTTCACACAGATTTGGAAAATCAAATTGGCAGAGGTAACCATGAGGAAATATTCACAGATTACATTGGGGATAGTTTCTGAGAAGAATACAGATTAGGCTGTTTTTGATCTGGTAATGTGGAATGAAGCAAACTTAATAAATGATCGCAGAGTAAAAGACTCCCTCGGGACCTGTGACCATAACAGAGTAGAATTTAGCATTCAGCTTGAGAATGAGAAACTTGGGTTGGAAACAACTGTGCTAACCTTAAAGAAGGACAATTATTTTAGGACTGAGGGTTGAGTTGGCTGCATTAGAACTTGAGTGTAATATTTTTATTTTCTTTTGCAGCCCGTGGAGTAGTGGGATGGGAACAACAGTGCATTCGTCCCGTAGAAATGATACAGCACAGAAGGTGGCCATTTGGCTCATCTCGTCCATGCTGAACAGAAGTCACTCAGATGCCCTTTCTGGTCCCATCTTGCTGCACAAGGCTCATAGCCCTGCATAGCAGTTTACAACACTCGAGGTGTACATTGCGGTCTTTTTAAAAAGAATTTAGGGTCACTGCCTCCACCACGAACTCAGGCAGTGAATTTCAGGCAATCCCTACCCTCTGCATAAAACCAATTTTTCTCACCTCCCTTCTAATCCTTCTGCCACTTAAAAACCCATCTGTTGAACTCTCTGCCAAGGGAAATGGGTTCCTCATTTCTCCTCTGTCTAACCCCCTCACAATTTTGTATACCTCAATCATGTCACCCCTCAGCCTTCTCTATTTCAAGGATAACAACCCCAACTTCTCCAATCTCTCCTCGGAGCAACAATTCTCCAGTCCTGACAACATTCTTGTAAATCTTCTCTGCACTGTCTCCAGAGCAATTACGTCCTTCCTGTTATGTAGTGACCAGGACTGCACACATTACTCCAGCTGTGGCCTCAGAGTGTCTTATACAATTTCATCATTGTACTGTTGTTGTCACATGTACCTCGGTACAGTAAAAAGTTTTATTTTGTGTGCAGTACAGGCAGATCACACTGTACAAAGTGCATAAGGTTATTAGAACAGAGCGAAGAATACAATGTTACGGTTGCAGAGAAGCTGCACAAAGAACAAGATCAGCATTGCATTTAAAATTTGAGAGATCCATTCAGAAGTCTCATAACAGTGAGGAAGAAGTTGTAACACAGGGTGGAGCTGGAGGAATACACGAAGCCAGGCAGCATCAGAGGAGCAGGAAAGTTGACATTTCGGGTTGGGACCCTTCTTCAGAAATGGGGGAGGGGAAAGGGAGCTCTGAAATAAATAGAGAGAGGAGGGGTGGAGCTGGGGAAAGTAGCTGGGATGATGATAGATGAGTGCGGGTAGGCAGCGGTGGGAATTGGTCA
>NC_063366.1:23065741-23097624 GCF_021869965.1 Rhincodon typus | reverse complement strand
TTTCGGCGATTGATGTTGTAGTGGCAGTTGGAGATGAAGAGGTCAAGGGAAGATAGGGAACAAAGAGGGGGTGTCCAGGAAGGTGGAGCTGGTAAGTCTTTATGGACATGCTAAATTTTTTTGGCCTCCTAAGGAAGTAGGGGCATTGCTGTACTTTCGTAACCATTGCATCAATGTGGGTGGGCCAGGACAGATTGTTGGTGATCATCACTCCGAGGAACTTGACACTGTTGATCATCTCCACCCCAACAGCATTGATGTAGACAGGGGTGTGTCCTCCACCTTGCTTCCTGAAGTCAACCAGCTCTTTCATTTCACTGATGTTGAGGGACAGCTTGTTATCTTTATACTACGTCAGCAAGCACTCTATCTCTTTCCTGTATTCTGTGTTGTAATTGTTTGAGATCCAGCCTGCAATGGAGGTGTCATCAGCAAACTTGCGGATGGAGTTAGGACAAAATTTGGCTACACATTGAGCATATAGGGAGTATAGCAATGGGCTGAGTACGCAGCCTTGCGGGCACCGGTGTTGAGGATTATCGTGGGGGAGGTGTTGATGCCCATCCTCACTGATTGTGGTCTGTGGGTCAGGAAGTCAAGGATCCAGTTGCAGAGGGCGGGGCACAGATCTACATCTCAGAGCTTGGAGATGAGTTTGGTTGGAATTATGGTGTTGAAGGCATGATCCTTGTTAATAAGTAGGAGCCTGACTTAAATGTCCTTGTTATCCAGTTGAACACCACTTGAAACAGCCTTCCATTGGCAAGGATAGCCATTGGCCATTACCCTTTGTCCCCTGTTACTAAACTAACTTTGGATCCAATTCAACACGTTACCCCGTACCTGATGGGGGACTTTTTTGACCAATCTGCCATGTGGGAACTTGTCAAATTCCTCACTAAAATCCACGCAGACAATATCCATTGCACTCCCCTCATCAATCCTCCTTGTCACTTCCTCAAAGAGTTCAATCAAATTTGTAAGGCATGACCTTCCCTTAACAAAGCCGTGCTGATTATCCTGACGAGTCCATGCCTTTCTAAGTGACAGTTTATCTGATTTACCCACCACCAACGTAAGACTAACTTACCTGTAATTGGTGTTTCCTTTGTACCCTTTTTAAACAACGGAACCACGCATGCAGCCTTCCAATCCTCTGGCACATCATCTGTGTTGAGTGAAGATGGAAAATAATCCTCATAGTGTCTGCTATTTCCTCCCTAACCTCTTTCAACATCCTCGGGAACCATCATTCAGCCCTGGCGACTTATCCACTTTCAAGGACTCCATCTTCTCTGACACTTCCTCTCTCGTTCTGCTTATTTTGTCCAATGATTCACATTGCTCCTCTTGGATTACTATATCCATATCATTACTTTCTTTTGCAGATACAGGGATAAAAATTAATTTAAAATTCTTCCTATATCCTCTGCTTCTTCACAAATGTTGTTTTCTTCATCTCTTATGGGTCCCACTTTTTCCTCCACTATCGTTTTGCTGTGTATATACCAGTGAAACATCTTTGAGTTTTCTTTTATCTTGCTTGCTAATATTTTTTCATGCCCTCTCTTTGATTTCCTTATTTTTTATTTACTTGTTCCCTTCACTTTCTATGCTCCTGTAGGCTACCCGCAGTGTTGAGGTTTTTTTTGTGAATAGTATAAGCTTTCTTTCTTTTTTTAATCTTGCCGTGTATTTTTCCAGACAACCATGGGGGTCTAGATTTGGCAGTGCCATTCTGATTTTTGGAGGGGACATGTCTGTTTTGTGCTGTAAGGATCTTACTTTTTAGTGTCTCCCAACGGTTTACCACTGATTTACCCTTTAACAATCCTGTCCAGCCCATCTCATCCAAATCATTTTTAAGTTTTGTAGAATTTGCCTTCAGCCAGTTGAAAATTCTTATTCCTGATTCATCTCTATCCTTTACCATAATAATATTAAATCTCACTGAATAGTGGGCAGTATCCCGAATATGGTTGTTCACTGTCGCTTCAGCTACTTGCTCATCTTCATGGCCCAAATTGAACCCAGTATTGCCTGTCCCCTCGTTGGGCTTGGTATGTATTGTTTAAAAAAATTTCCCGCGACAGTACATGAATGCCCGTAATGTTGTTTGATATTAGGATAGTTAAAGTCTTTTCCTATTATTGCCCTCTTATTGCTATCACTATTTGGAGGTCTGTAGGATACTTCCAACAGTGTGACTGTCCCTTTTTTTAATTCCTAAACTCAACCCATAAAGCATCATTTTGCATCATCCCTTCTCACAAGTGTAATTGCAATACTGCTGCAACTCCCTCATTTTTTCACCCACTCTATCCCCCTGAAAAATTCGATATCCAGCGATATTGGGCAACCAATTTTATCCCTCCTTTAACCAGGTTTCCATTATAACAACAACATCAGTGGTTAGCACTGCTGCCTCACAGCACCAAGGACCCGGGTTCAATTCCATCCTTGGGCGACTGTCTGTGTGGAGTTTGCACATTCTCCCGTTTCCTCCGGGTGCTCTAGTTTCCTCTCACAGTCCAAAGATGTGCATGCTAGGTGGATTGGCCATGCTAGATTGCCCGTAGTGTTCAGGGATGTGTAGATTAGGTGTGTTATAGCAGGGTGGGTCCGGGTGGGATGCTTTGCAGTTCAGTGTGGACTTGTTGGACCGAAGGGCCTGTTTCCACACTGTAGGGATTCTATGATTCTATGATTTATGATCATGCTGCCATGTGTCTTTCTGTGCCCTTGTTCATCTGTCTTGTTTGTAATACTCCTTACACTGAAGAATAAGCTATTAAACCCTGTCAATTTCCTTTGCTGGATGCTTTTTAATCCTTGTTACTTTTACCTTTCCAAGTCATTGACTGCATCACTAACTAATGTTCTACCTCCTGTGTACCTGATCTGAATCTGACCCATCTACTTTGGCTCATATCTCAGCCGTGACATAACATATAAAATTGGGGGATAATTCAGGATACCCAATACATACATGTAATTTGAAATGATGATAATATTAATGGGTAATAATAGGAAAGACCAGGTTTCTTGTGCATATTATATCATATTGGCTTTGGCAGTCGTGAAGACTTTCCAGGAGATGGAAGATTTATCCTGGATGATTTAGGGAAAAAAGCGAAGGCTCGGTTAATTGATTTGGTTCTTCACAACATGTCTGAATAAAATATGCATAAGACGGCAATTAACTATTGACTTCTTTGGGTCATGTTTTGTCACTTGGATGTTTTTTTGGCAGTGGCTGGCACTGTTGATAATTGGTTGAAAACTTTCCCGCAGAAACTGAAATCCCACATGTCATTTGTTCAAAGTACCAATTCTAAATGAAATTGTATTAAAATGTGCGGAAATTACACATTTTACATCACAATATAAGGATTGCCCATGAAATTCCTCTGTAGGAATCTGGAAGACCGAAACACACACAAGTCAATATTTTTACTTGGCAGGTCTTTGCAAAGGTGTGATGCATTTTTGGAAAATGTACCATACGTGCCAGAGGGTGGGAAAACTACAACATGTGATTAAACCAGTCCGTTTAGTTCCCTTGCCAGTTTTTAAGGTACATTAAGGAATTGTAAGTAAGTTGTCGGGGACTCTTATCTGACAGCAGTACCCCCTTACCTTGTGGATATGGCTATACGACTCACAGAAAATCTGTGAGAACAATTACTGATAAGGTACCAGGAGAAAAGTTAATCCAGTTCTTCACTCTGTCTGGATGACTGATAGAAACCCAGTCGGGTCGTGGTTCCCACTTCATGCTTACCACTTTTCAGGAGCGTCTGAGAGTAGTCTGGATAAAGAATAGTAAAATTTAATATTTGCAAGAAAATAGATGAAATTAGCAGTGCACATAGAAATAAATGGTTATGATATTGTTGCAATGTAACTGCAGGATAATCAATGACGGAAACTGAACATCAGGCGTATTCATTACTTAGAAAGGATGCACAAAAAGGGAAAGAAGGTAGGATAACATTAATTATAAAGGAATATAATAAGTGCAATAGTGAGGAGGACATTGGCTCATAAAATTGTGATGTGGAATCTATATCAGTGGAGATAAGAAATACTGAGGGGGTTTGTCTGTCGGTCCCCAAACGAGTGGAAGTGTAAAGAAAAACATTAAACAAGAAATCAAAGATGCATGCAATAAGGATACAACTATAATCATGGCTGGCTTCAATTTACATATAGATTGGGCAAACTAGTAATGGTATTGTGGAGCAGGATTCCCTGGAGCATATACATTATGGATTTTTTCATACAGCAACATGTTGAGAAACCAATTTGTGAACAAGTATTCTGGTCGAGGTACCACGCAATGAAAAAGGATTAATGAACAGTCTTGTTGTTCAGGGCCCTTTGGGGAAGAAAAACTTAAAATGATTGAATTCTTTATTCAGATGGAGAATGAAGTGGTTGAATCCAAAATGAGAGTTCTGAAATCTTAATAAAAGGAACTATAAAAGTATGAGAGGTGGATTGGCAAAGATGGTTTGGAGAACCTTACTGAAGGAGTTGATGATAGATCGGTAATGGTTCATGTTTAAAGAATGATTTCCAACAATTGTTCATTCAAATTTGATGCAAAAATGAAAGCAGGGATGACAAAAGAAAATAAGGACAGTTATGGATCTGAAGAAGGGATATACAAAATTACTAGAAAAGCAGCAATCATGAGGATTGAGAGCATTTTAAAGTTAGCAGAATAGGACAAAAATTTTGATCAAGAGTGGGAAGTAGTTTATGGATAAGGGTCATTACAGTGTGGAGCTGGAGTAACACAGCAGATCAGGCAACATCAGAGGAGCAGGAAAGTCCATGTTTCAGGTTACACCCTTCATCAGGATTATGAGTAAAATTGCAAGGAACATAGAAACTGACTGTATAAACTTCTATAAATATGTGAAGAAAAAGAATAGTAAAAATTAGTCTAAGTTCCTTACAGTCAGAACCTGGGGGAATTGTATTGGGATCAAAGAAATATTGAACACATACTTTGCTTCTGTCTTCACAAATAAACCTCCCAAAAATGTTAGAAAGCACAAGTGTCTAGTGAGAGGACAGAACTGAAAGAAATCGTTTTAGTTAGAAAAAGGTGCTGTGGAAATGAATGGGGTTTAAGGCTAACAAGTCACCAGTGTCCAATAATCTGCATTCCAAAGTACGAAAGGAAATAGCACTGGAAATATTACATGCGTTAGTGGTCATCTTCCAAAACTCGATAAACTCTGAAGCCATTCCTAGAGATTGCAGCGTGGCAAATTTAACCCCACAATTTAAAAACAAAGGGAGAGAAAAACAAGAAAATTACAGAGCAATTAGCCTTGCAACAGTATTTGGGAAATGCTCAAGGACATAATAACAGGACATTTGGAAAGCATTAACTGATTGGACAAAGACACATGGTTTTATGAAATGCAAACCATGTTTAACAAACTACGGGAGTTTTTCTGAGGATGTAATTAGTCAAAAGGACAAAGTCGAACCAGTGGATGTATTTTATTTGGAATTTCACAAGGCTTTTGATAAGGTCCCTCATAAGAGGTTAATGGATAAAGTTAAAGCACGTAAGGTAGGGATAATAGATTGGCATGATTTGAGAATTGGTTGACAGACAGGAAACAGGATAAGAATAGGTAGGCTTTTTACCAAGTGGCAGACAGTGGGTAACTTGAGGGATACCTCAAGGACCAATGCTTGGGCCCTGGCTACTTACAATATATATTAATGACCTTGATAAAGGAACCAAATACAACATTTCCAAGTTTGCCATGGTGATATTGTGGGTTATGAGGACAATGCAAGGAGACTTTAAGTTGACTGAGTGGGAAAACATATGTCAATATGTAGCATAACCAAGCGTGAAGCTACATACTTTGGTGTGAAAATGGAAAGGAAAATTATCAGTTAAATGGTGATTTGTTGGGAAGTGTGGATGTACAAAGAAATCTAGATGCCCTTGTAGTTAGGCAATTGCAGCAAGCATTTGCGAAGGCAAATGGTATTTAAACAAAAGATCAAAGTTTATTATACATAAGGAAAAGAGAAACAACCATTTACTTTATACAAGAATAATCTTAAGTGATCTCCCGAAAAATATCAGAGAGTAAGATTTAGCCTCTTTAACCTTACAACAATCTTACAGGCTCAATTCCCAAAGAAGGGTCACTACCCGTGTCCATGTTAAAACTCCTTCTTCAACCAGCATGGCAGTAATCAAATTTCATTTTTGCAAATTTCATGCATTTACCTGAAGCTATTTGTTTGTCTCATGTGTCTTCCTGAATGCTTAAACACCCTGCTGGACCACCATACTGTTTCTGCAGTTTTCGTTGCAGCAACGCAACCATCCCAGAATGTTTTGACTGTTAATAACAGCATCTTTGCTTTAGGGATCTCTTTTCTTTGACTGAATCAGTTCCTGTCTGAATGAATCTGCTTTCTGAGCTCATCTCTCTCTCTCTCTTTGTCTCTGGATTATAAATCTTAAGTAAGCAAACAATTTAGCAATTATCTCCTCAGGGTTCTTAATAGTTATTTGGCTTAAATTGCACAATTTTTTGGAAATGTTTTTAACTCATTGTTCAAAAGTAACTTGATTTGTCAAAAAATGGTTAGACCTTCATAGAACTGAAAACTAAAATTTATTTTACCTCCTCTTTAGTACCTGATCTCTCAAACAATGACAAATAAATAATGGTGTGGACTTTTGCACTCTAATTTTGTCAATAAAAAGACATTCTTTTCAACAATGCAATTCTTAGTAGGCACATGATTCTAGATAATTGCTGGTCCTGGTTGCTTAAACTGGCTTCGGGAAAACACTTAACTGTCTTATGACTGGAATTTATGGCTGTTCTGTTTGAACAGTATTTGCAGGCTTGGAATTTGTTTTGGATTTCTCGGTGCAGGAAAGCCTGCTGCAGAAGAAAATTCTCAGCTCAGGTCCCCTATTTCTGAAAGATATTTATCACACTTTGAGATGATTTCAGTGTGATATCTGATTGTTCCTCTCAAAGAGTGACTAAAAGAACTTCTCAGTATTGCAATTCCTGAGCAAGCTATGCCTACTAAGACTCAGGGATAACCACGCATGACAAGTGACTTGACTACATGTGCAAGAACATCAGATTGACAGACTTTAGAACTTTCTGTGCCTTATCCTTGTGCCTTCAAGAATAATTGCCATCTCAGAAAGTGTTCCTATTTTAAGTACATCTGTGCAGGGAACCTTTTTTGGATCTAAACATTTATATTTTTAAGTTGTGAATTGTATTTGTTAGCCAATTCTGTATCTTCATTGAATGGGTTTTATTTTATATCAATAATTTTGTGTTTATTAAAGAAACCTGGATGATGGATTTTTTTCATTTTAGGTCTGATATAGAATGAGCACAGGATTGGCCATATTGGGATTTGTATATAACATATTTTTATTTTTTGTTACGACCCATAATGCAGTGGAACTAGAGTGACAATGCAGTCCTCACACCTTGGTCATGACATGAGTCAACAAAATCTACTGATGGTCAATCGATCATGTCAATGTTCTTTTGTTATTCAGCTTCCTTAGCAAAGATTAGGATGTCTTCAGTCCATCATGCTCGTGCTGGTGAAAAATCAGAATATTGATGACACTCTGTCAATGCCAAATGTTTAGAATTAGATTTATTGTCACGTGTATTCAAGCACAGGAGTACAGTGAAAGATGTATAAAGTTGCCATTCTCTGACTCCATGTTAAGTACAAAACCAGAATTAAAAAAAAACAAAAACTGAAATAAAGAAACAGAGCCAAAAGTAAAGAAATACATCCAAATCTTAAAGTCTTATATCCATAAATGTCAATGGTGTTTGGAAAGCTCAGCCACCGATGCAAGCACCCAGGCCTAGCCATGGCCTGGATTCTCGGTCAGCCTGGGAATCTCGTTGGGTGGAGACGCATCAGTTGCTGCCACTGCTGCCCCCTGGAACATGCTCCTCAATCTCCAGGAGGCACATACCTGATCAATACCCAAAGACGTAGGCTGGATGGGCAAATGTCTGATCCTAATATATAAATAACACCATCCCCAGGATTTGCAATAGTATCATAATAAGGACAGCATGGCAGAAAGAAGTTTGAAAACCCAATTTCATTGCTCAAATTATTATTCGAGGCTTCAATAGTATCACCTTACCCCATTCATTTGTGCTATTGGTCGGTAATGTATGGATTTTTTTGTTTTACCAATTTTCTCCATCTCCTAGCCAAGGTGATAATGTCTGATTGGGTGACAATTATCAGGAACCCTGACCTCTTTCCATATGAAACCAGTGACTCTTTACCAGTTCCTCACCTCCTTATTAACTGTTTTGAGTCTGCTGAGAGAAGCACTTCTGCTGCTAGGAGTCTCTCTGTGAACTTCAAACTACATCAGTTTGAAAGTACAACTGAACCAGTCCCACAAAAGTCCAGATAAATTGAAATCAGAGAATCCTCTTCAGCTCAACACATCTTCATGATGCCGTAGCTACTCTGGATTGTCTTCACCTTGACGTTTTGGCTTAACTGAATACTTTAAAACGAATTTAACTCCAAGAATAAAGTATTCTTCAATACTGTCATTACTTCAATCAGTGTAAACATAAACTTAGCAAGCGCACCTGCTGTTTTTGTAACTCCAGTGTTTTAGCTGTTAACCACTTAAAGAAACATAACCTCAACCTTTTAGGTATAATAGATTTCACTGTTCTTTATTTAAAATGATCCCATTTTCTCCAGCTAAATTTTAATTCCTAAAACTTTAAAAAAGCACTCAACAAAGGAACCATGACCTAGATATTCACAACAATATCAATCATGTTGAATGGATATTTCTCATGGCCACAGGAAGTATTCTTTAGATGTTTTGCTGTGTTAATGGTGCTACATCAATAAAAGTTGTTGTTGTTCCTGACAGCTGTCATTTCTGAATCTGTTCTCTGTTGACTGCAGGTTTTGGCTGCGAACCATGGATTCAGATGAAAGGATATGATATAAATGGAATCCAGCTTGTGTGTAAATCCACTGGATGGTTCCCTGAACCAAAGATAGAGTGGGTCAGTGAGGATGGACACAATTTAATACAAGCTGAAACAACATCCCACTGGGGCTCAACAGGTCTTGTAGATGTCCACAGCAACATTGTAATACCAAGACAATCATCAAACAGATTAACGTGTCGTGTACAAAACAACGTCCTGAAAACGGAACAAGAAGTAACTATCGGGATATCAGGTTTGTAAATTAAACCATTTGATCAGAAAGGCAAAGGTGATTTAAACTCTATCATAAATCAAAGTATAAACATAATGTTCTGAAGACGGGCGCTCCGGTTTATTCCCACAGTCCAAAGATGTGCAGACTAGGTGAATTGACCATGCTAAATTGCCCATAGTGTTCAGGGATGTGTAGATTAGGTGGGTTATAGGGGATGGGTCTGGGTGGGATGCTTTGAGGGTCAGTGTGGACTTGTTGGGCCACACTGTAGGGATTCTATGATATTCTAAATGATAAGATGCCACGTTGTGATATGACAGGGGAAGACAATACAGTTCTATAGTGCTTGCTTCAAATCTGTTTCTACTGGTATCCTGCTTCCAGATAAGGTTAAATGAAAAATTTAACATTTTCTGCTGATGCTGACAAACTCTGGACCGTCGGGTTGATTTTTTTTCATGTCACTAACAATGTTTAGTGTATGACACATTGCCCCATACTTGAGCCAGTTGTTTATTGTTCTCATTTGTACGTTCTCGCATCCTTTGCTCCAGTCTCCTTACCTTTGTGCACTCACTCATGATGCACTTCACTTCTCCCTTCTAGAGTGCTTTTATCCTCCCTTCCAATCAAATGAAATTACAGAGGAGCAAGCCTGGCTCGAAAAGTTGTGCTGAATTTTGATATTTTGGTTGTGTCATTTTAGTCGGGTTTCATGCAGGTTTCTCTCCAGGAGGCCTACCTCATTAACAACCTAACCTGCCCAGCTTGTCCAAGCCCTATTCTCCTGCTCACCAAGGCCAGAAGTGCTTGTCAATGCCTGGAATAGTCTGACATCCGTGGGATCCAAACCATAGTGTGTTGTGTATCCAAACAAGCTCTGTCAGTGTGGAATTAGCCGACATGTTTTATGACATGGAGAGTGAGGAGGACTTGGCAGTCCAGTTCACAGACAGGGTGCTGATGGATGAGGGATGTCTTCTTCACCCTGGACTGGCAGAGAAGGCCTCGACACCAGATTCTTCCAGTCTGGTCCGAAGTTGCCACCCGGGTCTTGATCTTCAGGATTCATGCCTGTCAGTGAAGAAATAAGGTCAACAGCCTTCTCTGTTGTGCCAGTGCAATTGCAACCGTCTTCTCTCAGCTACCTCACATTCCCTCTGTCTCTGCTGCTACACTCACTTCACTTCAAGGCTTATGCTCCTCCACTCTCAATTGTGTACAACATCTTCCTTTTACTTGCTCTCAACCACCACAAACACCGTGACATTCACCCTGCGTGCCCTTTGTGTCGCATTCTCATTCCCTGAAGACACCTCACCACTTTCCTTCCACCTGCACTAACAGCTATACCACCCACATCTCACTCAATTCTCCTCTTTCTCTCATTACCAGCAAAAACAGCCCACAAAGGTCAGAAAGAGCCAAGACGGGTAGTTGAGTGCCTGACATTCGGCTCTCACTAGCTACGAGGAGACGACCCGGAATCTGGCTGTCCCAAACAGCTGACCAACGATGTCCACGTTTCTGGGTTGATATCAGAGGCTGCCCCTGATTTGCTGTGCTCCCTGAGTGAAGAGTGTCTTCTTTGATGTGACTGACCATTACTCCCCTTAGACATTGAGACATTAGCTTACTTTTTATTCAGTCCTGGGATATACCATGCTGCCAAAGCCAGCATTTATTGCCTCTACCTAGTTGCTCAGAGGGTAGTTAAGAGTCATCTCAGAGCTCACTCTAGGTCACATGTAGGCCAGACCAGGTAAGGGCAGCAGATTGGCCTCCCTAAAGACCATTTGTGAACTAGATGGGTTTTTCTGACAATCAGCCAGGGTTTCTTGGTCATCATTAGACTCTTAATTCCAGATGGTTATTGAATTCAAATTTCACTATCTACCATGACGAGATTCGTACCTGGGTCTCTGCATTAATAGTTTAGTAATAATACCATGAGGCCCAGAGCAAGCCATTCGGCCCATTTGAATTTGCTCTGCCATTCAACGAGATCGTGGTTGATTTGATAATCCTTAACTCCACTTGCCTGCTTTTCCCCATAATGCTTGATTCTCATCCAGATTACGAATTAGTCAATTAATCTGGAATGTACTTAACGTTACAGCCTCTGCAGCATCTGAGGTAAATAATTTCACAGAGTCGTTACCTCTGAGAGAAAACAATTTCCTCCTCGTCTCAGTCCTAATTGGACGACCTTCTTTTTTTCTGAAACTATGTCCTCTGGTCCTAGAATGTCCTGCAGAGATTTCCTCTGCCATCTACTCTGCCAAGCTCCATGAGAATCTTAAATGTTTTGAAATGTTGCTTCTCATTTTTTTCTAAACTTAATGAGTACAGGCTCAACTTACTGAGCCTACTCAACCTCTCCTCTTAAGACAATCCATGCATATCCAGGATCAAACCAGTGGACCATCTTTGGAATGCCTCTTATGCCAGTATATCTTTTCTTAAATAAAAGTTAAACCATTCCAGTATTCCAGCTGTGGTCTGATTAGTAACTTGTCTCGTTTTAGTGAGACCTCCCATTTGTATCTTCCATTCACTTTGAAATAAAAGGCAACATTCCATTTGCCTTCCTATTACCCGCTGAACTTGGATGCTAGCTTTTTTGAGATTCGTGGACGATGACTCCCAGATCCCTCAGATATGTAGCTTTTCGCTCCCTCCTCCAAAAGCCGATTGCAGCTTCAAGATGTTTGCCTGTGGCCAAGCTGCACTGGCACCCAGCTGAACTGGAAGCAGTCTGCACCAGTTGTCAGCTTCTGGCCACACCCAGATCCTGGCCCAGGTCCCAGCTATTTACAAAGAACAATACAGTACAGGAACAGATCCTTCGGCCCATCAAGCCTGCGCCGACTCCTAATCCTAATCCACTATTTATTGCCCATACACTGTTTCTATCCCTCAGTTCTCCTTCTGTTCGTGTGTCAACCCAAGATATGCCTTATACGTTGCTACTGTGACTCCTTCCAGCACCTCCACTGGCAGTGCTTTCCAACCCACCACCCTCTGTGTGAAATACTTTCCCCACACTTCATCCCTGAACTTTTCCCCCTCTCACCTTGAACCTGTGCCCTCTTGTAGTTGACCTTTCCATCTTGCGAAAAAGCCTCTGACTGTGCAGCCTATCAATGCCTCTCATGATTTTCTCTATCAGGTCGCCCCCTCAGCCTCTCTCATTCTAGTGAAAATAATTCGAGTTTATCCAACTTTTCTTCCTAAGCAAAATCCTCCAGACCAGGCAACATCCAGTTAAACTTACTCTGCACCATTTCCAAAGCAACCACATTCTCCCATTCGTGTGGCAATCAGAACTGCATGCAATATTCCAAATGTTGCCGAACTAAAGCTTTGTACAACTGTAGCATAACTTGCCACCTTTTATATTTGATGCCTCACCCAGTGAAGGTGAGTATGCTGTATGCCTTCTTAACCATCTTATCCACCGATGTTTCAGGGATTTGTGGACCTGTACACCCAGATCCCTCTGCATATCATTGCTCCTAAGGGTTCTGCCATTTATTATATAATTCACGCCTGAATTCAATCTTCTAAAATGCATCACCTCGCATTTGTCTGGATTAAATTCTATCTACCATTTCTCTGCAAAGATCTGTAATTTATCTATATCTTGCTTTATCCTTTGGCAATCCTCCTCAGTATCTGCAACACAGTGCTAATTTTGGCGTAATCTGCAACGTTAATAATCAAACCACTTGCATTTTTCTCCATATCATTTATATATATATATATATTGCAAACAACAAAGGTCCCAGCATTGATGTCAGCCGTGCAAAGTGCTCCTCACTTATATCTGGGGACTACTGGGGAACTGTTTCACAGGCTAGTCAAGCAACAACTTGACATAGTGATCAGGATGGAATCATACCACATAGGCAATGTCCCAGACACCATTGACACCATTGACACCATCCCTGGGTATGTTCTGCTCCACTGTCAGGACAAGCCCAGCAGATTTGGCAGCACAGTGGTCAGGAGAGGGGTACTCTAGGGGTCCTCAACATTGACTATGAATGCCACAATGTCTCAAGGCACCAGTTCAAACATGGGCAAGAAAACCTTTTGCTGATGACCAGGTTGTGACCCCCAATCCCACCACAACCCCCTTGCCTCTGCTGTTGATTCAGTGTTCTTCCATGTTGAACACAACCTGGAGGAAGTACTGAAGCACTGAGGGTGGCAAGGACACAGAACATATTCAGGGTGGAGAACTTCAATGCTCAGCAGCAGCATTACTGGTCAAGTTGGAAAAGGACATTGCAGCTGGACTGGGTCTGTAGTCTCTAAGTATCACATTCTGAATGATGGGTGTGCTCACCACATCAATGCAAAACATAAGGTTGAAGGAGTTGCAACAACCTTCAGTCAGATGGGCCATCTCAGCCACCTCCAGTGGTCCCCAGCATTGCAGGTGCCAGCCTTCAGCAAATTTGATTTACTCCATGTGCTATCGAGAAACGATTAGTGGCACTGGATACTGCAAGGCTATGGGCCCTGACAATAGGGCAATAGTACTGAAGCCACACCTAAGCTAAGTTGTTCCAGTACAACTCCCTACAATGCTGATATCTACCTGACAATGCAGAAAAATAACCAGTATACCAACAGCAGTCCAAATCCACTCTGGCCAATTACTGCCCCATCAGTCTACTGTCAATCATCAGTAAAGTCTTCACCATCTCCTGAAATGTGTCTGTTCATCAAATCCCCAACTTTTGTCGATGTCAAGTCAACATGAGCCTGTATCCTGGGTAGTAAAATGCGATAAACTTGCTATCTCTTCTATCATTGCAGGAAATTTGTGATAGTTGTCAGCAACGTTTCGTCACATCAAGGGGGTAGCCTTCGCTCAGGTGATTCTAGCACAGTAAGTCCTGAGCAGTCTCTGATACCAGTCCAAGGCTTGCTCAGGGCAATCAGAGTCAGGACCCTCTCCTCATAAGAGGTGAAGAGCTGAATGTCTGGCACCACACCACCCATCCTGACTCTCTTTCTCCCTTATTTTGGCTGTTTTCGTCATGAAATGGGAGAAAGGCAGTGTTATAGGAGATGAAAGTGGATGGTACAGCTTTTACTGTTGGTGCAGGTGGGGATCTATCCCAAGCAAGTGAGTAGGCAGCACAGAGATCATACCAAGTGAGTGGTTTCAGGGGTAAGTGGGGAAGATGTTGCAGGCAGTAGTGAGACTTCCTCAATGGGAAGTGGGTACAATGGGAGAAATCGAGTGAATGTGAGGTATCGGAGAGAAGTTGGAATGGAGTGAACAAGGAAATTGGCCATGTTTCTACATTGTAGACATTCCTCCAGATGGTTGAGACTATTTTTAACCCAGACTTGCATGATCTGGTGTTGTAGTCTCCACTGCTGGTGAAAATCCTGCCTGTGCATCACCCGCTCCAGCAGGACTCCGCTCACAATGCTGGTCACTCAAATCCCCCTGTCTGCCATGTCCAGCGTAAATGTCAGGAATTGTGGAGGGCAGCTCCAGACAGACAGTGCTTGTCCAGGTGCATAACAGGCTTTTAAAGATGTTTCAAGGGATGCCAATGAATTATGAGATCCCCAGTGAATGGCAAGTTGTAAGATGAGGTGGAAATCAGCCATGAGAGAGACTGTTGAGACAATGTGGGTAATTAATAAGGTGCAGTTGATAACATAATGGGAGAGAACTCACTAGGCCTTGCAATAAACTCTGCAAAAAACTCAAGGCAACTCTGACTTCACAAACAGAATGTAAAATTCAACCCAATATATTAAGGCTTAATAAAAGTTTTGGAGTTGTCACACATTTGTAGTGGGAAGTAAGGGGTTTTATGGCTGTATAACATTCCAATACTTTGTGTATCACTGAAACCCTATTTCAGTGACTACCTTCCTTTCTGATCAAATTTGTAGTCATTGACCTGTACGTGTAAAAATGGAACTTTAACATTTCATGGAGCTAAGAATTAATGAGCATCATAGAGATTTAATTATGAATAAGTCCAATTAACATTGTAGATTTTACAGTATAACAAATTCTACTTGTCATTGCTGCAAGTATTTAGCTGCTTCAAGTGCACTGCACAATAATAATTGTATGAAATAACAAGGTGTAGAGCTGGATGAACACAGCAGGCCAGGCAGCATCAGAGGAGCAGGAAAGCTGACGTTTCGGGTCTGGACCCTTCTTCAGAAATGGGGGAGGGGAAGGGGGCTCTGAAATAAATAGAGAGAGGGGCTGGTGATGATAGAAGGTGGATAGAGGAGCAGATGGGTGGAGAGAAGATGGGCAGGTCAAGGAGGTAGGGATGAAGCCAGTACAGGTGAGTGTAGGTAGGGAGTTGGGATGGGGGTTGGTCAGTGAGGTGGGAGGAGCAGATAGGTGGGAGAAAAGACCGACAGGTCAAGGAGGCGGGGACGAGATGGGCTGATCTTGGGATGAGGTTGGGGGTGGGGAGCTTTTGAAGCTTGTAAAGTCCGCACTGAGACCATTGGGCTGCAGGATTCCGAAGCGGAATATGAGGTTCTGTTCCTCCAGCCTTCGGGTGGCATCGTTGTGGCACTGGAGGAGGCCCAGGATAAATGTATGAGATGTCGAGCGGAAGCTTCATCTTCATCTTCAATCATCCTACAATCGACATCTTTGATTCGCAGAAACTTTTCATTCTGGAGTCACGTAGCCTGGTATTGCAATGGGGCACACAGGGAAACTGTTTTGGAAATGTTATTATGTGTTGTAGGTAACATTATTGCATAATTCATTGCTGTTTACTTTCCAGGTGATTTCCTTCCTGTGGTTCCTGTCTGGCTCGTGCCATTGCTGGTTGCAATTCTGGTTCTAACTGTGGCCATTTCTGCCATGACTTATTGGACTGTGAAACACTATCCACACATGAAAGGTACGTTCTCAGTGAAACAGTGAGAGACAACAATATAGACCCTGGGGGTTTTCACTCAGTTTCAAAGGGTAATCTCTGCTGATGTTCAAATTTGAATGTAGGCTTAAAGTGAGAAGCACCTTGAGGAAACTCAGAATGATGGGATTATACCAGAAGAAACAAATTGAGAAATTACTGGAAAAACTGAGTGGGACTGGCAGCATCAGTGGAGAGAAAACAAAGTTAACATTGCGCATCCAGTGACCCTTCTGCATTCTCTCCGCAGATGCTGCCAGATTTGTTAAGGTTTTCCAGTAATTTCTCATTTTGTTTCTGATTTCAAGCATCTGCAGTTCTTTGATTTTTTTTTAATATATACTGGAAAAATGTGAAAACTGGCCATGGTGCCCATTGCATGTTCTCCAAGCTATCCCATAAATTAATTCCCAAATACACAATGCAGACGATTGCACTGCTTGTTGTGATAGAGTAGGGGAGCTGAGACCCTAAGTATGGAGGGCTGTTGACCAAGAGGCCGTGGCGATGGTGGTGGGAGTCAAGGGAGAGAGAGCACCTGGGGCTAGAGATTCGATACTGAAAGCCCAATTAGGTAAAGGGGGGGACAAGTGATTAATGTGGTTTTCCTCCCCTCAGCCCGCTACCTTCATTCAAGGACCAAACAAGGGAATGTACTTGGCTTTACCTTTCCAGCCTTGCTTTCCTTCTGCTTGCCTCAGTTGAGGTGAAGGTACCAGGCTTTGCCCACACCTTGTAAAATTGAGGATTGGTCAGGGGAGGGAAGCAGAAAGGCCAGCTGGTTGATAGATAGATCATAGAATCCCTACAGTGTGGAAACAGGCCTTTCAGCCCAACAAGTCCACAAAGCATCCGACCCAGTCCCATCCCCCTATAACCCACCTAATCTACACATCCCTGAACACTACAGGCAACTCAGCACGGCCAGTCCTCCGAGCCTGCACGTCTTTGGACTATGGGAGGAATCTGGAGCACCCGGAGGAAACCCGCGCAGACATGGAGAGAATGTACAAACTCCACACAAACAGTCACCCAAGGGTGGAATCGAACCTGGGTCCCTTGCATTGTGAGGCAGCAATGCTAACCACGGAGCCACCGTGCCACCCCAATGACAACACTCCACCCACCTATAAACCTACCGGTGGTGTCATGTTAAATTCTTCCCAGTTTTATTTCAGTACTGCCTGTTTGGGCTGGGGGTGGTGGCAGGAGTTGGACCTCTAAGTGAATAACAAAGGAATAATTGTGATTACCAATTGTCTGCTGAGTAGAAAACTCTCCCGAATTTGTAACCACTGTTTCACAATTAGATAGTCTATTCAATAACCAATGAGGATATTTCTCTTATTGTGAATATGTCTTTAAAATTTTCTTGAGTAGAAATGAAATGAGAACAATCCAGAATAACATCAACACATGAATCTGTACCATCTTTTAGCTGATGTATTAATTCCTGATTTTTTTTTTTTATTATGGCTGCCTCTGTATCAAGAGGACGAGCTGATCATCCACCTCCAGTGAACATCAGAGAGTCACTGAGGTTACAGATGGTAAATCTTGTGGTGCACAGTTTCCTGATAAGCTCTGGAATTAGTGCACTAGTATATTTACTCATTAACAACTCCATTTCCATCTATCTTCCAAACCTAGTTCCATCACCAGAATTTTAAGTATGATGAAATAAACAATTAAACTGGACCTGTTTCCACATTTGGTTATTAAGCTACAGATAAAATCAGTACTGATTTGCATTGTTGATAAACTGCATTTCAGTTCGATACTTGGATAGCAGTAATAATGCCCAATCTTTCAATCATCAACCTTTACAAGCAGACTTTGACCTAAGCTTCATGTTGTTCTGAACAAGCCCACAATTATACAACCTATTGTAGAAGGAGATCTTTTCATGTTTCCCAACGCTGAGTACTTTCCCTTGCATTGATCAATATTAAAATTAGTTGAACTTTGAAAGTTAATTATCTTACCAAAGGCCACAAGACATAAGAGCAGAATTAGGCCATTCGACCATCAAGCCTGCTCCACTATTTGATCATGGCTGACGGTTCTCAACTCCATTCTTCTGCCTGCTCCCATAACCCTTGATCTCTTGACTAATCAAGAACCTATCTATCTTTGTCTTAAATATATTCAATGACTTGGCCCCCACAGCCCTCTACAGCAATGAGTTCCACAGATTAACCACCCTCGAGCTGAACAAATCCCTCCTCATCTGAATTCTCAAGACTTGTACCTTCACCCTGAGGCTGTGCTGTCAGGTCCTAGTCTGTTCTACTGGTGGAAACATCTTCCCATTTCAAGTCTATCCAGACCTCTTGGTATTCTGTGAGTTTCTATCAGACCACACCATCCTTCTAAACTCCTTCAAGCACAGACCCAGAGTCCTTAACTGCTCCTCATATGACAAGCCCTTCATCCTGGGATCATTTTGTAAACATCCTCTGGATCCATTCCAATGCCAGCACATCTTTCCTTAGATATAGGACCAAAAACCAATCACAGTGTTCCAAATGTGTCCAACGAGAGCCTTTTATAGCCTCAGCAGTATGTTTCTGCATTTGGATTCTAGCCCTCATGAAATGAATGCTAATATTGTATTCACCTTCCGAACTGCCAGCTAAACCTACATGTTGATCTTAATACAATCATGAACTTGGATTCTGAAGTCCCTTTGTTCTTAAGATTTCCAAAGCCTTTCCCCATTTAGAAAATAGTTTACGTCTCTATGTTCCTACCAAAGTGCATAACATCACAACGTTCCCACATTGTATTTCAGCTGGCACTTCTTTGCCCACTCTCCTAAACTATCCAAGTCCTGCTTCAGATTCTCCACTTCGTCAACACCACCTGTCTTTCCATCTGTCTTTGTGTCTTCCGCAAACCTCGCAACAATGCCCTCCGTTCCCTAATCCAGATCGTTAATATATAACGTGAATTGTTGTAGTTCCATCAGGACTCCGCCATCCTGAAAGAGACCCCTTCACCCCTACTCTCTGCCTTCTTCCAGTTAGCCAATCCTCTATCCATGCCAGTAACTTACCCCTCACACAATGGGCTTTTATCTCATTTGGTAGCCTTCTGTGCGGCACCTTGTCAAAAGCCTTCTGGAAATCCAAATACATCTCATCCACTGATACTCCTCAATTTAACTTTCTCATTACGTCCTCAAAAAATTCTTAAAAATGTGTCAGGCATCACTTCCCTTGACGAAGCTGTGCTGATAGTACCCTGTTTTATCGTGCACTTCTAAGTACTCTGCAATCTCATTCTTAATAATGGGCTGTTAAATCTTACCAATAGCCGAGGTCAGGCAGAGGGGAAGAACCCACAGTTTCTGACAGCCTTTCTGGCTGTTTGAAGGAGCCAGGTATGTTTTGCTCCTGTTTGTGAGGTAGCTGCTTTCGGGTAATCCATGTGTTTGTTCAGGACCCCTCACATACCCCTTTGTATGTCACGGGAGCTGGTCTTGTGTCGACCAGACCTCGTTCCTCTATCTGGGCCATTTCCATGGTTCCATCACTAAACTTCATCCCCTGAAGTAAACAGTCCTGGTCAGAGTAGGTATGTGGCTGGCACCGGCATTCCTGCGGCCGTCTCAGTCTTCTCCACCCCCACCCCGACTCCCCAAATAAGGTCAGGGAGTATCAGGTTTAACCTGGTGTGGAGTCTTCTGCCCATCAGCAACTCAGCTGGAACGAGCCCTGTAGTTGCATGGTGGGGTGGACCTACATTTTTAACATGGATAGTTTGGAATCAAGTGAAACGGTAGGCTATTTCTTCAGGCCTGCCTTCAACATTTGGATTGCTCTTTCTGCTGTACCATTTGACAATGAATGGTATGGAGCTGTCTAAACATGCCAAATGCCATTTAACTTGAGGAAATACTCAAATTCCCTGCTGGTAAATGACATCCCATTGTCCATGACCAGTACTTCTGGGAGTCAGTGCATCACAAATGATGCTCGCAGCTTTTCAATTGTCATCCCTGAGTTTGTCCAATGAACTCTATACACATCCAAACACTTTGAATGGGCTTCCACAATGACTAAGAACGTATAGCCCATGAAAGGACCCACACAGTCCACGTGCAACTGAATCCGGGATTTACCCGGCCATTCCCACGAATGTGGGGGTGCTGCTGGTGGCAATTTTTGTCCTTGTTGACACCCTGGGAATTGCCCCACCAGTGCAGCTATATCAGCAATTATTCCTGGCCACCAGACATAAATTCTTGCCAGCATCTTCATTTTGAAAACCTCTAGATGACCCTGGCAGAGTTCAACCAATATCTGGCAGCGACCTTTATGCAGGGAAAGTCAATCTTGCTTCCCAAAGTAATATGTTATCCTCTGTGCTGATCTGGGCTCAGCGGATCCAGAAAGGTGTCAGTCCTTGTAGTGATGGCCCTTCTGTTTCACCCATTACAACCAGCTCTTTTAGTTTTGCCAGGACTGGATCTTTTTGTGTCCGCAGTTGGATATTGTGACCAGAAAGTTTTAAACCACAACGGGCTTTTCCAGGGGTGGTACCATTGGTGGGGTGTCTGCCGGTGGGCAGACGGCTCAAGACATCCGTGTTAGCCACTTGTCCACCTGGACAGTGTTCCACCTTGTAACTGTAGGCACTGAGAGAAGGGCCCTCCACTGAATTCGACCAGAATCTGTGAGTGGCACAGCCTTATCTTCTTCGAGCAGCCCTCACAGGTGTTTGTGGTCTGTTACTATGACAAATTTACATCCGTAACAATATTCGTGGAACTATCTCAAACTAACGATAACCATCAAACCTACCTCCTCTATCTGGGTGTACCAAGTCCAGGAAGCATCCACTACTGGGCATTAATTCCGTTGGGCCACTGGTGAGCCAATACTATCCTGATACTGTATGGAGAGGCATTGCATGTCAGCACCACCTTTCGCTTGGGATCATAGTGGGCCAACATCTTTGATGACAATAGCTGCTTTTTCACTTCCCAAAAGGCTACTTCTTCGTTATGTGACTATTCCCAAGGCTGACCCTTGTTCAATAGCTGGTGTAAGGGTGTCAAGATGGAGGCCAGGTTATGTATGAATTTTCTGCAAAAAAAAATTCACCAACCCAAGGAAACACTTAATCTTCGGTACAGACGAGGGAGAGGGGCATCTTTGATCACCCTCCCTTTATCTTCCAATGAATGCAGCCTGGTCGAGTCAACTCAGCAGCCCAAGTAGGTCACTTGGGTGCCTGGAACACACATTTTTCCCTTCTAAGGGGAATGTCCACCTGGGAGAAACATTTAAGTATTATGTCCGAGTTCCCCAAGTGCTTTTTATTGGTCTTGCCGATTATTAACATGCCATCTGGATAAATGGCAACCCAGGCTGAACCTTGTAAAATGCTCTCCATGGCCCGCTGGAAAAGGGTGAAGGCAGATGATACCCCAAACAGTCTTGTCTCTTGGTATAAACCCTTATGGGTGTTAATTGTGATATGTTTCTGGGACTCTTCATCCTGGTAAGTGCAGTTGTGCATGGCTCATGTCCAGCTTTGTGAAGGACAGCTCCCCCCACCAGCTTTTTATGAATAAGTCCTCTGTGAGGGATTGGGTATTTATCCAGCTGAGAAGTGCTTTACTGTTTGCTTAAAATCTGCACAAGGCCAACTGAGCCATCAGGCTTCACAGCCAATACGACCAATGCTGCCCATTCCACAAACTGGACTGGTTTGATGATTCCTTCACTTTGCAGCTTTCTGATTTCACCTCTACTTTTGCCCATACAGCAAATGGCAGTGGGTGGGCCTTGCAGAATCACAAAATTGCTTCTGGGTCAACATGCAAGGTGGCCTTGGCCACTTTGATCATCCTTAAACCTTTCCGAAAAACTTCCGGCCATTTAATTAGGAGTTCACTCGGGAAACCATTTTCTAATTGAGAAATGTTGAGCCAATCAAGGTGAATAGTTCTCAACTAGTTCCGCCCCATCAGGCTTGATCCTGAGCCAGAGCCCTTTACTAAAGTCAGTGGTAACTACACCAATTGCTTCTCATAGGCGACAGGAATCAAATTTGTACCCTTAATCTGTAACGGCTCCTCAGTGTAGGTTCTCACTCTGGTTGAGGTCTTGCACAAACGTAAGAGTTGGAATCCAGAGTGAATCTTGTTAAAGACTGGTTCAGCAATCTCTGATACAGTCGGACTGGTACTGACCTACACGAGAACTGGGTGAGCATTTAACCAAATGATCATTTATTTTATTTGGTTCTGATTTGGACGTTGCCAAATAATTTAACCTTTCCAAACCACAGGTAGATGCACTCCCAGGGTGTGCACTCTCCTTGACACCAGCGTATGAGTTTTCTTACTCAAGTCAGGCCTTGTAGAACTCCTTTGTCTCGAACCTGCATATGGGCAGCAACTATAATGGCTTGCTGCACCGGATCCTGAAGAATATTTTAGCCATTTGGCTGCGGGCCGGCTTAGTCTTGGAGTTGTGCTGTGGGTTGACTGAGGGTTCCTCTGCTCAGGATATGACCTACATGAGTCTCCGTGATTGCCGACACTCAAACGGTGTTCCCTAATCTCAGTGAGATGGGTGAAGGTGTCAGCATCCGTTGGGATACCTGGAGCTCCCATGCTCCATTTCTTGCATTTTCTAATGACAAAGCCAGTTGTAGTGCCTGTTTGACGTCCCGTTGGGCTTCAGCTATAGGTGCTTTTGCAAGGTTACGTCATTCATCCCACATACCAAATGTTCTCTCAGCATCTTATTCAAGGTTAACCTAAAATCACATGCCTCTGCTGGTCATAGAGTCATAGCGCTGTACAGCATGGAAACAGACCCTTCGGTCCAACTCGGCAATGCTGGTCAGATATCCTAAGTTCATCTAGTCCCATTTGCCAGCATTTGGCCTGATGTCTTAACCTTGTCAAAAATTGCAATACATATTTCTTTTGTTCTTGAACAGCTAAATAAAACCAATAGTGCCTCAGAATTAGAGGAGGTTTGGGGTAATAATATTCCTTAATTAAATCAATCAAGTCTTGAAAGGTTTTAGTATCTGGTGCCTCAGAGAAAGTTACGCTCCTAATAACCGAAAATGCTACAGGTCCGCAAACAGTCAGAAGGTTACTCATTGCTGTCGTCCACCCCAACATCATTTTCCCAGAACAAATAATGCATTTTTAACATTTGCTAGGCTGAGTCTTTGACGGCATGATCGAACAAGCCGAGCTCCCCAAATAAAAACATAATGCCAGCAAAAATAATGCATTCTTTCCATCTACCAGGCCCAGTCTTCAGCAGGATCGAATGAATCAAGCTCCCCAAATAAAGGCATAATGCCAGAAATGCTTACCCCAACTCAAAGACGGCCGTTGCGAGTGAACTTCCTTCAGGCATGTGTTATTTTCTCTCGCCACTACTGAAATAACTGCACAGAGGCCGGTATCCCATCACTAAGTCACCCTTTATTTACATGTGCTTTGTACATTGGCTCTAACCAGCCCGCTAAGAGCCAGTCCCTTGGATCAGGAGTCTCTCTGAATCTCTGATTTATATCTGTCAGCCGGGGCTCCTTGATTGGCCCAGGTTAACCACCCCAATCAAGGATCTCATAGACAGATCCACCTGGTCCAGGCCCCAATCACTGCAATGCCCCTCATGATTTTATAGACCTCTATAAAGTCACCCCTCAACTCCGATGCTCCACTGAAAAAGGCCCAACCTATCCAGCCTCTCCTCATAACTCCAACCCTCCAGTCCCAGCAACATTCTGGTAAATCTTTCTGAACCCCCTCCAATTTAATAATATCCTTCCTATAGCAGGGCGACCAGAACTGTACACAGTACTCCAAACGTGGCCTCACCAATGTCCTGTAAAATCTCAACACGATGTCCCAACTTCTAACCTGAAAAGTCTGATCAATGAAGGCAAGCATACTGAATGCCTTCTTAACCACCTTTTACCTGTGATGCAATTTTCAAGAAACTTATGTACCTGAACCCATTGGTCTCTCTGTTCGACAACATTACCCAGGCCCCTACCATAGCTGTAACTTGAACACAGCCTTCAGGACTTTTGGTCCTGGCCATGGAAAACGTTTTATTGTCTCTACTGTCCCCGATTACAGCTACATTTCTGTTTTCTACCCTCTTTTGAATGGCTCCCTGCACCATGGTGCTGTGGTCAGTTTCCTGCAGTCCTCACTCTTATTCATGTAGGAATCAAGAATCTCAAATCTATTAGACCAGCTCAAGGTCTGAGGCTCCTTAAGCGCTACCTCCTGGATCCCTCTACCTGTCTCAGCCATAGTCTCAACCCCTTATCCTTGACCACTGACAGAATTCGAGGTAGTTAATCTCAGTGGTGTGACTGCGTTTGAAACACAGCAGCCAGGTAACTCTTCCCTTCCCAATGTGTTGCAGCGTTCGAAGCTCAGACTCCAGCTATAGATGTGGTCACTATGAACCACAATGGAGTCCACCGACTTCCGCAACATGCATTTACAACATACCGCCTGGCCCAGCATCTCTGTTTTAACTACTTGTTCTTAATTTGATGTTCAAAAATTTTATAATGATCTTTTATTTTGTAGCCTGTAAATATTTCTCCTATTTACTTTCAATCAGAAAATAACCGATAATAGATTGTCAAGTCAATCAATAAACTTGCGGTTTTCCCGTCATGTCACTGTTTTGTGCTGTGCCCCTGTTCCTGGACTTCAATTTATCCTGTTAAGAAAACCTGACAAAAAAATGAGCCAAAACAAGCAAGCAAGCAAAAAGCTCCTCTTCCTCTCAGCACCAACTTCCCATGCTGCCTCCAGTTCCCAAATGATAGACTCAGTCGGGCTGTGTCTCACTCTGGATGTGATCTCTCCTTCCTGATTATGCAGTTTCCACCCTTCACATTACTTGGCATCAGCGATGTGATTACATAAAGTACGCCTTGCGTTTATTTCTGAATAATGTAAAGAATAGAGGAATTAGAAGGAACCCTTCATAAATCTCACTTTTATTATTTTTGCTGCTGCTTAATTAATCCTTTCTATCTCTGAAGCTCCCTAAAATACTAACAAATAGCTCACCATTTTGCTACTTATTTCCTCATTAATTTCAAGGTTGATGACAACTGCATGGATCTGACTCTTTGGATCTGGAATTTGTCCACAGTCTTTACCTATTGATATTAATCTGGATGATTCATGTATAACACCTGCCATTACCTTATACTCCATAACATCAATCGAATTATCCTGGAAATGACTTGTCTGGTGTTTCTATCATAGAGGCAATGTCACTGGATGAGTAGGTGAGAGGCCCTGGTTAATAGTCTTGGGCAATGGGTTCAAGGTCCTCATGGCAAATTGTAGAATTTACATTTAGTCAATTCCAGCTCGAATTGACTAAAAACTAGTCTCAGTGATGACTGTTGTTAAACCCTATTTTGTTCATTCATGCCCTGCAGGGCATGAAATGTGTGCCCCTAACCTGGTCTGGCCTCCAGACCCATCCCAATGTGATTGATTCAGACCTGTCCTCTCCAATCAGTTCCAGGAAATTTGGGATCAACAGCAAATGCTGGCTTTGCCAACAACATCAATGACCCATGAAACAATTTCACTTAGAGTTAAAGGAATTTTATAAGCATCCATACTCTGCTAATTCTCATTTGTTATCCTCACTTGTAGTTTACTCTATCCTCCCTCCACCCCCTCCACTTTTCCTTCCCCTGCATTTGCTAAAAACCTGTCAACCGTCTTTTTTTTCTAATTCTGATGAAAGGGCATTAACTTTTTTCTTTCTCCACAGATGCCACCTGACTTGGTGATATTTCTAGCAGTGTGCGTTTTTATTTCAGATTTACAGCATCTACAATATTTTTCTGTTGATTCATGATGTCGTGGCTTCTCATGTTCAAAATTTTGCCTTGTATTTTTTCAGAACTAGAACTTTGGAAATTTATCATAGAACACGGTAAGAGTTCAACACCGAAATATTCATAAATTATCAGTAATGTTTGTTTTGATATGATTGTAGGTTTAATGAATTACATTCACATTTATCTGGTAGGATCAGTTAATTACATGACATTGATGAAGTGACAGTGCTTTAAACCAAAGGTTTAGTAAAGTGATTTCCTCATAAATTTTGGAACACATTTCATAGAATGGAATAATTTTCCATGTTTGATTTAAATGTATTGAGCAAAGTTTTCTAAGATCTTCTCCTGCTTCAGGGGTCTCTGAAACAGTAAATTGTGGGTGACTCCAGTTGAAGCTGAAAAATGCCCATAGTTCACTATTCTCACTATTATGTTTCGCAGAGAATCAGTCTGCTCTATCAGTATGTAATTTGTGCCAACCCATGGGCACTTTATTTTGTACACCTGCTAGAAACTAGATAAGATTTGACCAAGATTGTTTTATTTGGAAACATGATATCCAGCAGAAATTAGAGAGTTGAATCCATTTATCTCGCTGGAGATCCCATCCAAATCTCAGATTTAAAAGAACTGTGCCACCCCTAACATTTGAACAGATTTTATGATAGGCCATCATCGAATTTAATTAGAAAAGGCTCTGTTTAAGAAGGGATGGAGGCAGAAGACAGGAAACTATAGACCAGTTAGCCTAACCTCAGTCATTGGTCAGATTTTAGATTCATTATTAAGGATGAGATTGCTGAGTAATTGGAAGAGCATGGTAAAATAAATAGGGTGCTGTCAGCACTGCTTTGTCAAGGGGAGGTTATGCCTGACAAATCTGTAAGAATTCTTGAGGATGTTACAAGAAAGTTAAACAAAGGAAAGCCAGTGTATATGATGTATTTTGATTTCCAGAAAGTCTTTGACAAGCTGCTGCACAGTAGGCTGCCAAATAAGATAAGATATGTTTGGGGTAAGATACTGGCATGGATAGAGGATTGCCTGACTAGAAGAAGGTCATAAGTCACACTGCACCTGATGAAGGAGCAGCACTGCAAAAGTTTGTGATTTCAAATAAACCTGTTGGACTATAACCTGTTGTCATGTGACTTCTGACTTCACCCACCACAGTCCAACACCGGCACCTCCATATCATGACTACGGGAAGGCACAGGTTCAGCATAAAGGGTGTACACTTTTCAGGTTGGCAGTTGGTGACTAGTGGAATTCCGCAGGGATCAGCTTTGGGACCACACTATTCACATTTTCATGATCTGGATGAAGGAACTAAGGATGTTGTTACGGAGTTTCAGACGACGCAAGGATAGGTGATGGACAGGTAGTATTGAGGGACCAGGGAGGCTTCTGAAGAGCTTTGACCGGATCGGAGAGTGGGCAAAGAAGTGGCAGATGGAACACAAAGTGTGACGTTATGCTCTTTGGTACAAAGAATGCTGCAAGAGTGACCTCTGTAAAGGCAGTCAGAGACTTGAAGACAGCGAAGCAAAGCAGCACTTGAGAACTTTATTCAAGCAAAACACCGGTATAGATGCAGGGGGAAGGGGTCCAAGACTCACTCAGGAGTTTGAACTCTCTCCGAACACAATGGTAGGAAAGTACTTCTTTTGTACCATTACACAAACAGGCTGATGCAACCCCAAAACTATATTAATTATTATTCACATCTAGCATGAGCAGTAAATCTAACAACACCATACAGTTTACGAACAGTGGTATATGGCTCCGACAATAAGACACTGGGTGCTATTGTCCATTGAAACCTTTATCGTAAATAAACGTGCAGTTACTCATCATGCCTAGCCCGGAACCCTTGTCACTGACATCTGCAGACTAGTTTGCTTCCTGCCTGGAACATCCCATGAACATCCCATGGCCTGTTCCCTTGGGAACTATCTTCCAACTTACTGCTTGTCTCTGCAGCAGCAAGCAAGTGCACTTTTAATTCTTACTTTTAACCATTATCTATTTATTTGTCCCTTCCTGCAGATCTGTGAGAAAACTATGTTTCTGTAAGAAATCTATATTTACATGGGGAGGTGATGGCTGAGTGGTAATATCACTGGAGTGTTAATCCAGAGACCCAGGTAATGTTCTGGGGACCTGGGTTTGAATCCTGCCATGGCAGATGGTGGAATTTGAATTCAATAATATCTGGAATTAAGAATCTAATGATAACCATGAATCCATTGCTGATTGTAGGAAAAGCCCATTTGGTTCAATAGTGTCCTTTAGGGAAGGAAACTGCCATCCTTACATGTGACTCCAGACCCACAGCAATGTGGTTGACTCATAACTGCCCTCTGGCTAATTAGGAATGGGCAACAAATGCTGGCCTCTCTGAATCTTACTACTCAGAGAGTAGTAAGGGCGTGGAATGCCCTGCCTGCAACGGTAGTAGACTCGCCAACTTTAAGGGCATTTAAATGGTCACTGGATAAACATATGGATGATAATGGAATAGTGTAGATTAGACGGGCTTCAGCTTGGTTTCACAGGTCGGCGCAACATCGAGGGCCGAAGGGCCTGTACTGCGCTGTAATGTTCTATGTTCTATGTTCTATGTTCTAAAGGGGAAAAAAAAACACTCTTTCCCTCTTCAATGCAAGTGTAAACTATTTTCTAAATGCAGAAACTCTTTGCAAATCTGAAGCATGAAGGAACTTTGGGAGTCCTAGTTCGCAATTGTCTTAATGCTAACATGAAGGTAGTGTTTGGGAAGCAGGCTGCAGAAGAACTTGGGTTTTCTTGGCAAGTGGGTAAAGAAGTGGCAGATGACATACAGTGTGGCAAAGTATGATGTTATGCACTTTCATGGGATGAGTAGAGCATAGACTATTTTCTAAATGGGGAAAGGCTTTAGAACTCTGGAATGCAAAGGCACTCGGGAGTCATTGTTCAGGATTCTCTTAAGGTTAACAGGCAGGTTCAGTTGGCAGCTAGAAAGGCAAATGTAATGTTAGCATTCATTTCAAAAGGGCTAGAATACAAGAGTAGAAATGTACTGCTGAGGCTGTATAATGCTCTGGTCATATTTGGAATACTTCGGCCATGTATCTAAGGAAGGATGTGCTGGCGTTGGAGGGGTACAGAGGAGATTTAAAGAATGATCCCAGGAATGAAAGGCTTGTCATATGAGGAGCGGGTGAGGATGCTGGGGCTGTACTCGATGAAACTTAGAAAATTAAGGGTGATCTGATTGAAGCTTGCAGAAAATTGAGAGACCTGGATAGAGTGGATGTGAAGGAAACGTTTCCGTTAGTAGGAGAGACTCAGACCCACAGGCAAAACCTCAGAGTGAAGGGATGACCCTTTGGAGCTGAGATGAGGAGGAATTTCTTAAGCCAGAGGGTTGTTAATATTTGGAACCCATTGCCACAGAGGTCTGTGGCAGACAAGTCATTGAATGTATTTAAGCCAGAGATAGTTAGGTTCTTGATTAGTAAGGGGAATAAAAAAAATTATAGACACCAAGCAGGAGAATGGGTTTGAGAAATAAATTAGCCATGATTGAATGGCGAGCAGACCCGATATGCAAATAGCCTAATTCTGCTCATGTATCTTACGATCATATGGTCTTAGACAGACAATATTACTGTTGGTGTAAAATGAATATGTCCAGTCTGTAGGAAATTATCTCTGTCATGCCATGGTGCCCTGTCTGAATTGTTCAGAATTTTGTTTGTGTAAACCATGGGAAGAGCTGACAACAACAATTCTAGAAAGAAACTTGCACCAACTAATCCTGCTGTTCCTGATATGTAACAGTGTAAATTAAGTAGTATTGGAGAATCCAGATTTCAGGATCTTCAGTAACCAGTTTAAGGACAGGTCAGATGGACAACTCTCTGTACCCATTCCTACACACAATGGCTAAAATTAACGATTATCAGTGTGATTGCGGTTAAGGAACATAATATAAAAGTGTAGTTAGTTAATCCATAAATAGTAGCCGAGATAAAAGATGAATTCATTGTCATTTTCTGAGTTATTCCTTCAATTTCTACCTTTTATATATGAGTAATATTAAACCAATTTCTGAAACAATATGAGTATCAACAGACCATTTTCTGAGCTTCACGTTCAAGAGTGATGCACAGATTGATCCAATGATCATGCACTGTTTTAATAAATATTTAAAATGCTTAAATAACTTGATTATTTGCAAGTTTCATAAGTATTTTGGGAGAATGATTTGTTGATAGCACTTGATGGTAATCGGACAGATCCTCGAGTGAAACTTCATAAACCACATGGTTTGCTTTCACAGTTTGATTTCTGTAGTAGTCAGTCAGTGAAGAAATTCACAAGGTTGCCAGTCACTTTGAACAAGAGAACACAAGTTCCCTTGCTGTGACTTTAGACACAATGAGCACAGACGGTTCTCTTTGTCTTTCCATAAAACATACAACAGATAGGCTAGCTCACTGATGTTTCCTCACTAAACTTGAAGAAAAGTTCAGTGTTTCTTCCAACTCTGTTGACTCAAGCTGCTAAACAGCTTAAGATAACATTCCACCTCCAATGCAAATCTAAACTGTCCTTCTACTGTTATGGAACTTCTTTGAATTGAATTTTCTTCTGACGTTTGACCTCTAATCTCTCTTTATACTGATCATAAAAACTCAGCTTTGTAAACACATTATCTCCGGAATAGTTTTGTCAAGCCCTTCATGAGCAGTTAACACCCCTGGGAATTTATCTCGTCATTTAGCTTAAGTTGCTTCCTGTCTTGGAAATGATGTTTTAAACTACCTTTCAAAATTACTTTCTGACTTTATTTTTTTTAAAAAATCACCTTCACAGGAATAAAATCATAAATCGCTTTCCCCTCCTTTAAAATCTAAGTTCACAAATAATAATAATAATATACTACAAACCTACATCACTGTTTCAAGCTGGAAATCAGAAGTCCCAGGTTTGTCTGAAACATTCTAAGATTAGGTACGTGACAAATTGTGCTGAGGAAATCTCCTTCCAGACTTATTCCCTAAAATAGATCTTCCCTTTGAAATATTGAATACAAACTTATGAATATAAATTAATTAGAAGCATGTAAAAGCCATTCAATCCATGAGGCCTGTTCTGCCATTCATTAAGATCATGGCTGATCTGATCGTGACCTCAACTTCACTTCCCCACACCTGATAGATTTGCCGTCTTGCTCTTGAAGCAGTGACATAACTTTCAATTTCAATGATTTTGCCTCCATCAGTCTCTGGTTAAGAGTTTGAAAGACTCATGACCCTTTGGGAGAAAAATATTTCTGTTCATGTCTGTATTAAATGGGAGGCTCTTTATTTTTAAACTGTGACCCCGAGTTCTCATCTGTTTGGAAACGTTCAGCAGTTCAGTTTCTCACACCAGCGATCCTTCTCAACTCCAAACCAACATATCAACTTGGTGACAATTCATCCTGAAGTTGCTGTCATGGCTAAGGCCTGAATGTTCATTTCTGAGTCAGGCACGTAGAGAAGGAACAATTCTCGACTCCGCAACCTGACTCAGTGCCCGGAAGATCTAATTTTCAAACCTTGAGGTGATAGATACTACCCACTGACTCCAAATAGAGTGCAGAGGCAGCCAAAGGAGTTACTAGGTGCAGAGGCAGGCTGTGTGAAAGTTCAGCCTCCCTCTCCAGACTTTGTCCCAACTATTGAAGAATACAAGAAAATAACAAACAGGAAGCTTTCACTTCCTCACCATTCCCCCCCCCCCCGTCCCCCCCCCCCGCCCCCCCCCCCC
>NC_063366.1:23053625-23065641 GCF_021869965.1 Rhincodon typus | reverse complement strand
ACACAGACACTGACACATACCCAGGGACTGTCTGTAATTCCCTGTTTTTTTCTCCCAGTCTCTGTGACCCTGGATGTGGAAACAGCGAATCCCTGGCTCGAGGTGTCTGAGGATCTGAAGAGTTTGAGATGGACCAGGACCCGGAGGGATCTCCCTGTCACCGGGAAGAGGTTTACAGACTGGGCCTGTGCCCTGGGATCAGAGGGATTCACATCGGGGAGACATTACTGGGAGGTGGAGGTGGTGGGGAATCGGCGCTGGAGACTGGGAGTAGCCTCAGAGTCTGTGGAGAGGGAGGACTGGGTCAATCTGATCCCGGAGAATGGATTCTGGGTCATTGAGCGGTTTGGGGATCAGTTTTATATAAACTTCCCTCGAACCCCTCTCCGTGTCGGTCAGGTCCCCGGGAAGGTGGGAGTTTATCTCAGTTATGAGTCTGGGACAGTTTCATTCTATGACGCGGACACCATGTCCCATCTCCACACCTTCACTGGGAATAAATTCACTGAGAAACTTTATCCTTACTTTAACAGTTGGAATTTAAACCAGTTTCTGAGAATCTGCTCCTGAAGGGGCGGGGCCTCAGGGTCTCCCTGACCTCGCAATGACCTGACCCTGGGGTCAGGGGTCAGAAACTTACTTTGAGAACAGATTGTTATAAAATGTTCATTAAATTTTCAATTTATACTTTGTAAAATCAGACTGTAAATAAATTCAATACAAATAGAAATGTCAGATGGACCTGACCTCAGGGTGAGGGACTGGGTCAGAGGTCAGGGGTTAGGGTGTTACTCAATGTGTTATTCAATTTCAAGATTATATTTTTGAAAATCACAACCAAAGTGTAAATAAATCAGACACAAATGTAAATGTCAGGATTAAAATAAAAAATAAATAAATGTATTGTGTCTCTCATTCCTTCATTTACCCCCAGCTTCAGTCCCACCCTCCATCCCTTCACCTCTTTCCCAGTCTGGATCTGGGATTTCTCTGTGTTTCCATTTCTCACTCTGCACCCAGAACATGAAATCCTGAGGGAGAAATCCAAACACTGAGAGGGTGACAGAGCTGCATTTACATAGCATGCTCTATTGAGCTGCCTGTATCATTGGGGAAGGGAGTGACACAAAATCCACTCTCTCCCAGGATTTCCAGCATCCCCAGGATTTAACTCCAGTTCTCTGTACACAGATGCTACCTGATCTGCTGAGGAATTGCAGCATTTTCTGTTTCTGGTGCAGACACTTACCACCTTTTCTCCAAAACATGTGTAAAGAGTAAACACATTCCCAACAACAAGTCGTCCCTTGAAAGTTTTTGCGTTCAATTTTCAGTAAATTTACAAATTGATCAATGATCCTCAGAGTCTTTCTTTCAACACAGTTCAGGACCACTATTGTCTAGCGGGACATGGTACTGTGGCCCAATATTATTCAGTGACAAACATCTCCAACAAATGGTGTTACACAGTCAAATTCCTGGGGTTGCCGGAACTCAGAAATAAAATCAGAAAATGCTGCAAATCCTTAACAGGACGGGCAGCATCTGTGTACAGAGAACCAGAGGGAACTGAGTTAAATACTGGGGATGCTGGAAATCAGAGATAAAAATCAGAGTTAAGATTTCGAATCCAGTGACTCTTTTTTCAGCTCTTTGACCTGCTCGAAATATGTTGGTCTTCCAATGCAAGGAGTTTTATTTAGCACGTCCCTCAGCACACGGTCCTGGACCTTGGAATGTGCCAGTCTGCAGCTCAGTCAGGGTCACCTCCTTGTTCCAAAAGACCAAAAAGGTTTGGGCAGACCAAAGAGTGTCTTTCACCGAGCTGATCACCCTCCAGGCAATGTCGATGTTTGTCTCAGTGTGCATTCGGGGGAACAGATCATAGAGCACAGAGTCCTGCGGCACGGAGCTGCTTGGGACAAACCGCGACAAAACCCACTGTATCCTCCAGGGCAAGGAGTCGACTTTGACCAAGTGCTGCAGACCGGCACAGTCCAAGGTTCAGGACAATGGGCTGAGGGATGCACTGAAGCTCGGGCCACAGTCAAGGTTTGTCTCAGTGTATCCCAGGGGCACAGAGTCCTCCATCACAGAGCTGCTCAGAGAGAAATTTATAATACTGTTACAGAAATCTTCAGGTAGTTTTGGGCCCATTATCCAGTCCCAATCTCTTGCCTTTCTCCCATACCATTATTATCTGAATGACCCAGAGATTATTATCCGATCCACGATAGCCTGCTCCCTGGTTGGCTCCAGGAACATACTGCTCTCTGAATCTATCCCGACCCTTTCCAATTGATTAACCAATCATAATTAAGATTAAAGTCACCCATAATTATTACTCTCCTTTTTATATGCTCCTATTGTTTATTGATTGTAAGTTCACCCACAGAGTGGTGACTGTTTGGAGGTCTGTAGACTACTTATACCAATGTCCTGCACACCACGCTCTGTGTGAAAATGTTGTTGCTCAGATCCCTTTTCAATCTTTCCCCTCTCACCGTAAACCTATGCTGGCCAGTTTTGGACTCCCCCACTCTCCAGGGAAATAGGCCCCAGCCTAATCAATCTCTCCCTGTAGCTCAAACCCTCCGATCTCGGCAAATCCTTCTAGATCTTTCTCAACTCTTTCAAGTTTAACAACATCCTTCCTATAGCAGAGCGACCAGAATTGAATGCAGTATTCTAAAAGTGGCCTCACCGATATCCTGTACAGCTGCAATGTGACCTCCCAACTCCTACACTCAATGCACCGACCAATGAAGGCAAGATATAGCTGCTCCCACTCTGTTTTTCTTTACTAGATCCTGTCTTATCATATTATAATCAACTCTCTCCCGAATTCTAAACTTTTATCTCTGGACTGTCTTTGTTCATTTCCATGACCCAATAAAATATTGTTAAGTTGTGGTCGCTATCACTGAATCCTTCCCATATTTACACTTCCACCATTTCCCTCAACTAAGATCCTGCTCACCACCCCCTCTCTCTTACAGGATTTTCTACAATCCAGCCTGACAAATATTTCCTGGGCATATTTTAAGAATTCTGCTCCCTCGAAGCCTTTCACACTTTGACTATCCCAGGGAGTACTGGGTTAGTTGAACTCCCTTAAAATTATTACCTTATTATTTCTCTGAAATTTACCAATACGTCTGTCTTTCTATTTTTCCACAATTCTTTGGGGGAGTGAGGTGTCCTGAACATAGCACACCCCCAGCAAAGTGATTGCTCCATTTTTGTGTCATTGGAAGAACTTTCCGAGACATCATCCATCCTTGCTGACATCCTTGATCGATATTGAGACACGGCTTCCTCTTTTTCCAGCACCCAACCCTTCCCAATCTTCCCTGAAGATCCAAAACCCTGGAATATCGAGCTGTCAGTCTCGGGGAAATAAAGTGAACATTAATATTAGGCGGTGCAATACCACCACCACGTGGCTGAAAGTGGTATTGCGAGGATGAAGCTGGATCTATTTCAAAAGTGGTGCTGCAGCACCACCCAATGGTGTTTAGTGATACTGCAGCAACATATTTCCCTGTTCCAGGATCAGCAAATCAAATTAAAAATTAAAGTCAAAGTGATGGAAATTCTCAGAAAGTCTGACAGTATTTGTGGAGAGAGAAACTGAATTGATGTTTCGAATCAAATTTGGTTTTTCTTTAGAACTGATTTGCAGTGTTTTATCTTAATTCCCCCCAAATCAAATGTTGCTCAGTTGAAGAAATGTGGTGTAATTTCTTGATGCAACAACTCGACTTGTCAGCAAAACGGGAAACTTAAATTGACAAGCTGTATACGGAATCATCTTAACAGAGTCATTTCCGAGAAACTCTGTGACTTATTAACAGATCATTAGACACTCGAGTTTGTTTTGCCATTTAACGAGACACTCAACTTCATTCACAACAAAAACAGAAGTTGTTGAAGACACTGAGCAGGTCGAGGAGCCTCTGTGGTGAGAGAGAGGCACAGAATTAACGTTTCGGGTTCAGAGACCCTTCTTCAGATCACTTCATATCCTATCTCAGAGGCAATATCACAGCCTTGTTCACTGTTTAGCTAAATATACTTTCCAATGTTTTTTAACTGATGTTGGCTAAAATAGATGAAGAAGAACATTTTTAACATCAGCGTTCGATTTTTGCGTGGAACAGGCCTGACACCTCCTGGCTGAAATCGGAACTGCAAGGTTGTTTCCTGCAATGCCGATTCCGATCACCTGGTGGCAATAGAGAACCGTGTGTCTTGTCTGGACATTTTCCATTTCATTGTTTTACGAACTTTAAACAATTATTACAGGGTGCATTGCAGTTTGTGTCAGTGAATGACACCATTAGTCTGCGTAGATGCGTTGTGTTGTAAAACTGTTCGATGTTGGAAATACGTAACCAAACGGGAACGCAGGAGAAACTGAGCAGGAGAACCTCTCCCTTCCAGGAGCAGTTTTTCCATTCAGGTGTGGGAGATACAACATGTTCCATTTCCCTCCTCCTGTACCACATTCAAGGCTCCAAACTCTGCTTCCAGGGAAAACAGCGATTCGCTGTGCTCCTTTTAATTTAGCATTCTATATTCTCTGTTACTGTTAGCATTGCTCATTTAGGAGACCAAATGGGAAATGGGTTATCTGACTTTAAGCCTTTTGTCACAATCTTCGTCTGATTTTTATATTTTGGGCTTTCTTCAGTGTTTCAATGAAGATGAACGTATCAGAAACACAAGGGACTGCGAGTCATGTTTCGATAATGCACTTTATATCCTTCCAGGTTTAACATCGAGATCAACAATTTTACATAAGTAGAGTTTTACATTTTGAATACATGTTGTTAGGGATGATTCCATGATTTCCATTTCCATCTCCTTTACATGGGTCTTTTTCTTTGTCTCAATTCCATTTTGTTTCGTTGTGCATCACTAGCCTTTTTATAGAGTCATACAGCATGGAAACAGATCCTTCGGTCCAACCAGTCCATGCCAACTACATTTTGAAACTAAACTGGTCCCATTTGCCTGTGCTTGGCCCATATCCTTCCAAACCTTTCCTGTTCATAAACTTATCCAAATGTCTTTTTAATGTTGTAACTGTACCTGCATCTACAACTTTCTTTGGAAGATCATCGCACTCACAAACCACCCAGTGTCAAGAAAGGTGCCCCTCATGTCCTTTTTAAATCTTTCTCCTCTTTCTCACCCTAAAAATGTGTCCAATTCTGAACTCTCCAATGCTAAGGAAAAGACCCTTGCCATTCACTTTATCTATGCCCCTGATGATGTTTAAGTCTCAACAAGGTCACCCAAATCTCCCATGCTCCAGTGGAAAAAGTCCCAGCCTTTCCAATCTATTTTTATACCTCAAACCTTCCATTCCCAGCAACATCCTGGTAAATCTTTTCTGAACCCTCTCCAGTTAATAATATCCTTCCCTATAACAGGGCGATTAGAACTGCACATAGTACTTCAGAAGAGGCTGCACCAACGTCCTGTACAACCTCAACATGACGACCCAACTCCTATATTCAGACGTTTGCTGTACAATGAAGGCAAGCATGCTAAATGCCTTCTTAACCACCTTGTCTACCTCTGATGCAAATTTCAAAGAATTCTGTACCTGAACTGCCAGGTCTCTCTGTTCTGCAACACTACCCAGGGCCCTACCTTTAATTGTAAAATTAATGATCAAGATCTTTTTGTAATCTTAGATAATCTCCCTCAGTTTTCACTCTACCACCAATTTTGGTGTCATCCACAAACTCCCTAACCATGCCTCCTATATTCTCATCCAAATCATTTATATAAATGACAAACAGAAGTGGACCCTGCACCGATCCCTGTTGAACATAGCTGGTCACAGGCGTCCAGTCTGAAAAACAACTCTCCACCATCACTCTCTTTCTCCTGCTGTTGAGCCAATTATGTATCCAATTAGCAAGCTCACCCTGAATCCCATGTGACCTAACTTTACTAATTAGTTTCCCATGTGGAACTTTGTCAAAGGCTTTACTAAAGTCTAAGTAAACAACATCTACCGCTCTGCCCTTATCTATCTTTTTGGTTATTTCATTTAAAAAAACTCAATCAAGTTTGTGAGATCGGATTTTCCTCACACAAATCCATATTGACTATCTCTAATCGATCCTTGCTTCTCCAAATGCATGTAAATCCTATCTTTCAGAATCACTTCCAACACCTTACCCACCACCGATGTCAGACTCACAGGTCTATAGTTCCCAGGCTTCTCCTTACAGCCTTTCTTAAACAATGGCACAATATTAGCCAAGCTCCAGTCCTCCGGCACCTCACCTGTGTTTATAGATGATACAAATATTTTTGCTGGGGTCCCAGCAATTTCCTCCCTAAATTCCTATAATGTCCTGGAATACATTTGATCAAGTCCCAGAGATTTACCCACCTTTATGTTTTCTAAGACCTCCAGCACTTCCATTTCTGTAATGTGAACTGTTTTCAAAACTTCAACATTTATTTCCCTAAGTTCTCTAGCCTCCTTTCTCAACAGAAAAGAAACTGATGTGAAACATTCATTTAATATCCTTCCCATCTCCTGAAGTTTAGCACAAAGACGACCTCATTGATCTTTAAGAGGCCCTACTCTCTCTCTCTCTCTCTCTCATTGCTCTCTTGCTCTTATTTGCAGAATCCTTTTGGTTTATCTGAAACCTTACCTGCCACTGCTATTTCATCTCCTGTCTTTGCCTTCCTGATTTCCATCTTAAGAATGCCCCTATACTCTTCAAGAGATTCAGTTGATCCTAGTTGTCTATATCTAACATATGAGTCTTTTTCATCCATTGTTTTCCCTAATCTTACTAACCTTGCCTTTCACACTAACTGGAACATAAAGCCTCTGAACTCTTGTTATCTCTGAACTCTTTTGAAGGTCTCCAATGAGTCAGTTGTCCCATTATTTGCGAACAGTCTACTCCGATCAACTTTTGAAAGTTCCTGTCTCATACCATTAAAACTTGCCTTACTCCAATTAGGGACTTTAACTTATATAGAATACTTAGCCTCTTCCTTAACAATTATAAAACGAACAGTATTATGATCACTATTTCCAAAGTGTTCCCCGAGTTACACTTCAGTCACTTGCCCTGCCTTATCCTGGGTGCAATTCCACCCTCGGTAATTGCATGTTCTCCCCGCGTCTGTGTGGTTTCCACTGGGTGGTCCGGTTTCTTCCCACAGTCCAAAGATGTACAATTAGGTGGATTGGCCGTGCTAAATTACCCATAGTGCTCAGAGATGTGTAGGTTAGGTGCATTAGCCATGGGGGATGCAGGGTTATAGGGTAGCGGGTGTGGGCCTGGATGGGATGCTTTTTGGAGCGTTGGTGTGGATTTGTTGGGCTGAATGGCCTGTTTCCACAATGAATGGATTCTACGGATTTTCTAGCAGGAAAATTTACATAATGATAAAGAAAATTTTCATTTAGCAAATTCTTCACCATCAATATCTTTAACACCTCAGTCGTCCCAATCAGGTCTGAGAAAATTAGAATCCCCCACCATTACAATCTTATTATTCTTACATATGCCTGAGATCTCTCTACATATTTGATCATCAATTTCCCTCTGATTTCTGGGGGGCCTATAGTACAATCCCATCAAGGTGATCATCCCTTTCTTATTTCCAATCAATCCATATATTTTCACTAAATGTTCCCTCAGAAATATTTTCTCTAATTACAATAATGATATTTTCCTGAATCAAAAATGCCACTCTCCCTCCTCTTTTGCCTCCCTTTCTATCCTTCCCATAACATCTAAAACCCAGAACATTGAGCTGCCCATCCTATCCCTCCCTAAACCAGGTTTCTGTAATAGCTATGACATCCCAATCCCATGTTCCCACGCATGACCTGAGTTCATCAGCCATGAATTGCAATAAATGCTGTTTAATTACTACGTTCTCTGACTTGTTGTTGTCTGTCTTTTCTAATTAACTTGCTCTTTTCTGATTCAAAGTCATCGTTATTTTTCTTTTTATTTTCACTACTGCTTAGGAGTGCCCCACAAGTTTACAGGCTCCCGAAATAGCAAATCTCCCAGCCAGGAATTGGTCCCTTTCCAGTTCAGGTGAAACCCATTCTTTCTGAGCAGGTTTTTTCTGTCCCAGAAGAAATCCGAATGATCCAAGAACCCAAATCCCCACACATCATCGTACCTCTTCAGCCATTGATTTATCTCCCCTATTGTTTTATTCCTTCCCACATTAGAATTTGATCCTGGAAGTAAACCAGAGATTATTACTTTTGACTTTTTATTTTTTTAACCTTCCACCTAACCTCTTATATTCACTCTTCATAGCCTTAACCCTTTCCCTAATTATGTATTCCTCCCAATGTGTACAACAACTTCCAGATTCTCACTCTCCCCTTTGACAATCTGCTTCAAACATTTTGAGACATCCTTAATGCTGTCACCAGCAAAGTAACAGACTATCCTAAATTTACACTCACTGCCACAGAATCTTCTGTCTGTGCGCCTGACAGGAGAATCATAGAATCCCTACAGTGTGGAAATCAGCCATTTGGCCTATCAAGACCACCCCAGCACTCTGAAGAGCATCCCACCCAAACCCACCACCCTTCCCTCACCCTGTAATGCTGCATTTCCCATGTCTAATCCATGCAGCCTACACAACCCCGGACCCTACTGGCAATTTAGCATGGCCAATGCACCGAACCTAACAAGGAGAGTCTCCTGTAACATTTATACTTTTAAATTTTGACAAACACCACTCAACATAAGATTCATTCTTACTGCCCAAGATCTTACTACCACTTCTGTTTTCTTGTGAGAGACCACCTCTTTCAACAGTACCTAAAACGGAATATCTGTTTGAGAGAGGAATAGCTGCAGGAGACTCTGAACTAACTTCTTACCTTTCCTGACAGTCACCCATCTATCTGACTAATCCTTCGGTGTCATCACTTCGCTAAATCTGCTAATCATCACACTCTGTGTCTCTTGTATGTCCTCAGTGACACTAAGCCCAAAAAGCTCTCATTGGAACCTTATATATATAAATTAACCACCTTTCCTTCCCCATAGAGTTAATAGAGAACATGCTAAATTAGAAAGAAAATTAAACATATAAATATTAAAAAGAAATCAAGCACTTAGCTGAACAAATGAAAAAACGACTCCTCAACTGATCCAACATTCAGCTTTCAATCTCCAGCTAAAAAAAACTTTCTCCAGAGATCTCCATTTGTAGGCTTCTCTATAAACTCCATATATAAACAATCTCTTCATCTTCGCCTCCATTTTACGTAATTTTTTTAAAAAATTGCTCTGCAGATTGAAACTGAAAAAAAATCACAAACTCCATTGGGGGAAAAGCTCTCCTTCCTTTATTTTTGTTTTTTAGATTTTTTTGATGCATGTTTTTAGTATTAAAGAAGTTCAAAATGAGAAACAAACAAAAGAACCCTCTACAGATCGATTCTTGAGAAACACACGGAGGGTCCTCCCACACAAACAACGTTTAAAGTAAAGAAATCTCTACTTCTTAGTTTTTTTTTGTAATATTTGGACTTCACTGGGATCCAAAATTATTCAAAATAAAGGTCTTATGATTCTGAAATTGTTATTTAACCTGTCTTAACTTCCACCCATCACACATCTTCCAAAGAAAAATCATAATAGACTCTGTTTCTCTCACCACAGACGCTGTCAGACCTGCTGATGTTTCTCCAGACCTTTCTGTTTGATTTTCAAATTTCTACCTTGCAGTATTTCACTTTAATATATTATGCAACAAAATTCTATATGGCTGCAGTCCCGTTTCCTGCCAGCTGGTGGCGGTGCTGTACCATGGAAAAGAATAATCCGTCGGAAAATATTGGTTGCAATACCAGTGAACGCCAGCGGACGGTGGTATTGCGCCATTTATTCACTAACAGGAACAGAAAGTTAAACTGGAAAGTTGAGGCGGGTCGTCAGTCATTATTGATTCGTTTGAAAACGGTATCTTCCCTCTCTCCCTACCACCCCGTCACTTTTTAATGTTTGCATTCCCCTTAACAGGTTTTGTTTGTAAACATTCAATTGGCAACACGGGTTTTCCTGGTGGTGGAGAAATAAACTCTGTTTACAGCGGTGTCCTCATTCTCTGTCTCACTATAAATATACATATGTCTAAACTCGGGTGTTTGGGATTCACAAAAAATAGAATAAAGCCGGAATGATGGGCTATTGTGCTGGATTGGTTGCATCAATTCCTCTGAGCTAGGAGGCCTGGGTTCATGTCCCCTCTGCTCCAGACATGGGGGAGAAACCGAGATTGGCAGGAGCAGTAAAAAAAGCATGTTGCAAGGGGACTTCTTGTGGTTAGAAAAACAAACGAAAGAAAACACGGCCTTCAACTTAAGAAGTTGGAGGACGACTTGTGTAAACAGCTGCTCAGTTCTGTCAAACCTTTACCAATGTTTCAAGAAGGACCGAGTCAGGCTGACATCAAATCGCTTGCCAGTGATATCCATCCCCAAGGATAAAGTGGAAACCAGTTGTGTGACAGGTCAGGAGGACAGGAAATCAAAGATACGTTCCTGATTGGAATGGGCGGTAGCTCAGTGTCAATCCCATTTTATCTTTGCACCATTTACTGACTTTCTAACGTTACTTGTCTTTCAAAGCAGTCTATGGAGAGACAGCAGAGTGTTTCCAATGGCTGAGGAATCAGATGCTGTTAAGATTAAAGACAAGAGATTTACCCCTTCTCACAGAGTGCTTTGAGCTGGTGAATTTCTCGTGCAGGTTCAGTGATTGAGGTTCAATGCTGTGGAGTAACAAGTGGTTCCCAAACTCTGCCCCAATACAGATCCCAGCGCAGTCAAAGTGGAATTCAAAGTGTAGCCTGGAAAATAATTCTGGTCCCACAGTGAGATGTATTCACACAGGCACTTATAGACTCACCCTGAGAGTGGAAGAGAGTCATTCTCATCTGGATGGGGCCGCCAGTGAGATGGAATTCACAGACTTAATCGAACATAGAACTGTCCAGCACAGGAATACACCATGATATTGTACTGAACACGATGTCAAATTAAACTAATCCCTTCTGCCTGTCCTTGGTCCATATCCTTTCACACATTGCATATTCATGTGCTTATGTAAAAGCCCTTTAAAATCCCCTGTTGTATCTGCCTCCACCACCACCTCTGGCAGTTCATTCCAGACTCCTATCACTCTCTGTGTAAAAATCATGTTCCTCACATCTCCTTTGAACTTTTACCCTCTCACCTTGCCCCCTCATTTTAGACATTTCAACTCTGTGAAAAAGACTCTTACTGTCAATCCCATCTACGCTTCTCAATTTTACAAATATCTATCTCCCCTCAGCCTCCCCTGCTCCAGAGAAAACAATGCGAGTTTTACCAGCCTCTCCGCATAGTTCAGACCCTCCAATCCAGGCAGCATCCAGATAAACCCCTTCTGCACCCTCCCCAAAGCCTCCACATCCTTCCTGTAATGTGGCAACCAGAACTGAATGCAAAATTCGAAGTGTGGACTAAACAAGATCTTATAAAGCTGCAACATGACATCCTGACTCTTGTACTCAATTCCCTAACCAATAAAGGCAAGCATGCCATACACCTTCGATACCACCCTATCTACTTGAGTGGCCACTTTCAGGAAGCTATGGACTTGAAACCCAACTTCACTTTATCAATTAAAGATGTCTTGAGTTGATCATTAATTTTGTTAACAGTAATTTTCTGAGGATTATAGTTTATGGAGCAACTTCCCTGCAGTGACACATTTGTTCGAAGGAAGAAGCAAAAGCCAAAGAATGAATTCAGTGAAAACGAAAGTAAATGTTTTCAGGAATGAGCTGTTGTTGTGAACGTCTTTCTTTATTTTTTACACATCTGTCCAGGAAAAGGCGGAAAATGTTCAATCAGATTGTGGGAAAGTAAGAGGTGAGTCCTAAATCCGCTTTAATTTCAGGAAGGGCTCATTCCCAGTGGGATCGGGTGGATTTT
>NC_063366.1:23053391-23053525 GCF_021869965.1 Rhincodon typus | reverse complement strand
GGCTCGAGGTGTCTGAGGATCTGAAGAGTTTGAGATGGACCAGGACCTGGAGGGATCTCCCTGTCACCGGGAAGAGGTTTACAGACTGGGCCTGTGCCCTGGGATCAGAGGGATTCACATCGGGGAGACATTAC
>NC_063366.1:23049562-23052891 GCF_021869965.1 Rhincodon typus | reverse complement strand
CTGATAGTGATACAAATACCTCACCAGCTCTATCTACCAATTATGTTAGAATCAACAATACAAACATGGTCACAGGCCATTACATTTATTTAGCCACTTTCTCAAATGAAATGAAAAAGGCTTTCTACATTCTTCTCGTCAAACTTTGGTAACACTTGGGCATATTAAAACAGGCCCCCACAGTCGCTTTTGGCTATGATGTGTTTGCTGTTCATCACTGCCCTCGTCACTACTCCTACCTTCTATCTTCACCATTTTAAGTCAACTTTCCTCTTTCATTGCCAACTTCTTAAGTTCAAACACTCTCACTTTCTCCCTCTGTTCTCTGTCTCTCTTTCCCTTTCCCTTTCTTCTGTTAGGGCCATCCTTTCTTTTTCTTTTTCCCTTGCCATTGCCCTAATTCAAGTTGCTTTATTTGCAAGTGAATTTTAGCAATGATTCTGTTTGCATTCCAGGAAATTGTAAACACAGAGATATTGCTGCAACAATCTCCACTTTCCTCACAGGCACAGGGAACTCCAACTTCAGCTTGCTTGCCAATTCTGAAAGCTTTGCTTTGCTCGCTTTCTGTAAGACACTCCGAGTGACCTCCTCCACCCGCAGGAAACTTGTAACTACTGAAATAGACACTCTTACATAAGGCACACACTGTTTAAACCAGCCAAATGCAATATCCAAAAAAAAATCACCAATACTCACAACTTACTGTCTTTGACTCCTATAATCCTTATCCAACCTAGAATTAGAGACAAAAACAGAAATTGCTGGAAAAGCTCAGCAGATTTGGCAGCATCTGTGGAGAGAAATCAGAGTTAACGTTTTGGGTCAAGTGACACTTCCTCAGAAGTTCTTGCTGAGCTTTTCCAACAATTTCTGTATTTGTTTCTGATTTACAGCATCCACAGTTTTTTTTAATCAATTTTTACACTTTATTCTTACACCCAGGTTAAATAAAAACAAAATAAAGAAGAATTGGTATATCTTTAATTCTATTGGAAAACTTAACAGAATAATAACTACTAAATAGCAACTGTTCCAATATAGTAACATCCCATAAACACATTTTTGGCAAAGGCAACTGCAGTAAAATAGATTGTCTCACGTGTGATGTTTCTCCAGTCCAGGAGGAATGGACACTAAGAGAAAGGCCTGGCACAGAGGGAGAACTCCAGTTTTTGCTGTGGCTGAGAGAAATGTACAAGAGCTTCCACAACTAACTTCAAAACCTCCGCTATTGCAAGCTAAACTAAAATCCTGGTTCTGTAGGATCCCAAATCTACCCATTCATGCTGCTTCTATTGTTCTAATTTTAAAAAGATAACCCAAGATGTCACAAGCTGTTTATTTTGTCAGCTTGGAAGAGACAGCTCATCACTTCTGGCTCAAAAACTCTCTCCCAGGACAAAAAACACCTCTGAAAGCCATAGTAATGTCACACACAACTGACATACAGTAGCACCAGCGTATGCCATCCAGAAAATGCACTGTAGCAACTCACACCAGCTCTTCCAACAGCACCTTCTTAACCTGCAACCTTTCGGAGAAGAAGAGCAGCAGATAGATGGGAACATAGAATCACAGAAATGTACAGCACAGAAACAGACACTTGGGTCCAAAATTATTCTAGTGCCATTTGCCAGAATTTGATCCATATCTCTCTAAACCCTTCCTTGTCATATACCCATCCAGCTGCCTTTTAAATGTTGCAATTGTATCAGCCTCCACCACTTCCTCTACAGCTCATTGCATACCCACACCACCCTCTGTGTGAAAAAGTTGCCCCTGAGGTCCCTTTTAAATTTTTACCCTTTCACCTTAAACCTATGCCCTCTAGTTTTGGACTCCTCTGCCCTGGATATCCATGCTCCTCATGATTTTGTAAACTTCTATAAGGTCACCCCTTAACTGCTGACGGTCCAGGAAATATAGCCCCAGCCTATTCAGCCTCTCCTTTTTGCTCAAACCCTCCAATCCTGGCAGCATCCTTGTAAATCTTTTCCGAATGTTTTCAAGTTTCACAACATCTTTCCTATAGCAGGGAGACCAGAACTGAACACAGTACTCCAAAAGTGGCCTCACTAATGTCCATCACCACTTGCGAGTTCCCTTCCAAGCCATTCATCATTCTGAATTGGAAATGTATCACTGTTCCTTTAGTATCCCATCTTTGGATCAAAATCCCAGAACTCCCTTCCTTACAGCATCGTGAGTGTCCTTACACATCAAGGATCACAGCAGCTGAAGGAAGCAGCTTCTCCAGAAAATTTGTCATAAATACTGGCCCAGCCAGAGATGCTCACAACCAATGAAAAATAGTAAAAGCCCAGTGGTTGGACAGTAACAGATTGTTAGGTTTGCAACTTTTCTCTTTGGAAGTCCCATTCTCGTCCTCTCCAACTTTAGGCAAACACAGGAACAGGAGTAGGTCATTTAGCTCCTTGACCCTGTTCCACCATTCATAAAAGTAGATAAATCCCCGGGACCTGTTACAGTGTATCCCAGAACATTGTGGGAAGCTAGGAAAGAAATTGCCGCCTCCTAGAAGAGATATTTGTATCATCTGCAGCTATGGGTAAGATACCGGAAGACTGGAAGGGGCTAATGTTGTGCTGTTATTGAAGAAAGGCTACAAGGAAAGGCCAGGGAACTACAGACTTGTGAGCCTATTGTCAGTGGTGAGTAAGTTGTTGGAGGGGATTCTGAGAGGCATGATCTACACACACATTTGGAAAGACAAAGAATGATTAGGGATAGTCAGCAATGCCCACATCTGTCTTCTTTGTCGCCTCTTCAAAATAATCAAGTTAATGAGACACAATTTCCCGCTCCTAGGAACTTGACGCTCTTGACCATTTCCACCTCCGCACCACTGATGCAGATAGGGGCATGCCCTCCACCTTGTCCCCTGAAGCTCTTTCATTTTGCAGACGTTGAGGGAGAGATTGTTGTCTTAACAACATGCCTTTAAGTCTTTTTGATTTGTACATCCTTTGCTTGCCGTGATCTGCCTGTACTGCTCATAAACAAATCTTTCCACTGTATTTTAGTACATGTGACAATAAATCAATCAACACCACCAAACACTAATTCTCTCTCCAGTATTCTGTCTCGTTATTGTTTGAGATCCGGCCTACAATGGAGGTGTCGTCAGTGAACTTGTAGATGGAGTTCGGACGAAATTTGGCGAGATAGTCATGAGTGCACAGGGATTACAGTAAGGGACTGAGAACCCATCCTTGCAGAACGCCGGTGTTGAGGATTGTCATGGGGGAGGTCACTCTCTATCACCCTTTGTCATTTCCTCTCTGTCCCAGATTCTCTCTGTCACT
>NC_063366.1:23048637-23049462 GCF_021869965.1 Rhincodon typus | reverse complement strand
CTGTGTCACTCATACTTCTCTCTCTCACACGCTGTCTCTGTCACTCCTTCTTTCTGTCACTCAACCTGTCTTTTCTGAGTCACTTTCTCTGTCACAGTCTCTATCCCTCTGTCGCACACTCCCACACTGTCAATCCTTCTCTCTTCTCTCTGTCTCTGTCCCTCTCTGTCTCACTTTCTCTCTCTTTCACTCTGTCACTCTTTCTCTCACACATTCTCACTCTCTGTCAGTCTATATCTCTGTCACATCCTCTCTCTTCATTCTGTCACCCTCTGCCACTCATTCTTTCATTCAATGTCTCTGTCACTCACTCGCTGTCACACACTCACCGTCTTTCTCACGTTTTCTCTTTATCACATGCACTGTCTCTATCTCTCTCTTCCCCTCTCTATCACACACACCATCTCTCATTATGTCAGACACACCTTCTCTCTCTCCCTCTCTCTGTCACACATAGTCTCTGAAACTGCCACAGGTCCCATCTTTCTCTCTCCCTCTGTCTTACTCTCTGTCACACTCACCTTCTCTCTCACACATACATACACACACACACCGTCCCTCCCCGTCTGTCTCTCTCCAACACACACACACACACACACACTCTCCCTCTCTGTCACACTCACATCTCTCTCTCTCCCTGTCACACACTCTCTCTGTCACACACATCACCTCCGTCTCCCATGCCCTCTCTCTGTCTCTATCGCTCATCTTTCTGTCACTTCCTCACTCTCTGTCGCCCCTTCACTCTCTCTGTCGCCCTCTCTCTCTCTCTGTCGCTCCTTCACTCTCTCTGTCGTCCCCTCTCTCTCTCTGTCGCCCCTTCAC
>NC_063366.1:23048104-23048627 GCF_021869965.1 Rhincodon typus | reverse complement strand
CCTTCACTCTCTCTGTCGTCCCCTCTCTCTCTCTGTCGCCCCTTCACTCTCTCTGTCGCCCCCTCACTCTCTCTGTCGCCCCCTCACTCTATTTCACTGTCACACATTTTCTTTATCTGTATCCCTCTGTCTCTGTTACTCTTTCTCAATCTCTCTACCACTCACTGTGTCTTTCTCACTCTGTCACATTCTCTTGGTTTCTCAGACACACACACTCTTTCTGTCACACACCTTGTCACACCCCTGGATATCACTCCCTCTCTTTATGTCACACACTCCCTCCCCCTCTGATACACTGTCACACTCTCTCACAATGTCTCTCTCTCTTGCTCTGTCACACACACACAGTGTCTCTCTCTCTCTCTCTGGCACACACACACAATTTCTCTCTCTGTCTCACACGCACAGTCTCTCTGTGTGTCACACACACACACAGTTTCTCTCTCTTTCACACACACGGTCTCTCTCTCTCTCTTTCACACACACAGTCTCTCTCTCTCTCTTTCACACACACAGTCTCTCT
>NC_063366.1:23046280-23048094 GCF_021869965.1 Rhincodon typus | reverse complement strand
TCTCTCTCTCTCTCTTTCACACACACAGTCTCTCTCTCTCTCTCTCTCTTTCACACGCACAGTCTCTCTCTTTATTTCTTTCTCTGTCTCTGTCACATACAGTCTCTCTCTCTCTCTGTGAGTGTGTTTCACACACGCAATCTCTCTCTCCCTGTATCACACAGACACACTCTCTCTCACACTCTCTCTATCCATCACACACAGTCTCTCTGTCTGTCACATACACATTCTCTCTCTCTCTCTGTCTGTCACTCACAGTCTCACCCTCTGTGTAACACACACAGTTGCTCTATCTCTCTGTCACACACACAGTCGCACTTTCTCTCTCTGTCACACACAGTCTCGCTCTCCCTCTCAATGTGTGTCACAAATGCAGACTCTCTCTCACTCTCTGTCTGTCACACACACAGTCTCTCAATCTCGCCCTGTCACGCACACAGTCTGTGTCCATCTCTCTCTGCTGCGCACACAGTCTCTCGCTTTTTCTCCATCTCTCTCTGTCAGGCACATCGTGTCTCTCCATCTCTCTCTGTCACAGACACACTGTTTCTCTCCCTGTCTCTCTATCACACAGTCGTCTCTCTCTCTCTCTTTGTCACATACACAGTCTCTCTCTCTCTGTCACACACACAGTCTCTGTCTCTCTGTCAAACACACAGTCTCTTGCTCTCTCTCACTCATACACAGGCTCTCTCTCCCTCTCAATGTGTGTCACAAACGCAGACTCTCTCTCACTCTGTCTGACTGTCACACAAAGTCTCTCTCTCTCTGTCACACACAGACTCTCTGTCTCTCTCTGTCTGTCAAACACAGTTTCTCTCTCTCTATCTCTCTCTCCCTCATACACAGTCTGTCTCTGTGAGTGTGTTTCACACAGGCAGTCTCTCTCTCTGCCACACGCACATTCTCTCTCTCACTCTGTCTGTCACTCACAGTCTCTCTCTGTAACACACACGGTTGCTCTGTCTCTCTCTCTATCACACACACAGTCTCTCTCTCTCCCTCTCAACGTGTGTCACAAACGCAGACTCTCTTTCTCTGTCTTTCTGTCACACACACAGTCTCTCTCCCTCTCTCTGTGTCACACACAGCCTCTCTCTCTCTCTCTCTCTCTGTCTCTCTGTCTCTCTGTGTCACACACACAGTGTCTCCCTCTCTCTCTGTGTCACACAGTCTCTCCCTCTCTCACACAGTCTCTCCCTCTCACACACACAGTCTGTCTGTCTCTCTCTGTAACACACAGTTGCTCTGTCTCTCTCTCTATCACACACACATTCTCTCTCTCTCCCTCTCAACGTGTGTCACAAACGCAGACTCTCTCTCTCTCTGTCTGTCTGTCATACACACAGTCTCTGTCTGTAACACAAACAGTCTCTCTCTCTCTCTCTGTGTCACACACACAATCTCTCCCTCTCTCTCTGTCACACAGACGGTCTCTCTGTCCCTGTCTGTCAAACACACAGTCTCTTACTCTCGCTCTCTCATACACATCTCTGTCTCCCTCTCAATGTGTGTCACAAACGCAGACTCTCTTTCTCTGTCTTTCAGTCACACACACAATCGCACTCTCTCTCTCTGTGTCACACAAACAGACTCTCTCTCTCTCTGTTTCACACACACAGTCTCTCTCGCTCCGTGTCTCACACACAGCCAGTTGCTCTCGTTCTGTCACACACAGTCTCTCTCTCTGTAACACACACCGTCGCTCTGTCCCTTTCTGTCAAACACACAGTCTCTTACTTTCCCTCTCTCGACACAGTCTCTCTCTCTCCCTCTCAATGTGTGTCACAAACGCAGACTCTCTCTCTCTGTCT
>NC_063366.1:23043274-23046270 GCF_021869965.1 Rhincodon typus | reverse complement strand
TGTCTGTCACACACACACAGTCTGTCTCTCTCGCTCTGTCACACACAGTCTCTCTTTCCCCCTCTCTCTCTGTCACACACAGTCTCTCGGTCCCTGTCTGTCAAACATGCAGTCTCCTACTCTCTCTCTCTCATACACAGTCTGTCTCTCTCCCTCTCAATGTGTTTCACAAACGCAGTCTCTCTCTCTCTCTGTCCCGTACACAGTCTCTTAGTCTCACTCTGTCATGCACACAGTCTGTGTCCATCTCTCTCTGTTGCGTGCACAATCTCTCCAACTCTCTCTCTCTGTGTCACACACACAGTCTCTCTCTCTCTGTCAAACACTCAGTCTCTCTCTCTCTGATTAACACACAGTCTCTCTCTCCATGTCTCTCTGTCACACACATAATCACACTCTCTCTCTCTCTGTGTCACACAAACAGACTCTCTCTCTCTCTGTTTCACACACACAGTCTCTTTCGCTCTGTGTCTCACACGCAGTCTCTCTCACACAGTGTCTCTCGATCTGTGTCTGACACACAGACAGTCGCTCTCATTCTGTCACACACACAGTCTCTCTCTCTGTAACACACACAGTCTGTCTCTCTCGCTCTGTCACACGCACATTGTCTCACACTCTCTCTGTCACACAAACAGTTTCTCTCTCCCTCTCAACATGTGTCACATACAGTCTCTTTCTTTGTGAGTGTGTGTCACACACACAGTCTATCTCTCTCTCTCTCTATCATACAGAGTCTCTCACTCTCTGTCAAACACACAGTCACTCTCTCTCTTTGTCTGTCTGTCACACACACAGTCTGTCTCTCTCTGTCAAACACTCAGTCTCTCTCTCTGTCACACACACAGTCTCTCTCTGTCGGTCTGTCAAACAAACAGTCTCTCTCTCTGTCTGTCACACACAGTCTCTCTCTCCATTTCTCTGTCTCACACACAATCGCTCTCACTCTCTCCATGTTGCACACACAGACTCTCTCTCTCTCTCTCTCTCTCTGTCACATACACAGTCTCTCTCTCTCTCTGTGTCACATACACAGTCTCTCTCTCTCTCTCTCTTCCTCCATCAGTCACACACACAGTTGCTCTCTCTCTCTGTGTCACACACACAGTCTCTCTCTGTCTCGGTCAGTCACACACAGTCTCTCTCTCTCTGTCATTCAGTCTCCCTCTCTCTGTCATGCACACAGTCTGTGTCCATCTCTCTGTTGCGCACACAGTCTCTCGTTTTTTCACCATCTCTCATCTGTCAGGCACATAGTCTCTCTCCATCTCTCTCTGTCTTACACACACACTGTCTTCTCCCTGTCTCTCTGTCACACACTTGTCTCACTCTCTATTTCTCTCTCTCTCCCTCTCTGTCTCACACACACGGTCTCTCTCTCTCTCTGTCAAACACACAGTCTCTCTCTGTCCATTTCTCTCTGTCACACACACAATCTCACTCTCTCTCACTCTGTCACACACACAGTCTCTCTCTCTCTCTCTCTCTCTCTCTCCCTCTCTCTCTCTTCCTCTCGGTCTGTCAAACACACAGCCTCTCTCTCTGTCTGTCACACACAGTCTCTCTCTTTCCATTTCTCTCTGTCACACACAGTCGCACTCTCTCTCTCTGTAACACACACAGTCTCTTCCCCTCTCTCCCTCTCAATGTGTGTCACAAACGCAGACTCTCTCTCTCACTCTCTGTCTGTCTGTCACACACACAGTCTCTCTCTCTGTCACGCACACTGTCTGTGTCCATCTCTCTGTTGAGCACACAGTCTCTCGCTTTTTCTCGATCTCTCATCTATCAGGCACGTTGTCTTTCTCCATCTCTCCCTGTCTCACACGCACACACACGCACACGTGCACACACACAGTCTCTCTCCCTGTCTCTCTGTCACATACTCGTTTCTCTCTCTCTATCTCTCTCTATCTCTCTTTTTCTCTGTCACGCACAGTCTCTCTCTCTCTCTATGTTTCACACGCGCATTTTCTCACTCTCTCTGTGTCACACACAGTCTCTCTGTCTGTCACACACACATTCGCTGTCTCTCCGTAACACACACAGTCACACTCTCTCTCTCTCAGTCACACACACAGCATCTCCCTCTCTCTGTCAGACACACAATCTCTCTCTCTTTGTCACACACACAGTCACTCTTATGCTCTCCTTGTTGCACACACAGTCTCTCTCTCTCTCTCTCTCTCTCTCTCTGTCATACACACACACTTTCTCCCTCTCTCTGTCTGTCACACAAAGGGTCGCTCTCTCTCTATCAATCACACATTCTCTATCTCTCTCTTTCTCTGTCATTCACAGTCTCTCACTCTCTCTTTCTGTCACCCACACAGTTGCTCTCTCTCTCTGTGTCACACACACAGTCTGTCTCTCTCAATCTCTGTCACACACACAGTCTCTCTCGGCCTGTCACACACACACAGTCTCTCTCTCACTGTCATTCAGTCTCCCTCTCTCTGTCACGCACACAGTCTGTGTCCATCTCTCTCTGCTGCGCACACAGTCCCTCGCTTTTTCTCCATCTCTCATCTATCAGACACATAGTCTCTCTCCATCTCTCTCTGTCTTTCTCTCTCTCTCTCACACACACACACACACACGTTCTCTCTCCCTGTCTCTCTGTCACACACTCGTCTCTCTCTCTATTTCTCTCTCTCCCTCTCTGTCTCACACACACGGTATCTCTCTCTCTCTGTCACACACAGTCTCTCTGTCTCTCTCTGTCTGTCAAACACACAGTTGCTGTATCTCTCTCTCTCTGAGTGTGTTTCACACACGCAGTCTCTCTCTCTCTCTCTGTCACACAGTCACTCTCTCTCGCTCTCTCTATCACAGTTTTTCTGTCTGTCACACACACATGCTCTCTCTCACTCTGTCTGTTACTCAGTCTCTCTATCACGCACACAGTGTCTCTCTCTCTCTGTCACACAGACACAGTTGCTCTCTTTCTCTCAGTCACACACACAGTCTCTCTCTTTGTCACACACAGTCTCTTT
>NC_063366.1:23042398-23043264 GCF_021869965.1 Rhincodon typus | reverse complement strand
TCTCAGTCACACACACAGTCTCTCTCTTTGTCACACACAGTCTCTTTCTCAGTCACACACACAGTCTCTCTCTCTCCCTCTCAACGTGTGTCACAAACACAGACTCTATCTCTCACTGTCTGTCTGTCACACAAACCAGTCTCTCTCTCTCTGTCACACACACAGTCTCTCATTCTCGCTGTGTCACGCACACAGTCTGTGTCCATCTCTCTCTGTTGCGCACACAATCTCTCCCTCTCTCTCTCACACACAGTCTCTCCCTCTCTCTGTCACACACACAGTCTCTCTCTCTCGATCACAAACAATGTCTCTCTCTCTCTCTCTGTGTCATGCACACAGTCTCTGTCTGTCAAACACTCAGTCTCTCTCTCTCTTACTGTCAGTCTATCAAACACAGTCTCTCTCTCTGTCTGTCACACACTCTCTCTCTCTCCATTTCTCTCTGTAACACACACAGTCTCTATCTCTCTCTCTCTGTCAAACACACAGTCTCTTACTCTGTCTGTCTCATACACAGTCTCTCTCTGTCCCTCTCAATTTGTGTCACAAACGTAGACTCTCTCTCTCACTCTCTGTCTGTCTGTCACACGCAGTCTCTCTTTCCATCTCTCTCTGTCACACACACAATCGCACTCTCTCTCTCTTTCTCTGTGTCACACACACAGTCTCTCCCTCTCTCTGTCATACACACAGTCTCTCTCTCGGTCTGTCACGCACACAGTCTCTCTCTCTCCCTCTCTCTCTGTCACACACACAATCGCTCTCACTCTCTCCATTTTGCACACACATTCTCTCTCTCACTCTGTCTGTCACTCACAGTGTCTCTCTCTCTCTCTCTCTCAGTCACACACATAGTTGCTCTCTCT
>NC_063366.1:23024865-23041898 GCF_021869965.1 Rhincodon typus | reverse complement strand
ACGAAATGGAAAAGAGAAAAAAAAAATCCTGTGAGCCAAGGGTCTGGAAGCAAAGGACAGAATGGTCATGAACCTCATGTCCGTTTTTTCTTTTGACAATGTCAATTGTTTTGCAGCTGCATTGTAACTGTCCACATTTTCAGATGTGCCCCATCAGACTGAAATACTGTTCTTTGGAAATTCTGTCAGGTTCCCAGGGACTTTTGCTAAAGACATGACTTCAGGAGAGACTTGTGGCTTCTGTATTCTGAATGCCAGGTATGTAGAACAGAACTCCAGACCAGAGAGATTTACCAGGCAACCACTATCAGAAGGCCCCCTGTCTTCACAAAGTGAAATTTTCTTAGTAATTAATAAATTAACAGGAAAGTAGTTTATTATCTGAATGGTGATACATTGGGAAAGGAGGAGGTACAACAAGACCTAGCTGTTCTTGTACACCAGTTGTGGAAAGTATGCATGCAATGGCAGATGGCGAATGGTACGTTGGCCTTCATCAGGAGAGATTCTTGCTGCAATTTTTCAGGGCCTTAGTGAGACCACGCTTGATGTATTGGAAGCAATTTTCACCTCGTCATCTGAGCAAGGATGTTCTCGGCTCGGAGTCATTGGATTGAAGGTTTACCAGACTGATTCCTCGGATGACTTTTAGATTGTGATGCAATACTATTTGGAAATAAAATTAATCTTTTATTGTTGTCATGATGAAAAAGTTTACCCTGCTTCACTGTCATAAAGTTGTATTTTGTTTAAGGCTGTTCAGACTCAAAACGGACAGTTTTAAAGACTTAATTCACAGATAGGAGGAAAAGGTAAAGACTCCACAGACTGAGCAGACCATTGGGCTGTTCTCTCATTAGAGAGAGATGACTGGTGTGGTTGAACCTGAGGTTCAACAAGTGTCAGGCGAGGGGAGGGATTGAGAAGGAGAGTCCTTCACTGTAACAGTGTTGATTGGTTAGCTCAGGTGGCTGGATGGCTGGCTTGTGAAACAAAGCTATTATCAACAGCATTATTCAATTCCCACTGGACGTTACCAGGAAGGATTCACTTGCCCATCCTCTCCCCTCACCTGAGGTCTGGTGAGCTCAATTTGAACCATCACCATTGTCTTTCTCGAATGAGAGAGCAGCCCTGTGGCTCTCTTGCAGTTAGAACCTGTGACATGGAGCAAACTAAGCAATAGGGAGAGTCCTTTAGTCTTTATTCATTCATGGGGTGTGGACATCACTGACTCGGCAGCATTTATTGCCCATCCCTAATTGCCCAGAGGACAGTTAAGAGTCAACCACATTGCTGTGGATCTGGAGTCACGTGTAGGCCAGACCAGATAAGGATGATAGTTTCCTTCCCTAAAGGACATTAGTGAAACGGATGGATTTTCCCGACAATTGGCAATAGATTCACAGTCATCCTTAGATCCTTAATTCCAGACATTTATTGAATTCAAATTCCATCATTTGCTATGGTGAGATTTGTACCCACGTCTCCAGAATGTTATCTGGATCTCTGGATTAACAGTACAATGATAATACCACAAGGGAATCACCTCCCCCATTGAAATTGAGCATTTAACTGTGATTTCTATATAAAAGTCATAACTATTTGTAACTGGGTGGAGAACTTTGAGCTGTGAATAAACCACTGATATCTTGGACTCAGATTGCTAAATGGCAGCTCTTTTATTTAATACTATCCTCTTGGCCTTTCCAAGCTGCTGAAGACACACTGTATTTCCAGTGAGCTCTCCAGTGTAATATTCTACTGTATCCACACTGGCATTCTACTCTGGTGCCCAATGACAAGCTCCTGAGGGGAAAAGCCCATCCCGCTGGATTCTGTACCTCAGAGCCTCATGAGTATCAGTGGGATGACCTTATCCCACTTCAGATTCTGACTGGGGAGAACTCTCAAAAGAGGAGTTTTGAGGGTGTTGTTCCTGTTTTCCACAACACCCGGGAGACTGGGGGAATGTGAGCAACCTGCCATTTCCCCCCAATCCCCTAATCATTTCAAACTGGCTTGCATTCCCCATCCTGTGAAGGGCCTCCCCTGATCTGACTCCACCACTTGCGGGAGCCCCCATCAGAAAACCTCCTCTCTCACTCAGGTAGGACTTCCCAAAGAGGTTTATTGGGACGATAAGCAACTGGAAGCTCAGGGTCATTCTTACAGACAGGGCAGAGGTGTTCCAGAAAACACTCACTCACCAATGTAAAGGAGACCACATTGTGAGTAGTGAATACAATAAAGTAGGTTGAAAAAAACACATGTAAAACGCTGCTTCACCTGGAAGGTGTATTTGGAGCCTTGGAGAGTGAGGAGGGAAAAGGGCAATTTTACCCCTTCTGTGTTTCCATGGGAAGATTCCTTGCTGGGGGATAGGGTGTAAGGAAGTGTTCAGAATTTTGGAAAAGTGGACCAGCCTGATACAGTATTCAACACAAGCTGGAGGAACAACTCCTCATTTCCCACTGAGGCACTTTACAGCCTCGAAGAATTAATACTGAGTTCTGCAATTTCAAACCCGACCTCTAACCTCTGTTTTAATTACAAACCTTACCTCTCCCCAACTGTATCTTGTTTGTGTTTTGTTGGCTTTGCTCTCACAGAGCAGACACATTTTTCTTCTTTTCACACCAAACATTTACACCTATTTAACAACTCAATCACTCCATTACCACCATTCTCACTTCCTTTGTCTTTTGCTCTCAGCATAGTCACAATATGCTCCGCTCTCTCCTCCTCACCCTTGATCATCAACACAAAAGAAATACCATTTCCAACTGCTTTCAGTTCTGAAGGAGAGTCATTTCAGATTCAAAGCATTAACTTTGCTTTTCTTTCCATTGTAACTCCCCAGATTTACTGAGTTTCTCCAGCATTTTGCGTTCTTACACCAGCCACCTGAATGTGACAATTGACATTCATAGCTGCAGCTATGGATGGTGATGGTCCAGGCTCCAATACACAACTGTGCAAGTAGCTCACCTGCTCTTATACCATCAGTTATTGGCAAATGTTGTGAAGATTTCTAAGTCGATTCTCTTGGCCCAGTTGTGAGCACAAGTTCCTTACACATTAAATCAGCATGAAGGACTTGAGCCCGGGTCAAGGACGCTGCCAAAGGTCCACAAGACCTCCAATTCCCCGAGATAGTTCCAGCGAGACATATTCAACTTCAACAGTTTCATCCCAGTCGAAGAATAATTGGTGCAGTATTACCACCGTCTGGCGATGAATGATATTGTAGGGAACTGGGGCTCTGAGGTTTCTGAACAGCGATGTCAGACGGGGTTCAGGGCAGCCACCGAGTGGCGGGAACTGGTACTGCGGCCCATACCTTTCACTGACGGTCGCCGCCAGTCGGTGAGCGCTGGCCGTGATCTAAAACACTGCAGATGCTGGACATCCGAAATAAAATGAGAAAATGCTGCAGATTCCTCAGCAGACCAGGCAGAACAGAGAAACAGAGCTAAAGTTTCAGATGTGAAAATTGGTAAAATGTGAAAAATTTAGCAGATTTTAAGTAAAAGCAGAGGGGACAAAGAACATGGAACATAGAACAGTACAGCATTGTACAGGCCCTTCGGCCCACGATGTTGTGCCGACCTATTATCGGACTAAAGTTAATCTACCCTGCATACCCTACATTTTACTCTCCTCCACGTGCCTATCCAAGAGTTGCTTAAAAGTCTCTAAAGTACCTGACTCCACGACCACTGCCGGCAGTGCATTCCACATACCCACCACTCTCTGTGTAAAGAACCAACCTCTGACATCTTCCCTATACCTTCCTCCAAACACCTTAAAATTATGCCCCCTGGTAACAGTCATTTCCGCACTGGGAAAAAAGTCTCTGACTATCTACTGTATCTATGCCTCTCATCATCTTGTACGCCTCTATCAAGTCACCTCGCATCCTTCTTCGCTCCAATGAGAAAAGCCCTAGCTCCCTCAACCTTTCCTCATAAGACCTGCCCCCCAGTCCAGGCAGCATCCTGGTAAATCTCCTCTGCCCCTTCTCGAAGGCTTCCACATCCTTCCTACAATGAAGTGACCAGGACTGAACACAATATTCCAAGTGTGGTCTAACCAGCGTTTTATAGAGCTGCAGCATGGCCTCACGGCTCTTAAACTCAATTCCCCTACCAACGAAAGCCAACACACCATACGCCTTCTTTACAACCCTGTCAACTTGTGTAGCAACTTTGAGGGATCGATAGACATGGACCCCAAGATCCCTCTGTTCCTCCACACTGCCAAGAATCCTGCCATTAACCCCGTATTCTGCATTCAAATTCGACCTTCCGAAATGAATCACTTCACATTTTTCTGGGTTGAATTCCATCTGCCCCTTTTTTGCCCAGCTCTGCATCCTGTCAATGTCCCATTGCAACCTACAATAGCCCTCCACACTGTCCACAACTCCACCAACCTTCGTGTCATCAGCAAACTGACTAACCCACCCTTCCACTTCCTCATCCAAGTCATTTATAAAGATCACAAAGAGCAGAGATCCCAGAACAGATCCCTGTGGAACACCACTGGTCACCGAGCTCCAGGCTGAAAACTTTCCATCTACTACCACCCTCTGCCTTCTATTGGACAGCCAGTTTTGCATCTAGACAGCTAAATTTCCCTGAATCACATGCCTACTTACTTTTTGAATGAGCCTACCATGTGGAACCTTATCTAATGCCTTGCTGCAATCCATATACACCACATCTACTGCTCTACCTTCATCGATGTGTTTTGCCACGTCCTCAAAGAATTCAATAAGGCATGACTTGCCCTTCACAAAGCCATGCTGACTATTTCTAATCAAACTGTGCTTTTCAAAATAATCATAAATACTATCTCTCAGAATCCTCTCCAATAATTTGCCCACCACAGAAGTAAGACTGACTGGTCTGTATTTCCCAGGATTATCCCTATTCCCTTTCTTGACATTGAATGACATTTGCCACCCTCCAATCTTCTGGTACTGCTCCAGTGGATAGTGAAGGTGCAAAGGTCATTGCTAAAGGGGCAGCAATCTCTTCCCTCGCTACCCGTAGTAACCTTGGGTATACCCCATCTGGCCCAGGGGACTTATCTATCCTCATGTCTTTTCAAAATTTCTACCACAATCTCCTTCCGAACATCAACCTGTTCGAGCATATCTGCCTGTTTCATGCTGTCCTCACAAACGTCAAGGTCTCTCTCACAGGTGAATACTGAAGCAAAGTATTCATTAAGGACCTCCCCTACCTCCTCTGACTCTGCACACAAGTTCCCTCCACTATCCCTGATTGGCCCTACCCTCACTCTGGCCATCGTCTTGTTCCTCGCATAAGTATAGAAAGCCTTGGGGTTTTCCTTGATCCTACCCACCAAGGTTTTCTCATACCCCTTTCTAGCTCTCCTGAGTCTATTCTTCAGTTCCTTCCTGGCTACCTTGTAGACCTCTAGAGCCTTGTCCGATCCTTGCTTCCTCAACCTTAAGTAAGCTTCCCTCTTCCTCTTGACTAGGTATTCAACATGTCTTGTCATCCAAGATTCCTTCACCTTACCAACCTTTCCTTGCCTCAGTGGGACAAACCTATCCAGTACCTGTAGTAACTGCTCCCTAAACAACCTCTACATTTCTATTGTGCATTTCCCTGAGAACATCTGATCCCAATTGGTGCTCCGTAGTTCTTGCCTAATAGTATTGTAATTCCCCCTCCCCCAATTAAATACTTTCCCACACCGTCTGCTCCTATCCCTCTCCATGACTATAGTAAAGGTCAGGGAGTTGTGATCACAACTAAAAGAACAAACGGGAATATTTTTGCTGTATTGAAAGGACAGAGAGATTAAAGATGAAAAAATATGGTAAATGAGAAATGAGATGGTTATGGAATAAATACAAAAAGAAAGTGCTGGAGAAATGCAGCAGGTCTTGTAGAGTCCGTGGAAAGAGAAACAGAACCCAAAATTCTGAAGCAGAGAGAAAGCTTGGGTTTAAATATGAAGTCTGTTTCTCTATCCACAGATTCTACCAGCCGTGCTGAGTTTCTCCAGCACTTGTGTTCGGTATTTTTTAATCACCAACATCTGCGATGTTTTGCTTTCACATTGTTATGGTAATAGCACAAGTAAAGAAAAGATGCAGTGGCGGGAGGTGCAAATGTAAATCACAGATACGTTCATGAACAGTATCTGTCCAAACAAAAAGGGGACAGAACATCTGATTTTAAGAATGCTGAGCTGGATATAGAATTTGGAAGGTCTTAAAGTGCCCACCCAAAGGTGAGGTGCTTCTCACCAGTTTACACTGAGTTTCATTGGGAAAAGAATTAAAATGATACAAGTACAGGTGTTAAACATCTGACGATTTACATTTGGTCATTTATGTGAGACTACATCATGAGCAGTAAAGTTTATTAAATTTAAAGAAACATCGTCGATCATCCTTTTATCTGGAGGATGGCTTGGTGCACTGGACAATGGAAAAGGGTGGAGGACAAAGGACGAGTTGTGTATCTCCCACACTTGCATCCACAGCATCCTTGGAATGGAAGGGAGTCAGTTTCTCCTGCTGAGGTTCTGTTTTCATATTTCCAACATCTGAAGAAGTTATTACCTTCGTTGAAAAAACAAACCACATAATCTCATGGTGTTATTCGCTGACACAAACAGTAATTCACCCTACTGTAGATATTCAAATTTCGTAGATCAGTCGACAGAACAGAGAAAATACAAACGAATTAAAAGTAAAATATTGTGGATGCAGGAAATCTGAAATAAAAACAAAAAGTGCCATAAAAACGCGGCAAGCCTGGCAGCATCTGCGCAGAGAGGAACGGATATGAGTCTTCAGGGTGAGTCAGTCTCCAGCATTTTCTCTCCAACAAACAATTCGGGAGGAATGAAAAAGAAGTATCAGAGATAGTAGGAACTGCAGATGCTGGAAAATCCGAGACAACAAGGTGTAGAGCTGGATGAACACAGCAGGCCAAGCAGCATCATAGGAGCAGGAAGGCTGACGTTTCGGGCCTTGACCGTTCATTTTCAGTGAAAAAGCTATTTACCACCACGTGGCGGAAATCGGTAATACAGGCAGAAATAACGTGGAATCCCCATGTAAACAACAGGTAGCGATGTTGATCCATGGAAAATATTAACAACCATTGACACATTTATATAAAGAACTGCGGATGCTGGAGATCAGAAACAGAAACAAAAATTGTTTTAGAAATGCAAGTATACTCCAAAACCTTAGAAACAAAAATTGCTGGTGAAACTCTGGAGCTCTGGGAGCATTTGTGGGGAGAATGCAAAGTTAACGTTTCCAGTTCGGTGAACCGGTGAACAGTCACCAGACACGAAAAGTTAACACTGCTTTCTGCCCACAGTTGCTACCAAACCAGTTGAGTTTTGCCAGAAATTTCTGTTTTTAACACAGATTTACACAGACACCCACCGTCAGTGAAAATAGTGAATAAGGTCCTGAGATTGCACCAGAGGTCATAAATGAATATCCATGATGGAATAGAATAACAAAACAAGCTGAATGAGCCGAAGAGCTTCCTCCTGTTCTGACTAAATGCCACCGGGACACTCGGGTTAAAGTAAATCTGGGGCAAGTTGTGGTTTGAGGTTTACTGTTCCACGGGCAGGGCGTGTTGTGCAATTTAAGACAAACATTAGGCTTACTGGGCTATAGTTCCCTGCTTTCTGTCTTCCTTCGTCCTTGAACAGAGATGTTACATTAGTGATGTTCCAATCTACTGTAATCTTTCCAGACCCTGGTAAAGTTTGGGAAGATTCACAATCATTATCATCCACTATCTCTGCAGATACTGTTCTGAAGACGCTGGGAGGCAGGTCATCAGGTTCAGGGGATTTGTCAAACTCCAGTTCTCATGGTTTTCCCAACACATTTATCCCAGTGATTGGGATTGTTATCAGCTCCTCTCTCCCCAAACCTCTTTCCAGATTTTGTTTTTGCATCTTATCCACTGTATACAGACACATGCATTCGCTGCCTCCGACAGTTCCTTCTTGCTGATTATCAATTCACCAGACTCACCCTCTGAGGAACATTTAGTTCTTGTCACTGAATGGAGAGCGGTTACCGATTGGGCTTTGGACTGGAGAAAGTAAACAGTGATATTCCCCAGATGACGATATTAGGGACACTGCAATTTTCTGATCGGTGTGTAATATATTATTGTATAATTACAACTTTAGCAGGCGGCACAAACTTGGAAATATATGTTGAACTGTGAGAAGAACAGCGAGAGAATTCAAGAAGACAACGGCCCTGGTGGAGGGGTCGGAAACGTGGCGATTGAAATTGAATGCAGAGAAGTGTGAAGTAATACATTTTGATAGAAAGACCAGGAGAGGCGATATGAAATAAAGTATACAACTGTTGAGGTTGTTGATGTTGGTTGGCTCGCCGAGCTAGTTTCTTGTTTCGTAGATGTTTCATTACCATGCTGGGTAACATCCTCAGTGCAGCCTCCGATGAAGCGTCGGTGTGTTTTCCCCCCTGGTTTTTAAACTCTGGGGTCCGTTGCGATGGATTGCCTCACTTCCGGGTTTCCTTCGTAGTGGAATGTATATGGGGTCGAGTTCAATGTGTTTATTAATAGCATGCTTCGTGGAGTGCCATGCTTCCAGGAATTGTCATGCCTGTCTCTGCCCCGCCTGTCCCAGGATCTTGGTGTTATCCCAGTCGAAGTGATGGTTCTCCTTGTCCATGTGGATTGAGATGAGTGAGTATTGGTCGTGTCTTTTTGTAGCCAGTTGGTGTTCATGTACTCTTGTTGTTAGTTTCCTTCCTGTTTGTCCAATGCAGTGTTTCTCAGAGTCTCTGCAGGGGATCTTGTAGATGACATTGGTCCTGTCCATGGCGGGGAGTGGGTCCTTGGTTCGGGTGAGCAGTTATCGTAGGGTTGACGTGGGCTTGTGTGCCACTCTGATGCCCAGCGGTCGTAGGAGTCTTGTGGTAAGTTCTGACGCATTTCTGATATAGGGTAGTGTGATGAGTGTGTCGGGGCGTGTAGTATCTTTCTGATGTTGTTCGTGTAGCCATCTTCTGACCCAATTCTTTGGATATCCATTATCCTTGAAAACCTGAAAGAGATATTCTTCTTCTTCTTGACGTAGTTCCGTGTTGCTGCAGTGTGTTGTTGCCGTTTTAAATAGTGTTCGCACGCAGCTTCGTTTGTGCGTGCTGGGCTGGTTCCTGTTGAAGTTCAGTACCTGGTCTGTGTGTGTGGCTTTTGTTTGCAGTTCCCCATTTGTTTTCCGTTCTACCATGACGTCCAGGAATGGGGGCTGTTTGTTCTCCTCCTCCTCTCTGGTGAATTTTATGCCGGTGAGGGTGTTGTTTATAAGTTTGTGTGCCTCTTCTAATTTGGTCCGTTTAATGATGACAAAGGTGTCGTCTACGTAGCGTCTCCACAGTTTAGATTTGCAGCAACACGGAACTACGCCAAGAAAAAGAATATCTCTTCCAGGTTTTCAAGGATAATGGATATCCAAAGAATTGGGTCAGAAGATGCCTACACGAACAGCATCAGAAAGATACTACACGCCCCGACACACTCATCACACTACCCTGTATCAGAAACATGCCAGAACTCACCACAAGACTCCTACGACCGCTGGGCATCAGAGTGGCACACAAGCCTACGACAACTGCTCACCCGAACCAAGGACCCACTCCCCGCCATGGACAGGACCAATGTCATCTACAAGATCCCCTGCAGAGACTGTGAGAAACACTATATCGGACAAACAGGAAGGAAACTAACAACAAGAGTACATGAACACCAACTGGCTACAAAAAGACACGACCAATACTCACTCATCTCAATCCACACGGACGAGGAGAACCACCACTTCGACTGGGACAACACCAAGATCCTGGGACAGGCTAGGCAGAGACAGGCACGAGAATTCCTAGAAGCATGGCACTCCACGAAGTATGCCATTAACAAACACATCGATCTCGACCCCATATACATTCCACTACGAAGGAAACCCGGAAGTGAGGCAGTCCATCTCAACGGACCCCAGAGTTTAAAAACCAGGCGGGAAAACACACCGACGCTTCATCGGAGGCTGCACTGAAGATGTTACCAAGCATGGTAGCAAAACGTCTGCGAAACAAGAAACCAGCTCGGCGAGACAACTAACCTCAACACCCACAACCCGAGCTACAAATCTACTCCAAAACCTTAAAAAGATGCAACTGTAAAGGTGGTGCAGGTAAACCTAGGGATATATGTGCAGAATTTGTTGATGGTGACAGTACAGGTTGAGAACGGGGTGACAAAAGGATTCTAGGAGCCTGAGTTTAATAAATAGGGACAGAGGATACAAAACAGGAAGGTGATGATGAATCTTCATAGAACACTGGCTGTACCATAACTCGTGTGTGAATTCTGGACCCCGCATTGTAGGAAGGTTGTAGAGGTTTCAGAAAAGAGACAGAAAAGATTTTTAGGAGTGGTTCCAGAGGTGACGGCCTTCAGTTCCATGGAGAGATTGGAGAAGCTGGGACTGTTCTCCCGACAAGGGAAAAGGTAGAGGGGAAATTAGATCGAAGTGTTCAATATCAGGAGGGGCCAGGACAGAGTGGAGAGAAAGAAACTGTTTCCATCGGCAGAAGCAGCAAGAACCACCGAACATGGATAAAACGTGAATGGCAAAAGAACCATTGGCGAGGAGAGAAACGTTTTAAATGCTGAATGCAAGGACTGAGCATTTGAATGTCTCACACCTTTAATGCACTTCCTGACAGTGAGCTGGAGACCGATTCAATCGGGGCTTTCCAAAGTGAATGGGATCAGCAGCTGAGGTGGAAACAAATCCCCTGGAAGCGGGATGAGGGGGAACAAATAACGGGGACTGGATCCTGGGGACCAGTTGAGGGCCTCTTACAGAGAGCAGATCCAGAGACAACCCGCCCCTTGTTCTGTTCTGCGCTGAACCTTTCTGTGGTCACCCCATAGATCAACTAGGAACCTAATGAGCGCTCCCCACGGTTTTGGAAGGTTGCATGAAGGATCGAATGTTTTGAAGGAAAGAGACATTAGATTAAACTTGTATCACACACACACACACACACACACACAATATTCAAAAGACAAATGAATTAATGTCAGCTCTATATAACAAGCCAATCGCAACATCTCTATCCTGTTTAATGGGGTTCTAGCCTTACCCGGAATTGAGATCTTGACAAACCCAGACATTAAACTCCTGAATAGTCTGGTTCTTCATTCGCTGCTTGTTCAGACTGTCGCTGACAACACACACAGGTTACCCCCTGGGAATGAACCAGGAAGAAAATGACCGGACGTAAACGGGAAGCTTTTGTTTTCTTTATTCGTTTGTGGGATGTGGGCGTCGCTGGCTGGCCAGCATTTCTTGCCCATCCTTAATTGCCCTTGAGAAGGGGTGGTGAGCTGCCTTCTTGAAAAGCTGTAGTCCACCTGCTGTAGGTTGATGCACAATGACATTACGGAGGGAATTCTAGGATTTTAACCCAGTGACAATGAAGAAACGGCAATATGTTACCAAGTCAGGATGGTGAGTAGCTTGGAGTGGAACTTGCAGGGGGCGGTGTTCCCATGTATCTGCTGCCCTTGTCCTTCTAGATGGAAGTGGTCTGGGTTTGGGAAGAGCTTCCGAGGGGCTTTGGTGAATTTATTGTGGGTGTTGGGAATAAAACTCTCATTACAGTGACAGAAATGATTCAAACAGAGCATGGAACAAATTGACTGCTGTTTTGTGTATTTTCAACCAACACCGGGCACAGGCTGTTTTCATTCGAACGTTGAAGTGTCCGTACTTTTCCAGCAATGGGAAGACAGTCCTAAATGGGATTTCAGGAGACTTCTTTAGTGACAGAGTTTCAAGAAGATGATATAATATTCTGTGACTGTAGTGCTGCCTCCAGCAGGGACTGAGATCATGAACAAAGAATAGTTGAGAACATTACAACAATGGCATAGGATCAGCACCATAGAGTCTTAAAGTCACAGAATATAGAAACAAGCCCTTTGGCCCACCATGTCTGTGCTGACCAAACTATACTAATCCTAATTACCTGCACTTGGCCCATAGCCTGTTATGCTCCAGCATTTTCAGTGCCCATCCAGATGCTTCTTAAATGTTGCGAGAGGTCATGCCTCCACCACCCTCTTAGACAGTGTGTTCCTCTAAACCACTTATTTCATAACTTAAACTTGTGCCCTATGGTCTGAGACACATCTCCCACGGGGAAAGAAATCTCATGATCTACCCCGCCTATGCCTCTCGTAATTTTCTATACCTCAATCAGAACCCACTCCCCCACCTCAGCCTCCTCTGTTCTAAAGAAAACAAACCCAGTCTATCCAGTCTCTCCTCAAATTTTCATTCCAGGCAACATTCTGGTGAATCTGCCTTGCACCTTCTTCAGTGCAGTCACCTCTTTCTGCTAGTGTGGTGACCAGAACTGCACGCTGTATTCCATCTGTGGCCTAACCAATGCTTTATAAAGTTGTTACAAGACTTTATTGCTCCAATGTTCTATGCTCCAGCTAATGAAGGCAAGAATCCCATATGCCTTCTTCACCACCCAGTCTACCTGTGCTGACACCTCTGGGTATCTATGGACTTGTACACCAACGTCCTTTTGTTTCTCAGTATTCCCTAGGGACCTACCAGTCATTGTGTACATCACCTTACACTTCTGAGGATTAAATTCCATTCTGCCATTGCTTTGCCTAATTTACCAACTGATCAATATCAGACTACAGCTTGACACCATCCTCCTCACTATCAACAACATCACCAATGTTCTTGTCATCTGCAAACTCACTTGTTATACCTTCCCCATTCACATCCAAAAGGTCATCTCATTCTGAAATGGAAGAGGTCGTTGTCACAATCAATAGCCCAGTCTACACCCATTCCTCCACACCCCTGACTCCCGTTTTAGAAGAGGCTAAAATTTTCCATATCAGGAACAGTGTGGGAGTTAGGAATACAATTTCCCTTAATCCTGAAACATTTCAAATTGACCTACATTCTCTGTCCTGCAAAGGGCCGGCCCTGATCTGACCCTACCACCTGCGGGAACCCCCATCGTGAAAACTCCTCTCTCATGAAGGTCTGACCACGATGGAACCTTCACTTGGAATATGACTCCCTTTGTATCCTTCTACCTCCCACTTGGTTTGGAGCGCAGGACTTTGACCCACCTCACAACTGCATCCATTTCAACAGTTCAGTATCAGAGTAAGTCAGGAAACTCGATTCTCTCCCCATTTCCAGATCTATTGGAGCCCCCAGTCTCACAGCAGATGGTCGAGGTTCCGGTTTTGTTTATTTAGAGAGAGAGAGAAAGGAGATTGTCAGGATCTCTCTTCATCTCTTTGTGTTGATTGGGTTGGTTCCTATGCCTTGCTCACAGTTTGGTTTCCGAGTCCCTAGTGTGTGGCCCTAATAGCTCAGTGGGTCAATGCACCGACTGCTGTGATACTGAACCAAGCAGAGCAGGGAGGGCCCCAGCCTGGACTGAGGGATCTGCTCTCAGACATAACAGTGGTGGGGAGACAGCAGCCAGCACAGAGTGGCCGAGGTGAGGGATTTCTCTGACAGATTATTCCATGTTGCTGACAGCACAGAAACTGGCCATTCAGCCCAACCCATCCATATTGATGTTTCTGTTCCACATCAGCCTCCTCCAATCTCTGCTCATCAAATCCCATCAACATCTCCCTCACGGAATTCTCCAGTTTCCCTGGGAATATGTTGATGCAGCTCCCCTCAACGACTCCATGTGGTAGTGAGTCCTACAATCCCATCACTCTATGGGAAAATGCGTGCCCGTTGAAATGAAAGAGATATGGAGAACTCATATCCCCTTATCCCCTCCCCACTCCAGGAGATGGAGATACAATCTGAGGGAGAATTGCTGTCGTGTTTCCAGTTTGATTGAAAACCTTGGGATTGAATGCCCCTGGGTAGATTCTCTGGAATATCTGCTGTATTTTGTGGGGACCGACAGCGATCCCTGAGAAATGGTAGAAATGGCACCAACAGGATTTCCCCTGGTCTCCCACCCAAGCTGCAGCCAATTCTGGGCCCGCACCTTTGGAAGGATGTATCTCACAACTTCATGCTGATTAAAGAAGCTGTTGGAATCTACAAGGTAAAAGTGATTAAACTAAATAGTGTGGAGAAATAATGAAGTATGGGAAGATGTAATCTATTAAAGAAAGAAAACAATGCAAGTGAGCAAGGTAGTAATACGAGAAATGATAATCAGGGACAGAACTTCCAAATTTAAAGATTTCACCAGTAGATAAGGCTGGGATTGCAAAAATGGCAAAAAGTACAGTTCGAGGTTCTGTATCTCAATATGCAATGCATTGCAGCAAGAGATGAATTAATAGCTCCAATCGAAATATGCACGATCTAAGAACCATTGCAGAGACATGGTTGCAAGATGACAAAAGCTTGGATCTGAAGATTCTGGGATGCAGTAACTTAGTGAAAGGCAATGTTGGGGCTCTGTTAATTAAGGATGACATTATTACATCAGGGACAGATTGCTTTTGTTCCATAATCAAGATGTAGGATATGAGATATATAAAGAGTAAACAATCAAAAGTCCCTTTTGGCAGTAGTTTATAGGCCGCCTAACATTAGTCACACTGCAGGACAAGCTATAGAGGAAGAACTAATGAAGGTGTGTGAGAAAGGTACAGTAATAGTCATGAGTGATTTTAATCACCCCATAGATTGGATGAATTTGAATAGGAGAGGTAGCCTGGAGTCATTGAATGTTTTTGTGATAGACTGTTAGACTATCCAGAGAGCTGTGTACTCTAAATCTGCTAATATGCAATGAATCAAGATTAATTTGGTAGGTAGCAGTGATCATAATATGATAGATTTTCATGTTAAGTTTGAGGGAGCTAAGGGTAGGTTTAAGACTATTGTTCTGAACTTAAATAAGTTCAATTGTAAGGATATGAAGAAAAGGCTGGATAAAGTGAACTGTGAAGTGAGGTTATGAGATAAGTCAGTAGACTAGAGTAGTTAATAAAAACAAAGAACTGTGGATGCTGCAAATATGAAACACAAGTTGAAATTGGTGGAGGTGCTTAGCAGCATCTGTGGAGAGAAAAGCAGTGTTTCAACTCCAGTGACCCTTTTTTACAACTGAAAACAGCTGGGGAGGGGGATGGGTTTGGGTCGTGGGGAGAAGAGAGTACCCTGAGACATGGAAACAGTGTCAAGAAAGAGCGTGTGTGTGAGTGTGAGTGTGTGAGTGTGAGAGAGTGTGAGTGTGTGTGAGAGTGCGAGTGTGGGAGGGGAGGAAAAAAAAAAAGATAGACAAACAAAGAGATTGTTGATAATAAGTATGAGCGATAGATACTTGTTAGGAGGGTGCTAACGAGAAATATAAGTGGCTGTGCTGGGAGCAGTATATACAGGCCAGGACCTAGGAGTGTAAGGGGGAGAGTAATGAACAAGGAAGAGGGTGTTCACATTCTGAAATTGTTAAATTCAATGCTGTGTCCTGAAGGCTGTAAGGTGCCTTGGTAGAAGATGAAGGGTTTCTCCGACAGTTTAAATTGTGCTTCACTGCATCACTGCATTGGAACACAGTGGTGTGTTGAAGTAACAGGCAACTTGAAGCTCAAAGATAACAAGGTGTAGAGCTGGATGAACACAGCAGGCCAAGCAGCATCATAGGAGCAGGAAGGCTGACGTTTTGGGCCTAGACCCTTCATCAGAAGAGTAGAGGAGCTGATTTTATTTTAAATGGAGAAAAACTGCAGAAAACTACAGCATGGTGAGATTTGGGACTCTTTGCACATAAATCACAAAAATCAAGCATCCAAGTTCAGCTGGTAACAGGGAAAGCAAATGGAATGTTGACCTTTATTTCAAAGGGAATAGATATAAAAATAGGGAAGTTTTTTTTTAAAGAAATGCAAGGCACCAGTCAGACCACAGCTAAAATACTGTGAACATTTCTGAGCTCATCACCTAAGGAAAGATAGAGACAAAAAAACTGCAGATGCTTGAATCCAAGGTAGACAAACAGGAGGCTGGAAGAACACAGCAAGCCAGGCAGCATCTAGAGGAAAGGAGCAGTCAACGTTTTGGGTATTTTCCTTCTTCAGGGCTGGCATGGGATTCCGGAGATAGACCACTCGGCTGATCCTAGGTTTGAAGGAACTGACTAATGAGGAGAAAGGATGACATCCTTGCAGGACAGTTTGCAAGTGCTGTTGGGAGAAGTTTAAACTAGTTTGGAATCCTCGGATGAGGAAGAATGTGGACATTTCGGAGGCTCCCTTGTCGATGTTGGCTTCATCTGAACATATGCGACGGAGACAGAGGAACTGAGAAAATGGGATGGAGTCTTTACAGGAAGTGGGGTGTGAGGATGTATAGTCCAGGTAGCTGTGGGAGTCGGTGGGTTTGTAATGGCCACTAATATCTATTACAAACTCACCGACTCCCACAGCTGCACTTCTGCCCTCACCCCTTCTCTTCCCTCCCGTAACAGCAATAAGGTTCCCCTTATCCTCACCTACCATCCCACCAGCATCCACATCCAGAAGATCATCAGATGCCATTTCCGCCACCTCCAGCAAGATGCCACATATTCCCCTCCCCTCCCTTATCCACCTTCCGCAGGGACCGTTCCCTCCGGGACACCCTGGTCCACACTTCATTTACCCCCAACACCTCCCCACAGCCCTACGGCACCTTCCCCTGTAACCGGCGAAGGTGCAACACCTGCCCATTTACCTCCTCCCTCCCCACTATCCAAGGACTCAAATATACCTTCCAGGTGAAGCAACACTTCACCTGCACTTCCAAGAATCTAGCCTACTGCATTCGCTGCTCACAACATGGTCTCCTCTACATTGGGGAAATGAAGCGTAGACTTGGCGACCACTTCACAGAACATCTATGTTCTGCTCGTAAAAAAGCCCCTGAGCTACCTGTTGCCTGCCACTTCAATGCACCAC
>NC_063366.1:23016988-23024365 GCF_021869965.1 Rhincodon typus | reverse complement strand
AAGGTCACTGGACTCGAAACACTGCTTTTCTGAAGAAGGGTCTAGGCCCGAAACGTCAGCTTTCCTGCTTCTCTGATGCTGCTTGGCCTGCTGTGTTCATCCAGCTCTACACCTTGTTATCTCAGATTTTCCAGCATCTGCAGTTCCTACTATCTCTGAAACATTCTTCTGCAGATTCTTCCTGTATACCTGACCACTTACCTTCCCACCTTTTCGTGTCACCCGCAAAGTTGGCTATTGCACATTCACTTTTCTCGTCCAAGTCATGACTATATATTGTAAATAATAGTGACAACAGCACGATCCCTGTGGCACTTCTCAAAGAATTCTAATAATTTTTTCAGGTATTTTTAATACACGCTAACATTTTTCCAACAACAGATGTTAATTTTACTGACCTATAGGACCTGTTTTATTATCTCCTTCCCTTTTGAAATAGAGCTGTTAGATTCACAGCTTTCCAATTCTCTGTGTATTTTCCAGAATCTTACAAAAAGCACATAGCTTCTAAAATACGACCCCTCAAGTAAGCAAGTTGAGCCTCACAACCCAAATTGGCGATTATCCAATTAATGGCGGAACTTGGCCGTGATTCCATCAACACCGTTCAGTCTCTGCACAAGGTTGGATTCTTATGCAGTGTTGTTCTGCAGAGTTCTGCTGATGGGGCAGTTCTGTGTTTGCTTCTTCCACAGGTTTTCATCCTTCAAGTCTATGTGTGATATATTGATGATTCTTTTGAGTCTTTTTATGCACAATATTGGTTATTCTCCTGGAGCCCTTGAAACTGCAGCTTGCTTCCTCATCAGAAGTAATTTCTTTGTTCCTTGTTATATTTGGCCTGAACAGTCTGTTCGAAGACAAGCTTTCCTAGGATTAATTCCTTTAATTCTTCTGCAGGGCAATTCTTGTCCTTTGTGCTAATTAAACAGTGAGCTTATCAAGTGGGTGTCAAGACAGTTTTGCTTATGTAGTCTCAACTCCCTTTCCAAGACATTGCTAATTGCTTTCAGTCTTTACACAACAGTCGATTTTTGTCCCTTAACAGAGTCATTGCTGCTACTTGCCATGTGTAGCAGTTTTAACTTTTGTTATTTCATTCAATTCACGAACAGTTATTAAAGTTCTGAACTCACACATCACAGATTGAGATCACACATTAATCCAGTCAAAATTCTGCCACAGATATTGAATTAACCACATGGACAAGCACAAAGTTGTGGGTCCATAACATTTGATGAATGTTTTGTAAAATCGTCTCAACAACTCCTTCCAATTCACCTTCCCCTCAATTTACTGCCCAGAAGCTATAACTATTAAGAAGAATTCTGATTTAACAGTAATAATAATTTTTTACTAATGCAAAGTGCTTTACAAAATTCTACGAATGGCAGCTCTTAAAATCACCACCTAACTAACCAGACTATTAGCCCAAAACCCTCTTATCACCCACACCAACACTTTAACCTGAAAGACAAGGTGAAAGGTTAGTAGTGAAGGTTAGATATTAGGTTAAAAATAGAACAAGAGAAAGGTGATAAGTCACAGGGCTGGACTCAGAGTGTTTGAATCTAAGGCTAGTAGATCTGAATTCCAAATGTGCTAAACCTCTTTGAGCAGGTCTATGACAGCTTGTTGAGGAAACCTTTGATAAAGTTACTGAGTTGGGTTGGTTCTTTTTCTGGGCTGTGTCCTTTTGATATCCTACCAATTGGACACACAACAGCTTTTTGCTGAAAGTGGTCTTTCAGTTTGACCTTTACTGCTCCAGTCACTGTTATCTACTCTTTGCTTCACGTCTCCATGGTTCCTACCAAGTGGGAGAGGGTGTGTCCTCTCCAGGAGCAATCCTTTCTCAGACCTTACTGCTCAAACAGAGTTGCAGGGTTTGGCTTCAAACTTCACCTCCTCATTTTCCATCCTTTTTTTTCCTTTATTCATTCATGGGATGAGGGCATCGCTGACCAGGCAGCATTTATTGCCTATTGGGTAGTTCAGAGTCAACCACATTGCTGTGGGTCTGGAGTCACATGTAGACCAGACCAGATAAGGATGGCAGTTTTCTTTCCTAAAGGATATTAGTGAACCAGATGAGTTTTTCCGACAATCAACAATGGATGCATGGTCATCATTAGACTGTTAATTCCAGGTATTTATTGAATTCAAATTCCACCATCTGCCATTGAGGGATTCGAACCCGGGTCCCCAGAACATTACCTGGGTCTCTGGATTAACAGGCCAGCAATAATACCACTAGGCCATCGCCTCCCCTCAAATTGTAACTTGTTTACCAGTCATTTAGTTGTGATGTCATAGGGTTAAATCCCCTCTCAGCTTTGGCTGGCTTTCTGCAGCATGGGGCTGACCAATTAGCGGTCAATCCTAATCAGTGCTGATTTCTGCTGTCGACTGCCCGGGAATGGGGGGGCTGCTGAATGAATTATGGACCTTTTACAGAGTCCCAGTCTTCTCTCATAATTTTTCTTCCATAAGTTAATGTTAGGAATTAGCTATGGAAGGAAAAGTTAGAAAGAATGGATAAGGTTATAACAATGCTTGTTAAAAGCACTTGGCAGATTCAGGAAGAGTGTTTCCAATGGCAGGGGAGTCCAGAACTAGGGGACACAGTCTATGGATATGTGGTAAAACATCGAGGATTGAGATGAGGAGAAAAACTTTCACCCATAGAGTGGTGAGCCTGTAGAATTCGGTACCACAGAAAGCAGTTAGGGCCAAAACATTGTATGATTTCAAGAAGGACTTGTCTATTTGGGAGAATTAGTTGGGGGAGGACTTGTTCATTTATGTTTTCCTTCTCTACCTGCTGCAGATGTAGTGAAACAACTATGTCTATTGTAACTCAGCTGGCGTGATCGGTAGTGGTACTAAAAAGTGACCCTTGGTGATGGATATTGAAGTCCCCCACACAGAAAGTGCCCTTGACATTCCTAGTGCTTCCTGAAAGTATTCATAGAAATATGCGGCACAGAATTGTCCAACTCGTCCATGCCAACCAGATATCCTAAATAAATCTAGTCCCATTTGCCAGCATTTGGCCCATATCCCTCTAAACCCTTCCTATTCGTATTCCCATCCAGATGCCTTTTAAAAGTTGTAATTGTACCAGACTCTACCAATTACTCTGGCAGCTCATTCCATACATGCACCACCCTCTGCGTCAAAAGGTTTCCTTGAAGCTCCATTTTAAATCTTTCCCCTCTCACCTTAAATCTATGTCCTCTAGTTTTGGACTCCTCCAACCCAGGGAAAAGACCTTGTCTATTTAGCCTATCCATGCCCTTTATAATTTTATAAACCTCTATAAGGTCACTCCTCAGCCTCTGGCACTCCAGGAAAAAATAGCCCCAGTCTATTCAGCCACTCCGTTTAGCTCAAACCCTCCAACCCTGGCAACATCCTTGTAAATCTTTTCTGAATCCTTTCGAATTTCACACCACCCTTCCTCTTGCAGGGGAAAAACTTTGCTGGATCAAAAATTATAACCGCCTATAATCACAGAAAATGTACCTGTGCACATTTTCTTAGCTAACAGCTATGTAAAATGTAAAACAGTGTGAAACAGGCTGGTAGGCTGTAGGAGTGGATGTTAGTAAGGAAGATGTACTAGGAATTTTGAGGAACTTGAAGCTAGATAAGTTCCCCGGCCCTGATGGGATTTTTCCAAGGATTCTATAGGAAACGAGGGAAGAGATCGCAGGGCCTTTGGCGATGATCTTTTTGTCCTCACTGTCCATGGGTATAATGCCAGAAGATTGGACAGTGGCAAACAGTCATTGCCTTGTTCAAATAACGGAATGGGATAACCCCGAAATTACAGGCCAGTTAGTCTTACTTCAATGGTGGGCAAATTATTGGAAAGGGATCTGAGAGACAGGATTTATGATCACTTGGATAGGCACAGTTTGATACGTGATAGTCAGCATGGATTTGTGAGGGGCAGATCATGTCTCACAAACCTTACTGAATTCTATGAAGAGGTGACCAAACACGTGGATGAAGGTAGAGCAGTGGATGTAGTATACATGGATTTAAGTAAGGCGTTTGATAAGGTTCCTCATGGTAGGCTCATGCAGAAAGTAAGGAGGCATGGGATAGGGGGAAATGTGGCAGATTGGATTCAGAATTGGCTGACCTTTAGAAGACATAGGGTGGTAGTGGACGGAAAATATTCAATATGGTGCTCAGTTACGAGTGGCGTACCAAAAGGATCTGTTCTGGGTCCTCTTCTATTTGTGATTTTTGTAAATGATTTGGATGTAGGAGTGGAAGGGTGGATTAGTAAGTTTGCAGACAATATGAAGGTGGGTCGAGTTGTGGATAGTGCAGAGGGCTGTTCTAGGTTACAAAGGGACATTGATAGGATGCAGAGCTGGGCTGAGAAGTGGCAGATGGAGTTTAACCCTGAAAAGTATGAGGAGATTCATTTTGGAAGGACAAATTTGAAAGCAGAATACAGGGTTAACGGAAAGATTCTTGGTAGCGTGGAGGAGCAGAGGGATCTTGGGGTTCATGTCCACAGTTCCCTGAAAGCTGCCACCCAGGTGGATAGAGTTGTTAAGAAGGCATATGATGTGTTAGCTTTCATTAATAGAGGGATTGAGTTCAAGAGCCGTGAAGATATGCTCCAGCTGTACAAAACCCTGGTTCGGCCACATCTGAAGTATTGTGTCCAGTTATGGTCGTGTCATTACAGGAAAGATGTGGAAGCATTGGAAAAGGTGCAGAGGAGGTTTACCAGGATGTTGCCTGGAATGGAGGGAAGGTCTTATGAGGAAAGGTTGAGAGAGCTAGGGCTTTTATCTTTAGAACAATGAAAGATGAGAGGTGACTTGATAGAGGTGTACAAAATGATCAGAGGTATAGATAGAGTGGACAGCCAGAGACTTTTTCCTAGGGTGGAGGTAGCTATTATGAGGGGGCATAGTTTTAAAGTGAGTGGAGGTAGATATAGGGGAGACGTCAGAGGTAGCTTCTTTACTCAGAGAGTGGTAGGGGCATGGAATGCATTGCTGGATAGGGTAGTGGAGTCGGCCTCTTTCGGTGCATTTAAGCAGCTATTAAATAGGCATATGGACGATGGTATAAGGTAGGGGTGGAGGTTAGATCGACCTTAGGTTTAGGGTAAAAGTTCGGCACAACATCGTGGGCCAAAGGGCCTGTACTGTGCTGTACAGTTCTATGTTCTATGTCCTATGTTGTAATTAATGAGGATGAGGATTTTAGCCAATACTAAGCATGAATTAGTTTCCCGTAACAGACACAATATTCTCAAGCCCTGCACTCCACACCATCTCATCAGCTTATTGAAAAATTGTCTTTCAGCAGCCAGATAGACAAACGGTTGACCCACCCTGTTGGGAGTCAGCATGCCACATTGATTGAGCAAACAGGGAAAAAATCTTCATTAATGTGAATAATCACCAATAAATACTGGCTGGAAATGGCAAACTCCCAATAACACTGATAATCACAGATAACTGCTAAAGGGGACTGAGAAAATCCTAATAACACCAAAAATCACCAATAAATACCCACAGGGACTGGGCATATCCCATTAACAGTAACAATCACTGATAAATACTCACAGGGACTGGGAATATCCCATGAACACTGGTAATCACTGATAAATATCCACAGGGACTGGTAATATCCCTCTAAGGATGGACAATAAATTCTTACCTAGCCAGTGACACACATATCTGGTGAATGAATGAGAAGAAATTTTATTACAAATAAATAATTGGAATTCTGGCAATGCAAGTAAATAGGTAACAGATTAATAGTTATGAACTGTCGACAGAAACTTTGTCAGTTAAAACACAAACACCCTGATGAAAATTTCCCTGACACACACACACACACACACACACTTACAGAGATGAAAAACATGGGTGTAATGGGCAGAGAGAAAGACTGGGAAGGCAGTTCAATAGTTCCTGTTCACTGAGGTGATCCTTTTGCCCTATCAGGAGCTTGCTTCTCCTTGAATTTCTTTCTCCAGGTAATTTCCCTTGCTGCAAGAGGCACGGGGTGACTGTTCCCACTTTTAACGTCTCTGACTAATGAGTTAAAAGCCACAGGTTCCAGAAACTGATCAGGAGAAATAAGCTGGCTTTCTCTAGGCTAGAGGTGTTTTTCAAATGTAAAGGATAGTTCCTTCCTTTTCAAAGGTACAATGGTTTCTCCCCAAAAATTCACAATGTTCTGAATGACCTTGGAGCCAATTAGAGTCACTGAATCACGAAGATGTAAAGCGTGGAAACAGACTTTTCGGTTCAACTCATCCATGCTGACCAGATATCCTCAATAAATCTAGTCCCATTGCCAGCATTTACCCATATTCCTCTAAACCCTTCCTATTCATATACCCAACCAGAAGCCTTTTAAATGTTGTAATTGTCTCTGCCTCCACCACTTCCTCTGGCAGCTCATTTCTTATATGCACCACACTGCCATCGCTGATGGTTGTACAATGTTCAGCACCATTCACGAAAACTCAGATATCGAAGTAGTCCTTGTACAAATGTAATGAGATCTGGACAACATCCAGTGTTGAACCAACAGCAGACTTTCGCACCACACAAGTGCCAGTCTATGACCATCACCAGTAAGAGACAATCTAACAACCACCACTTGACATTCAATGGTGTTACTATCATGGAACCCCTCACTATTAACATCCTAGGGGTTATCGTTGAACAGAAACTCAACTGGACTCACCACGTAAACACAATGGCGACAAGAGCAGGTGAGAGGCTAGGATTACTGCAGACAGTAACACACTTCCTGTCTCGCCAAAGCCTGTTCACCATCTACAAGGCACAAGTCAGGAATATTTGCCCACTTGTCTAGATGAGTGCAGCCCCAACAACATTAAAGAAGCTTGACACCATCCAGGACAAAGCAGCCCATTAGATTGGCACTAGATCCACAAGCACCCACTCCCTCCACCACTGATGCTCAATAGCAGCAGTGTGTACTGTCTACAAGATACACTGCAGAAATTCACCAAAGATTCACCAGACTTGAAACGTTAACTCTGATTTTTTCTTCCGTTCTCAGCAAATGTCACTGGACCCGAAACGTTAACTCTTATTTTTTTTCTTCACAGATTCTGCCAGACCTACTAAGATTTTCCATCAACTTCTGTTTTTTATTTCCTGACTTACAGCATCCGCAGTTCTTTCGGCTTTTATTTGCCATTCTTAATTCGTTTGGCCTCCAAGTGACTCCAGACGCACAGCAATGTGGTTGACTCTTAACAGCCGTCTTTCGTGAATGAATGAAAAAAGAAGCGACCCACGAATTTGTTCACCATTTCACTGATCGTGAGTCTCGGAAAATGTGTGTCGACGA
>NC_063366.1:23003799-23016888 GCF_021869965.1 Rhincodon typus | reverse complement strand
TCACCATTTCACTGATCGTGAGTCTCGGAAAATGTGTGTCGACGATTGTTGATGTTTTCCGTAGGCCTTCACCGCCACCTGGTGGTTGCTATCGGGACTCCACATGCTATTTCTCCTTGGACTGCCGGGTGCAATTGCTGCCTTTTTCCTTGACCCTCAGTTTGTTGTTGAAAACGTGCTTTGGAGTATCTCATCCTAAAGACTCAGAAAAGACTCGAAATGTTAGCTCCGTTTCTGTCTCCACAGATGCTACCTAACCTGCCGAAGATTTGCAGCCGTTTTGTGATTTTATTTCCAATCTATTCACTATGATCGTCCCTGAATTATATTTAGTCGCAAGTGCCATTTGCCGCCAGACAGTGGAAGTCCTGTACCACTTATAACATCGCCGTTCAGAAATTTCCGCGCCGCTCGTTCTCCACGGTACCGCTCACCGCCAGAAGGTGGTAATATAGCACCGAATATTCTTCAACTGAGATGAAACTGTTGAAGCGGAAATCGGTTTTGCTGGAAGTGCCCCGGGGAAGTGGAGGCCTTGTAGGCCATTGGATTGTCTCTGACCCAGGCTCAAGTCGCACTTATGGAGTTGATGGCTAAGGAAGTTGTGCTCATATGTCGTCCAAAAATGTTGAGGATCAACTTACAAATCCTTCTTACATTTACCAGTAGCTGGTGGAATAAGAGCAGGGGAGATTCCTGGACATGGAATTGGAGCATCCCTCATTACCACCCATAGCTGCAGTCTGGAACAGAATTGTAAAAGTCACAATCACAGAGTTCTGAAGAAGGGACACTGGACCCAAAATGTTAACTCTGATTTCTCTCCACGGACGCTGCCAGACCTGCTGAGTTTTTCCAGTGCTTTCTGTTTGTGTTTCAGATTTTCAGCATCACAGTTCTTTTGATTTTTAATCGCAGTCATTTGGCTGAACTGAAAATGCACAATGTAAAAGACCATTGCTATGCACCTTATTTATGTCCCTCATGATTTTATAAAACTTTATAAGGTCACCCCTCAACCTTCGAAAGTTCCATTGAAAATGGGTACTGCAATGGTGAAGTTTAGGGATCTGGCATTTTCAGCTGACCAGCTAAAGGTGATGTTTTTTAGAAGACGGATTTAGTGCATGACTTTTCTTATTCTTTCTTATTCATTTAGGGGTATTTGTGTTACTGGCTTCAGAAGCATTTATGACTAAATCTTAATTGCCCTGGATCTTCCTTCTTGAACCATTTCGTCCGTCAGCCACAAAACAGAAGTTGCTGGAAAAGCTCAGCAGGCCTGGCAGCATCTGCGAAGAAAATGTTTCAGCTCCGTTGACTCTTCCTCAGAATTGGCCGCAGTTAAGGAACAGTCTTCCGGCATTTTGAACCAGTGGTGGAGAAGGAACAGTCATATTTGTAATTCACAATGGTAAATGGGTTAGAGGAGAACTTGCAGGTGGTGATTGTTCCAATGTATCTGCTGCTGTTGCCCTTCTATGTGATTGAGGTTGCATATTTGGAACGTGCTGTTGAAGGAGCCTTGATAAAGTTTTGCAATGCGTATTGTAAATGGTACATACGTCTGCAGCAGTATGTTGCTGGTGGCAGGAGTTAATCTTCGAGCTTGTTGGAAGGAGTGCCAAGTATGCTGCTTGTTTTGTCCTGAATTGTGTTGATCATCTTGAGTTTTATTGCTGTTGTTCTCATCCAGACAAGTGGACAGTCTGTCTGACATTCCTGGATTGTAGAGGAAGGACCGCCACTGTAGAGTCAAGAGGTGAGTTCCTTGTAATAAAATTTCCAGCCTCTGACTTGCGCTTGTAGCTGCAGTAAGCATATGACTGGTCACTTGTTTCTGGTCAATGGTAGCCTCCAGGATATCGAAAGTGGGGATTGCACAAACGGTAATGAATGGACCTGCCATTGAATATCAAGAAGTGATGATTGCATTCTCACTTGTTGGATATTTTCATTGCTTGGCACTTGTGTAGCATGAATGCTACTTGCTACTTGTCAGCACAAACCTGGATATTTTCCAGGTCTTGTTGGGGTATGTTTGAGCATCTGGGGAGACGCAAATGGTGCTGAATATCACGCTATCACCAGTGGACTTTCTCCACACAACAGAAGTTTTGACGTCATGACACAGGGAAGTTGATTCATGAAGCAGCTGAAGATAGTTGTGCCAATGCTCTCCTTGCGTAACTGCCCATCCCCTCTTGTGGTGCTGTGATAGCATCCTTACTCCTTGACGAGGAACCACAGGCTCAAGTACACCCTGCTCCAGACGTGTGTAAATAGCACCTCTGAACAGGTGGATTAACCTGTTTTCCTATTGTTTAAAAAAAGAACCCTGACTAATTGCATCTGAAAACGATGGAAGGTTCTGGAGCTGAGATAATTGGCTTCCAATAGTCATAGCCATCGCCAAATGAATGAAGCCAGAAGTGTTTTCCCAAATTCCCATTGCTGCTGCAAATGCACAAGGCATGAGTGACAGTGCACCAGGAGTACTGGCTTTTCTAGGTCTCTTTTATGCTACACCAAGTCAAATGCTGTGCTGATGTCAAGGAAAATCAGAACCATTATCCAGTTTTCTTTATATAAGTGCTTAATTATTTTGGCTTTGATGTTATTACACATAACAATCCAAATTATAAAATATAAATGGGGACAAAGGAACTGAGTTGTATTTAAGTAAATTTAATGGCTTCGAACATTTTTCTCCAAACCGAAAATGGTAAAAGAATGTTGAATTTTTCAGTCATCTTTTAGTGACTGCAGCTTAAAATGTCAGTGTTAATCCTATAAACGTTAAAAAGCTGGTCATAAATTCACCACTAAAAAAAAAAACTTTCCTGAGTAATTTCACCGATTTGCACTGAGTTTTAGGAATCTATGTGCCCTTCCTTCTCTTCCAAGATGCTTCTTCCTGGAATAAACAAAACACAAATCTGGCTAACAGAGAATGATTTTTTAAATCCAGAAATCAGCCAATACACTCACATTGTCACAATTCAGATTGCTGCATAATACTACAAGAGCTGGGTGCAGGAGGACGCAATTCAGCCCCTTGAACCTGTGCCACCATTCAATACAGCCATGGATGACTTCATTTCAGCCTCAATTCCAATTTCCTACTAGCTCTCCATAATCCTTCAACCTATTGCTAATTAAAAATCTGTCATGGAGGTGAACAGCTCGGAAATAGACCCTTCGCTTCAACTCATACCTTCTGACCCGATGTCCTCAATTTATTGAGTCCAATCTGTTAGCATTTGGCCCATATCCTTACAAACCTTTACTATTCAAATACCCATCCAGATGCCTTTTAAATATTGGAATAGTACCAGGCTCCACCACTTGATCTGGCAGTTCATTCTATTCACAATCCACTCTCTGAGTGAAAGAGTTGCCCCTTAGGTCTCTTTTAAATCTTTCCCATCTCACTTTAAACCTATGCCCTATAGTTTTGGACTATTCCATCTTTGGAAATTACCTTGACTACTCACCATATCCATGCCCCTCATGATTTTACAAACCTCTATAAGGTCACCCTTCAGCAACCAACACTCCAGAGATAATAGCCCCAGCCTACTCAGCCTCTGCCTATATCTCAAAACCTTCAACTCTGCCAACATTCTTTTAAATATTTTCTGAACCCTTTCAAGTTTCATAACATCTTTCCTATAGCAGGGAGGCCAGAAATGAACGCAGTATTCCAAAAGTAGCCCAACCAATGTCCTGTACAACCACAACATGACCTTCCAACTCCTATTCTCAATACACTGACCAATACAGGCAAGCGTACCAAATGCTTTCTTCACTACCCTGTCTATCTGCGACTCCACTTTCAAGGGACCTATGAACCTGCATTCCAATGTCTCCTTGTCCGATAACACACTCCTGGACCTTACCTTTCCACGTATAAGTGCTGCCCTGAAATGCCCTACCAAAATGTAGTACCTCACATTTACCTACATTAAACTTCATCTGGCAATCCTTGGATCATCGGCCTATCTGATCAATGTCCCTAATGTACTCTGAGGTGACCTTCTTTTGCTATACCGCCATTTTTTGCATCATCTGCAAATTTGCCAACAATACCTTCTTTGTTTGCGAATATTGATTGGGGAATTGAAGGAGGATGGTTATCTGCATCATTTTGCGACTGTTCACAGTCACACTTTCACTGGACTAAACAGAAATACAACTCCTTTGCCTTCCTAAACATCACTATGTCGTTTTGTTTCAACTGTTTTATCAACTTTGGGCTTTTCCTGAACAGAATTTAGATTTTCTTGCTTTTCACCAAGGTTTTCCTCCATTGTTTTTAGAATGTCTTCCTCTTGTCTCCTCACATCGCAGATCAAATGCTACTCATTCTTCATGAGAAACTGATGCGTTTTTGTGAACCCGGGTGGAGTGTGGGCATGAAGGCTTCCACATTCCGCCTGTCAGAAAGGAAATCTGCCATTCGAATCTCACTATGATCTCCAGCTGTCTCCACAGCCAGAGCGAAGTTGTTGATTCTTAACTGCCTGCTATGGTTGTGTACAAATCACTCGAAAAAGCTACAATCCAAATGGAATATCACAAATAGCCCTGAAATGATTTCAACTTAATCTTCTCAAGGGCAATTAGGAACAGCAATAACAGAAGGTCTTTCTGGCAATAACTGCACCCTGTAATTAATTTAAAAAGGGGTTTAGCATGTGACCGAGGAATTCCCTGCTCTTTCCTCATATACCAGCAGGAATAAAATACATGCCCTGGAAAATCTGTGAGAATGTGATCTTGGAATGATTCCCTAGTCATCCTATCTTCAGGTCCATCATTGAACTAACATCTGAATGCAGGTCTTTTTTTTACTACAATTGCTGCTATTTACGAGACTGCGCTCCAGTATTAATTCACAAACACCGATTGATATGATGTCACAATAAACCTGTTACCATTCTTACTGTGCGGCTTTCCATGGTCACATGTATACCCATCATACATCGGATTGGAGAATACTCTCTATCTCCTGCGTTGTAAACTACCGTGCGCTTGCGCGGAGCTTTTCGCGTCCTGTGAGACATCACCCTGTTCCTCTTTTGGTCGCATTTGCAGCAGGTAAGCGGCGGCTGGAACTGAAGGCTTCGGAAACTTTCTCTCTCTGTGGAGGCCACAGAGCCCGCAGAATGGGCAGGTCCCGGTCTGCAGCCAAAGTTTTTCACCCTCCCTTCCGGAAAGCGACCCGGGGGAGCAGCCACTATCCTGGGACAGAGAAAGGAGGATGGTTCACATCCCGGGGCGGGGGTGTGTAATAAACAAGAGATTTCACTCTGGGGGGATACCAGTGAAACCTCTGATGTCTGGTGAGGAAAGAAACCCGGGGAAGTGGGCAACGAAGATTTTTCACAGATGACCTCGGCCCCTGGAATCTAAATACAAATAACAATCTTGCCTCGCGCACGCCCTGTGCGATGTAACCTGTATGCCTCTGTCCCAGAGATAGTAGGAACTGCAGATGCTGGAGAATCTGAGATAACAAGGTGTAGAGCTGGATGAACGCAACAGGCCAAGCAGCATCATAGGAGTAGGAAGGCTGACGTTTCGGGCCTAGACCCTTCATCAGAAAGGGCCGAGGCCCGAAACGTCAGCCCTCCTGTTCCTATGATGCTGCTTGGCCTGCTGTGTTCATCCAGCTCTACACCTTGTTGCCTCTGTCCCAGCATTTTTCTCACTCTATCACCTGTATGTCCGTGTTTACAATGATCTGCCTGTACTGCTCTTAATGAGAGCTTTTCTTTTTATTTTCCTTCCCATGTGTGTGCAGGTGTGAAACACAGTTAAAAAAAAAGTCTGCAAATAACTTAATAACATACAACAACCAGGAAAAACACCCATGTGACCAAAATAGCCAGCATCCAGCAGAGCTCCGAGGGGCAAAGCCGACATGAAGGAAAAAGTGAGGGGGTGGGCTAGGGATCGAATCAAAATCGAGATTATCGGGTAAATAAAGCACTCTACACCCCGTGGTGGCCACCTTTCCCAAAAGGCATTGAGACCGCCGGTGCGGACAGCGTGCTCCTTTTCCAGGGACACCTAGACATGGACGTCGACATGGAAGAGGGGCAGGCAGTCGGCCATAATGGCCCCTTCCATGGCCCGCTGCTGGGACATAATAATGGCCAGCTTGGTCAGGGCCAGGAGCAGACCCATGAGAAGATCTTCTGACCTGCTTCACACCTCACCCCACACCGAATGCCAAAGGTCGGGAGCATGGAGCTGAAGTGCAGCCAGAAACGGGAAAGGAGATCTTTAAGACAACTGAAAAGGGAGTGCAAGCCCCCACACCTAATATATACATGGTCGACAGGCTCCACAGCGCCACAGAACAAACACTTGAGCCGGGAGTCCGTGAACCACCGCAGTCTGTGATTACAAGGGACAGCTGCATGCAACACGGTCCACCCCAGATCCCAGAGAGGAGTGAGGACCACCACACAGGCAGCCGTCTGCTGGGGACCTCCACTGCCCAGTGGCAAATGGGCATGCAAGGCATATCTGGGCAGTGGATAAAGGAGAAGAAGTGGATGGTGTGCAGCAGCAGTTTGCACAGGACCTGGCGTTTTACATCTTTAAAAGACATGAAATTAAAATTCTGGAGACAGCTCAGGATGTGGGACACAGGCTCCCATGAGGCCAATGTGAAATTCTGTCCAAGCAGGGGTACACGCAGACAGGATTCGACTGCACACCTGAGCATTCTCCAATTGGTGCACAAAGTCAGATCTGAGCATTGCTGTTTTCAGGCATTGAATGACGGTGGCAGCAAACCGGACATCCACAGAGGCAACAAAACTTTTCACTGTACTTAGGTACATTTGACAATCAATCAATCAATTAATCAATCAATCGTGATTTGATTCTTAGTCTGGAGCTGGAGAAGGAGAAGTTTAGAAAATCATGAGGGTCATGGATAGGGTGAATAACCAATGCCCTTTTCCTATTGTGGGTGGGGGGGGGGGGAGTCCAAAATTAGAGGGCACAGGTTTAAGGTGAGAGGGTAGAGATTTAAATATGTCTGGAGGGGAAACACAGGAAGGATGGTGAGTGTAGGGAATAAGCTGCTGGAGGACGTGGTGGAGGCTCATGCAATGATATCATTAAAAGGCAAATAGATGAACAGAAAGGGTTGAGAGGGATATGAGGCAAACACTCGCAAATGGGCCTAAGTCAGACTGGGATGTCTGGTTGGCACGGATGAGTTGGATCCAAAGGTCTTTTACCATGCTGTATGACTCTATAAGTTCCTGATTCAAACCACTCCAAGTTTCAATATTCATGCTTTGCTGAGCACATTCAGCTCCGTCACTCCTTCAGGCCGTTCACTGCAATACTCAAGGAATTCTTGTCTATATGACATTCACTCTGAGAGGCAGATACAACCCACAGAGTAGAATGAGGAATAATCAGTGTTAGAGCAGCGACAGGGAATCATTGACGCTGAACAATGAGAGGGAATGTTGGTTGGGAGTGGTGGACAGAGGATAGGAGGAGATGGGGATTTTGTCCTGGGAGTGATTGGCAGCCTGCTGCTCTCCTTTACATCCTTCAGTCCCAAAGCAGCCCCAGGGATGAATGGCCGATTTGTGTTTGATTTTGTGACAAAAACAAGCTGAAACATATTATCTAGTGCCTCCTCACCTGTCCCCTACAATCCCACAGGATCCCCTCAATCCTCACTTTGCGAGTCACTGCATAGAACTGAAGGACCTCATCCCTGGTCCCATTCTGGGTCATCTCCCCTGGCACCAATCCTCCAGCCTTGATATCCTTCTGAAAGAGCTGGCCCAAAATTGGCTGCAGTTTGGGTGGAGACAATTGGAAATCCTGTCTGTGCCACTTCCAACATTTCCCCGGGCTTATTGCAGGTTCCCACTAGATCCACGGACGGTCCAGAGAATCACCCTGGGGATTCAGAGGTAGGAAATGGCCTAGTGGTGTTATAACTAGACTATTAATCCAGAAACCCAGCTAATGTTCTGGAGACCCAGGTTTGAATCCCACCATGGCAGATAGTGGAATTTGAATTCAAAAATTAGAAAAAAAAGGTCTGGAATTAGTAATCTATGATCACCATGAAATAAATGCCGATTGTTGGAAAAGCCCATTTCGTTCACTAATGCCCTTCAGGAGGAGAAATCTGCCACCCATCACCGGTCTCGTCTACATGAGACTTCAGACCCACAGCAATGTGGCTGACTCTCAATTGCCCTCTGAAATGGCCTAGCAATTCAGTTGTAAAAGTTGCTACAAAGGCTCAAAGAAATGAAACCAGCCGGATCACCTGGCATCGACGTAGGTAACGGAAAAGACAATGGCAGAAACAGGCCTGTCGACCCTGCAAAGTCCTCCCCACTAACATTTGGGGCATAGTGAAAAATTGAGAGCGCTGTCTCACAGACTAGTAAAGCCTGACATAGTCATACTCACAGAAACATACCTTACAAACAATGTCGCAGACACCACCATCACCATCCCTGGATATGTCCTGTCCCACTGGCAGGACTGACCCAGTGGAGGTGGCGGCACAGTGGTACACAGTCGGGAAGTTGTTGCTCTAGGAGTACTCAACATTCACGCCAGACCACATGAAGTCTCAGGGCTTCAGGTTAATCATGGGCAAGGAAACCTCCTGCTGATTACAACATACCGTACTGCCTCAGCTGATGAACATGTACTCCTCAATGTTGCACACCTAGAGGAAGCACTAAGGATAGCAAGGGCACAAAATGGACCCTAGGTGGTGGATTTCAATGTCCACCACCAAGAGTGGCTCGGCAGCAGTACTACTGATCGAAGTGGTCGGGTCCAAAAGGACATAGCTGCTAAAATGGGTCGGCGGCTGGCGGTGAGGGAACCAGCAAAAGGGAAAAACATACTTGAGCTCATCCTTACTAATCTGCCAGCTGCAGTTGCATCTGCCCATGACAGTATTGGTAAGAGTGACCATCGCACAGTCCTTGTGGAGACACAGTCCCGCCTTCACGTTGAGAATAAGTTCCATCATGTTGTGTAACAGTATCACCGTGTAAAATGGGACAGACTTCGCACAGATCTAGCATCCATGAGACGCAATAGCAGCAGAACTGCTACTCAATCTGTAAACTCATGGCCCGGCATATTCCCCACTCAACCATTACCATCACGCCGGGGATAAAACTTGGTTCAATGGAGAGTGCACGAGGGCATGCCAGGAGCAGCACCACGCATACCTGAAGACGAGGTGTCAATCTGCTGAAGCCACCAAACAGGACTACTTGCACACCAAATAGGAAAAGCAGCAAGTGATAGACAGAGCTAAGCGATCCCACAACCAACGGATCAGATATAAGCTCTGCAGGCCGGCCACATCCAGTCGTGAATGGTGGTGGATAATTAAACAACTCACTGGAGGAGGAGACTCCACAAATATCCCCATCCTCCATGATGGAAAAGACCAGCACATGAGTGCAAAAGGTAAGGCTGAAGCATTTGCAGTGATCTTCAGCCAGAAGTACCGAGTGGATGATTCATCTCGGCCTCCTCCAGTGGTCCCCAGCATTACAGATACCAGTCTTCAGTCAAGTAGATTCACTCCACGTGATATCAAGATATAGTTGGAGACACTGGATACTACAAAGGCTACGGCCCTGACAACATTCCGGCAACAGTACTGAAGCCTTGGGCTCCGGAATTTGCTGCTCCCCTCGCCAAGCATGAATTCATTTCCCGTAAAAGCACAATATTCTCAGGCCATCCACCCTACACCATCTTATCAGATTATTGAAAAATTGTCTTTCAGCAGCCAGATAAACAATTGGTTGACACTCTCTCTGCAGGAGTCGGCACTCTGCAGTCATTGAGCAAACAGAAAGGAAAGCTTCAGTAATGTCAATAATCACCGATAACTACTGACTGGGTAATGGCAAACTCCCAATAACACTGATAATTACAGGTAACTGCTAAGTGGGACTAGCAAAATCCTAACAACACCGATAATCACCAACGAATACCCATATCAACTGGGAAAATCCCACTAACACTGGTAATCACTGATAAACATCCTCATGGACTGGGGATATCCAAGTACGGATGGACAATAAATGCTTGCCTAACCAGTGACATACTATCTGGTGAATGAAAGAAAACACACCATAAATGAAAAACATGGGTGTAATGGGCATAGAGAAAGACTGGGAAGGCAGTTCAAAAGTTTCTGTCCACTGAGGTGATCCTTTTGTCTTATCAGGAAATTGCTTCTCCTTGATCTTCTTTCTCCAGGTAATTTCCCTTACTACAAGAGGCACGGGGTGATGTTCCCACTTCTAAAGTCTCTGACTAATTAGTTAAAAGCCACAAGTTCCAGGAACTGATCAGAAGAAATAAACTGGCTTTGTCTAGGCTTTAGGTGTTTTTTTTTAATGTAGAGGCGAGTTCCTTTCTTTTCACAGGTCCAGTGGCTTCTCCCCAAAAAATTCACAATCTTCTTAACGACTTTGGAACCATTTAGAGTCATATAGTCATCGAGATGCACAGCAAGGAAACCGACCCTTCAGTCCAACTCATCCGTACCGACCAGATGTTGTCAATAAATGTAGTCGCATTGCCAGCATTTGGCCCATGTCTCTCTAATCCTTCCTATTGATATACCCATCCAGATGTCTTTTAAATGCTGTAATTGTCTCTGCCTCCACCACTTCCTCTGGCATCTCATTCTTTGCATGCTGCACACTCTGCATGAAGATGTTGCCCCTTAGATCCCTTTTAAATTTTTCACCTCTCATCTTACATCAATGTTCTCCACATTTTTACTCCTCTACCTTGGGAAAAAGACCTGGTCTAGTTTCAACCTATCCATGCCCCTCATGATTTTAGAAACATCTATACGGTTACCCTTCAGCCTCCAATTCCAACACTACCTATAGCTCAAACCCTCCAACCCTGCCAACATTCTTGTAAATATTTTCTGAATCCTTTCAAGTTTCACCACATCTTTCCTATAGCAGGGAGGCCAGAACTGAAAGCAGTATTCCAAAAGTAGCCGAACCAATGTCCTGTACAGCTACAAAGTGAGGTCCCAACTCCTGTTCTCAATGCACTGATCAATAAAGGCAAGCGTACCAAATGCTTTCTTCAGTACTCTGTCGACCTGCGATTCCATTTTCAAGGAACTATGAACTTATATTCCAGTGTTTACTTGTTCGATGACATGCCTTTGGACCTTACCATTAAGCGTTTAAGGGAATAAGTGCCAAAAATCATTATGCCTTCCTTAAGAACTGTTGTATCTTCATCGTAGCTTCTGCAATTCTGCAGATCTCGAACAGAACGAGGATGCTATATAAAACATATTGAAGAAAATGTATTTAAGTTACGCCAATTTCAAATGGTATTGGGAGATATTAATCTCCTTCACTCGAGAAAATAGAAGATCTGATACAGGTGTTTAAAATTATAAATGGGGTCAATCCGATAGATTCAGTGAAGAGTTTCCCATTCTAAGAAGTCCAAACATTTGGGTCTGTGAACATAATCTCGTGGCAAGTAAATAAAATGGGGAGTTCAGAAGAAAGTGTTTATCGAGAAAATGACGAGAATGTGGAATCCACTCTCACGCAGTGTGTTTGAGGAAAATATACTGAAAAGTAGAGAAAATAAAAACACGAAGGGGAAAGAACCAGAGGGAGATGATGTTTGGGGAAATGAAGAGGATGGTTGACTGCATTATATTGGGACTGCTCACAGTCACACTTTCACTGAACTAAACAGAAATACAATTCCTCACCTCCTGAAATAGCACTCCGTGTTTTTGTTTCAACTGTTTTCCCAACTTAGTTTTTTTCAGGAACAGAATTTAAATTCATTTGGATTTCACCAAGGTTTCCCTCCATTGTTTTTAGAATGTCTTCCTCTTGTCTCCTGAAATCTCAGATCAAATGCTGCTCATTCTCACTGAGAAACTGATGCATTTTAGTGAACCCGAATGTGGTGTGGGCATGAGGGCTTCCACATTCCGCCTGTCAGAAAGGAAATCTACCATTGTAATTTCACTGTGATCTCCAGTTGTCCCCACAGCCACAGCGAAGCAGTTGATTCTTAACTGCCTGCTGTGGTTGTGTACAAATCACTTGGAAAAGCTACAATCCAAATGGAATATCGCAAATAGCCCTAAAATGATTTCAACTTAATCTTCTCAAGGGCAATAAGAAACAACAATAACAGAAGGCCTTTCTGACAATAATTGCACCCTGAAATGAATTAAAACGGTGCTGAGGCATGCATTCCAGGAATTCCCTGCTCTTTCCTCGTGTACCAGCAGGAGTCAAATACATGTCCTGGAAAATCTGTGAGACTGTGATCTTGGCAGTTCCTCACCGGAATCATTACCTAAATCATTCTCCGTTCAGGTACATCACTGAACTCATATCTGACTGCAGGAGTCTTCCTCCTATAATTACTGCTCCGTGCGAGACTGTGTTTCTCCATTAATTCCCAAACGCCGATCGCTACGATGTCACAATAAATCTATTATCATATTCACTCTGCGGCTTTCCATGGTAAGGACTATACCCATCATGCATCGGGCTATGGATGGCTCGCTATCTCCAGCGCACTTAGATGCAGTGCGCTTGCGCGGAACTTTCCATGTCCAGTGAGCCATCACCCCGTAAATCTATTGGTCGCATTTACAGCAGGTAAGCGGCGGCTGAAGCTGAAGGCTTCGGAAACTTTCTCTCTCCTGTGGAGGCCACAGAGCCCGCAGAATGGGCAGGTGCCGGGTCTGCACCCGGGGTGTTTCACCCTCCCTTCCGGGAAGCTGCCAGCGGGGAGCAGCCACCATCCTGGGGCAGAGAAAGGAGGATGGTTCACATCCTGGGGCGGTGTGTGTAATAAACAAGAGATTTCACTCTGGGGGGGATACCAGTGAAGCCTCTGATATCTGGTGAGGAAGGAAACCCAGGGAGATGGGCAACAAAGACTATTCCCAGACAACAAGGTGCAGAGCTGGATGAACACAGCAGGCCAAGCGGCATCATAGGAGCAGAAAGGCTGACGTTTCGGGCCTAG
>NC_063366.1:22984227-23003299 GCF_021869965.1 Rhincodon typus | reverse complement strand
TGTCACCAAGGCTCAGCTGGTAGGACTCTCACCCCTGGGTGACCCTAAGATGGCAATGCCTTCAGCAAGCTGCCTCGCAAAAAAAATGTGATCGCAGTTGCTCGGTCGTTGAAGTTCATCGACTGATGCTGGGTCCGTTTACATCATTCACCCTGTCCCAAACAAAAATCTGTCCATCTCAATTCTCAACTGTAGGACTGTACAACGTAGGAGTGAAAATTGGCCATTCGGCCCATTGAATCTGCTCGTCCATTCAGTGAGGAAGGCAGATAGCAGATCTGATAATCCTCAAATCCACCTTCCTAAAATCTTTGATTCCCTTACCGATTAAAAATCTATGTCTCTCAGCTTTTAATATACTTAATAACCCAAACTCTAGAGCCCCCTTTGGTAAAGAATTCCACAGATTTACTCCCCTCTGAGAAAAGATATTCCTCCCCATCTCAGTCTTAAATGTGCGACCTCGTATTCTGAGATTATGCCCTGTGGTCCTAGGTTCTCACACAACGACAAACAATCTTTCTTCATCTACCCTGTCAAGTCCTCTAAGAATCTTGCAAGTTTCAATAAGGTTGCCTCTCATTCTTCTAAACTCCAACCTACTCAATCTCACCTCATAAGACAGTCCCTCCATGCCCACGACAAACCTAGTGAACCTTCTCTGGACTGTCTCCAATGGCAGGATATGTTTCCTTAGGTAAACTGTTCACAATAGTCCAACTGTAGCCTGACTAATGCCTTTTAACAGAACACCTCTTCTCTTATCTTCCCATTGTAATAGAGACCAGCATTCAGTTTATCTTCCCACCTGATGAACTTGAATACTCATTATTTATGCGTTTCCTGGGGAGGAGTTCCCAAATCCACCCATTCTGTAGCTTTCTGCAGCTTTTTTTTGTCATTTCAATAATATTCAGCTCCTCTATTCTTCTTGCCAAAGTGCACAACTTTACAGATCCAAACCCCACCCTGACCACCCCATAATCTGATTCCATCTTGGAAACCGTTAGGGGATGGAAAGGATTCCTGATTTCCTAGCCTTGGAGTAGCCTTAAGGATATGTCCCTCGCCATTCCTCGCCTCCGTCCTCTGCTGCAGCCCAAAAAGTGCAACTCACCATCACCTTCCCTGATACAATCAGAGCCTCAGCGCAGAGCATTGGCCTAGCATGGAAAAATTTTGTTTATTAAAAGATCACACTGTGACCCCCTTCCCTACATGGGGGAGCAGTTTCTCTCTGTCGAGACAATCAGATCTTGGCACCATCTTAGACATCAAAATTTGACCCCCTGGTCCAGGATGTTGCATCTCCCCAACTCCTAAAGTGTGCTACTTTCCCAGCCGGTGAGCCAATCCCAAACCCAAATCCCCTCAATCCAAGGATCCCGCATTTGTGCAGCACCTCTGGGTGCCTGCAGTGTGCTTGACTGATGACAAAACACCTTTCTGAAGTGTTGGAAGGGAGGGAAAGGCAGCAGCTGATTGGAGCTCAGAAAGATTCCACTGGGAGCAACATTTCCTAAGCTCAAACACTGCTCTGTGCTATTGACACTGGTTCTCCATCCCAGATCTCATGATGCCTGTCATCAACAAATCTTCTTTAACCAGGGATTTCTGCGATCAATTTATGGCCAGGACATCTCGCCGTCTGGTTAAAGGTTGGCGGGTGAAACCATGGAGACGGTCACCATCGCCTCTATAATTGACGAGCGATACAGCAAAGGAAACCACAGGCTCTCAGCAGGTTCCTTCATTTCTACTTTCAGTCTGAGAGGAAATTTTCTAACACTCTGGGCTTGTTTGTTCTGGCGGTGAAGCGCGAGGAGGGACGGTTAGAGAGAGTGAGGCAGAAGGCGGTAAGGGAGCACAGAGAGAGAGAAAGGATAGAGAGAGCGAGCAAGGAGGAAGGAGAGGGAGGAAGAATCCTGCGGAAAAGCATTTCAAGTCGATTTGGTGAGGATACATGTTTGTCTTGCAGATGTGAGAAACTCAGAAAGGAGACACAGTGAGCAAGAGACTGGCTGGGTGTTAGATCACATCTCCAACGCCTTCAGTAACCTTCCCAAGCATTTTGCAGACAATTTTATGAGATTGGGCGACTGGTGAAATGTAAGAAATGCGCAGCAAGATCCCCCAAACATCACATTAATAACAAGAAATCTAATACATCCTTGGCCCTATCCACTGAGTCGCAAATAAGGCCAGGTCACTGGCAGGGACTCAATGGGCTCTTCTGTGGGAGTTAGTGGCTACATAATCAGTTGCGGCTAACAGAGGAGGGAGACCACCAACACCCCTCCCACCCCCCCCCCCACCCCACCCAACCCCAATTGCCCCTCCCACTAGCCCCTGGCAACAAACCCATCCCCCATCCCAGGTTAAGCATCTTGGACAGGGGGCCACAGATGTGGCAGTACAGCACTCCCTTAGCTCTGCACCCAGACAACAGGGTGGAGGGGAACTAGGAAGTTTCTCACTTGGACATGAGTGTGTCACACATTAATCCACATTGGACGTAGGGCTGAATGAGACAGAGAGAAAGAGAGGAATCCAATAGGAGAGAGAGAGAGAAGCAGACAGGCAGAGGGAAGAGAAAGAACAGGGAGTCTAGCAGGAGAAGAGAAATATATGCGAATAGTGCCGAAAATGCACCACCCTGACTTTAGCAGCACAGAGAATCAGTGCAAAGAGGAATTGGGCAGATTGTAAATCAGCCTTGTTCAGGAATTTATTCTCATCCTGTTGGATGGAGTAAGTGAGTTCAGGGCTCCCACAAAAACAGAATGGCAATTGAGACCCGTGCTGAGGCAGAGGGAGAAATGCACAATTTACAGGATATTCCCAACTTTATAACCCTCACCAATCGTACAGGTTACATACCAATCCCCCACTTTATAAACCTCAACAACAGTACAGGATACATACCAATCCTCCACTTTATAAACCTCAACAATAGTACACGATACATACTAATCCCCCACTTTATAAACCTCAACAATATTACAGGATACATACCAATCCTCCACTTCATAAACTTCACCAATCATACAGGATTTATACCAATCCCCCACTTTATAAATCTCAACAATAGTACAAGATTCATACCAATCTCCCACTTTATAAACTTCAACAATAGTACAGGATACATACTAATCCCCCACTTTATAAACCTCAACAATAGTACAGGATACAAACTAATCTCCCACTTTATAAACCTCACCAATCATACAGGATACATACTAATCCCCCACTTTATAAACCTCAACAATAGTACAGGTTACATACCAATCCCCCACTTTATAAACCTCAACAATAGTACAGGATACAGTCCAATCGACCTACTTAATAAAACGCATCAATATAATAGGATCAGAAATCACACAACACCAGATTATAGTCTAACAGGTTTATTTGAAAGCACAAGATTCCGAAACCTCGCTACTTCTTCAGATATTAGTGAGAGAGGTGGCATCAGACACAGAATTGTTAAGCAAAAGACTAAAGGTTCATAGAACTGATGTGAATGTATTGAACAAACCTAAGATGGGTGTTAAATCTTTAATCAGTTAGAAAGGAAATGCAGGTTTCGATTGATTAATATATATAGATTCTAGAATTTATTTCAAGTCACTGCCCGAGGTAATTAAAGGTTTTATTAGTATACCCGAGGTGACATCTCAGGTCAGACAATGCATTTTATCCGTGAGGCCTTGTTTAGAATCTGTCTGTATTTTAATTTGGAATCAAACTGGTTTTACTTAAGAAGTATGAAATTAATTGAATGTCTAAAACTTGAGTGCTTTTTGAACAAAATAGAATGTATCTGCAAATGCAAATTCACCCCATAGACACTGTGTGTGTGTGTGTGTGTGTGTGTGTGTGTGTGTCTGTGTGTGTGTCTGTCTGTGTGTGTGTGTGTTCGCAAACGCGCGTGTGTGAGACAGAGAGAGATTGTGAGTGCGTGAGAGTGTGTGAGTGAGTGACAGTATGTGTGAGTGCGTGTGTGTGCATGTGTGTGTGAGACAGCATGTGTTTGTGAGTGTGTGTGTGTGTGTGCGTGTGTGTGTGAGAGAGAGAGGGTGGATGTATGTGTGTCTGTGTGTGTGTGCATTTGTGTGAATGTATGTGCATGTGTGCTTGTGCATGTGCATGCATGTGTATGTGTGTTTGTGAGTGTGTGTGTGAGAGTGTGTGCATGTGTACATGTGTGTGCATGTGTGAATGTGTGTGCATTTGTCCATGTGTGTGTGCACTCATGTGTGTATGTGCGCGTGTGTGTAGATGTGTGTGCGTGTGTGAGAGTCTGTGTGTGTGCATCTGCGTGTGCTTGTGTGTGCATGTGTGTGCGAGACAGCATGTGTGCATGTGTGTGCGTCTATGTGTGCATGTTTGTGTGTGAGTGCGTGCACGAGTGCACGTGTGTGAGTGTGTATGCATGTGTGATTGGGTACCTCTGTGTGTGTGTGTGTGTGTGTGTGTGTGTGTGCGCGCGTGTGTGCCTGTGTGCCTGTGTGTATGTGTATGCGCATGTGTGTGCGTGTATATGTGCATATGCGTGCATGTGTGTGAGTGTGAGTGCATTTGTGCATGTGTGTGTGCATGTGTGTATGTGTGTATGTGTGCATGCGTGTGTGTGTGTGTGTGTGCTTGAGTGTGTGCATGTGTATGATCTGTGTGCATCTGTGTGTGTATGTGTGAGAACATATGTGCATCTGTGTGGGTCTGCGCATACATGTTTGTGTGTGAGTGTATGCATGAGTACATGTGTGTGTGCATGTGTGTGTGCGTGTGTGCGTGCTTGAGTGTGTGTGTGTGCATGTGTGCATTTGTGTGTGTCTGTGTGTGCATGCTAATGGTAAGATTCTTGGTAGTGTGGATGCGCAGAAAGATCTCGGTGTCCATGTGCATAGATCACTGAAAGTTGCCACCCAGGTTGATAGCGTTGTTAAGAAGGCGTACAGTATGTTAGGTTTTATTGGTAGAGGGATTGAGTTTCGGAGCCATGAGGTCATGTTGCAGCTGTACAAAACTCTGGTGCGGCCGCACTTGGAGTATTGCGTACAGTTCTGGTCACCGCATTATAGGAAGGATGTGGAAGCATTGGAAAGGGTGCAGAGGAGATTTACCAGGATGTTGCCTGGTATGGAGGGAAGGTCTTATGAGGAAAGGCTGAGGGTCTTGAGGCTGTTTTCATTAGAGAGAAGAAGGTTAAGAGGTGACTTAATAGAGACATACAAGATGATCAGAGGATTAGATAGGGTGGACAGTGGGAGCCTTTTTCCTCCGATGGTGATGGCTAGCACGAGGGGACATAGCTTTAAATTGAGGGGTGATAGATATAGGTCAGATGTCAGAGGTAGGTTCTTTACTCAGAGAGTAGTAAGGGCGTGGAATGCCTTGCCTGCAAAAATAGTTGACTCGCCAACTTTAAGGGCATTTAAATGGTCATTGGATAAACATATGGATGATAATAGAATAGTGTAGGTTAGATGGGCTTCAGATTGGTTTCACAGGTCGGTGCAACATCAAGGGCCGAAGGGCCTGTACTGCGCTGTAATGTTCTATGTTCTATGTTCTATGTTCTATGTTTGTGTGTGAGTGTATGCATGTGCGTGTGGGGTGTGTGAACGTGCGTGTGAGTGTGTGTGCATGTGTGTGATTGTTTGTGTGTATGTAAGTGGTCTATGTGTGTGTGTGAGTGTGAATGAGTATGTGTGCATGGGTATGTGTGAGTGTGTGTGTGTGCGATTGTGTGTTTGTGTGTATGTGAGTATGCATGTGAGTGTGTATGCATATGCATGTGCATGTGTCGGTGTGTGAGTGTGTATATGAGTGTGTGTTTGTGTGTGCATGTGAGTGATTCTTTGTGTGTATGTGAGTGGTGTGTGCATGTGTGTGAGTGTGAATGAGTATGTGTGCATGGTTGTGTGAGTGTGTGTGTGCGCAATTGTGCATTTGTGTGTATGTGAGTGTGTGTGTGTAAGTGTGTGTGTGTGTGTGTGTGCACATGTGCATGTGCATGTGTCTGTGTGTCCACTCTAATCCTGGTCTTTATAAACATCACCAATAGTAAACAATCCAATTCCCTACTTTATAACCCTTACTAATTGAACAGGACACACTCCAAACCATTACTTTATTAAATTCACCAACAGAGCAGGGGACAGTCCAATCCCCACCATTATTAACCTCACCAAAAGTACAGGATAGAGTCCAAACCCCTAATTTATAAACCACACGAATAGTACAGTATAAAGTCCAATCCCCTACTTTGTAAAGCTCACCAATATACAAGATACAATCCAATTTCCTACTTGATAAACCTCACCAATATTACAGAAACTGTCCAATACCCCACTTTATAAAACACATCAATATTAAAGGGACAGACCAAACCCCAATTTATGAACACCACAAATACCACAGGAGACAATCCAATCCTCTACATTATAAACATCGCCAATATACAGGAGAACGTCCAATCCACTACTTTATAAACCTCACCAACATTACAGGGCACCATCCCATCCCCTACATTATATACCTCACCTCTAGTTCAGGAGAAAGTCCAATCCCCTATGTTACAAACCTCATGTGTAATACAGCATACAGTCCAAACCCTGACTTTATAAACCTCATCAATAGTACAGAGGATGTCCAAACCCTAGTTTTTTAAACCTCACCAATAGTGCAGAGGACTGTTCAATCCCCAAGCTTATAAATCTCACCAGGAGTACAGGAGACACTCCAATCCCTTAATTTATAAAGCTCATCCATAGTACAGGATATAGTCCAATCCACTACTATATACACCTCACCAATAGTACAGGCTACATTCCAATGCCCTACTTTATAAACTTTAATAACAGTACAGGGGACAGTCCAATCTCCTACTTTATAAAACTCATCAATATTATAGGGGGCAGTCCAATCCACTACTTTACAAACCTCACCAACATACAGGATATAGTTCCATCTCCTACTTTCTAAACCTCACCAAGAGTACAGGAGACAGTCCAAAATCCTCCTTTACAAAATGAAATAGCGTAAGATAAAAGACAATGACACATCCCTCCCTGATGCACCCAATGCTTTATATGCTCGGTTTGAGCAGAATATCGCCAGCGTGGGGATGCCTCCCCTGACAGCCCCAGACAGACCTGTTCCCTCCCTCACTGCTGTAGATGTGAGATCGGTTTTCCTGGGAATCAACCCAAGGAAAGCGACAGTGTCCCCGGCCGAGCACTCAGATCCTGTGCAAGACCAACTGACAGAGGTATTCACCAACATCTTCAACCTCTCCCTCCTACAAACCGAAGCCCCCACCTGCTTCAAGAAGACCACCGTCATCCCCGAACCTAAGAAAGAACATGCAATGTGCCTTAATGACTATCACCCAATAGCACTTCATGATTATTGAAGTCAGAGCTTCAAGAGGCTGGTCATGGCCCACATCAGCTCCAGTATCCCAGCCTGCCTCAATCCCCTACGGTTTGCCTACCGATGTAACAGGTCCACAGGGGATGCCATAACCCTAGCCCTGCACTCATCCCTGGAATATCTGGGAAACAAAGAAAACCTACGTCAGACTCCTGCTTGTTGACTACAGCTCTTCCTTCAGCACCATTATTCCCTCCAGACTGATCTCAAAACTCTGAGAACTTAGTCTCGGCTCTGCCCTCTGCAACTGGATCCTCAGCTTCCTGACCCACAGACTGCAATCAGTGAGGATAGGTGACTGCACTTCCTCCATAATAACACTCAACACTAGACCCCCTAAAGATGCGTCCTCAGCCCCCTACTATACTCCCTGTACACCCACGGCTGTGTGGCCAAATTCTAAATGAATGCCATCTACAAGTTCGTTGATGACACCACCGTAGTGGAATGGATATCTAATAATGATGAGTCAAACTACAGAAGGGAGGTAGAGGACTTGATGACATGTTGCAATGAAAACAATCTGTCTCTCAATGTCGGCAAAACTAAAGAGCTGATCATCGACTTCAGAAAGAAAGGAGGACAACATGTCCCCATCTGTATCAATGGAACTGAGGTTGAGAGTGGAAAGCATCAAGTCCCTTAGAGTGACGATAACTGACAACCTGTCCAGGACTTCCCACGTAGATGCAACGGTCAAGAAGGAACAACAACGCCTCTTCTTCCTCAGGCAGCTCAGGAAATTTGGCATGCCCGTAAGGTCCCTCACCAACTTCGACAGATGCACCATTGAAAGCATGCTATCCAGGTGAATAACAGCCTGGTATGGCAACTGCTCTGCCCAAGACCGTAAGGAACTACAGAAGGTGGTATGAACAGCCCAGATCATCACGGAAGGCAACCTTCCATCCATGGACTCCATTTACATGACCCACTGCCACAGAGAGGCTGCCAACATAATCAATGACCAATCGCACCCCGGTAATGACCTCCTACAACCTCTTCCGTCAGGCAGAAGATACAGAAGCCTGAACACACGCACCAGCAGGTTCAAAAACAGCTTCTTTCTGGCCATTACCAGATTGTTCAATGGTCTCTAGCCTCAAATAATATAGCCTGCAACGTAACCTGTATGCCTCTAAGTCTTTTTGATCTGTACATCCTTTGCTTGCTGTGATCTGCCTGTTCCGCTCATAAACCAAGTTTTTCACTATATTTCAGTACATGTGACAATAACATCAATCAATCAATCTATAGCACAGGAGACAATTCAATCCCCTACTTTATAAATTTCATCAAAAGTAGAGGATACACTCCATTCCTCAACTTTATAAACCTCACCAATGGCACAGGGTAGAGTCCAATCCCTTAATTTATAAACCTCACAAATAGCGCAAGAGACAGCTCAAATCCCAACATTAGAAACCTCACCAATAGTACAGCAGACAGTACAATCCCCTACATTATAAAACTCAGCAAGAGTACAGGATGCAGTCCAATGCCCTACTTTATAAACTTCATTAATATTATAGGAGACAGTCGAATCCCCTACCTTATAAACCTCACCAATAGCACAGGAGACAGGCCAAACCCTTACTTTATAAACCTCACCAAAAGTGCAGGGGACAAGTCAATGCCTGACTTTATAAACCTCGCCAATAGAACAGGATACAGTCCGATTCCCTACTTTATAAACCTTACCTAGACACTAGACTTTCCAGTCCCCTACTTTATATATCTCACCAACAGTACAGCAGACAATCTAATATCCGGCTTTATTAACCTCACAAATAGTACAGGATACGGTCCAAAATGCTACTTTATAAATCTCACCAAATATACAGGATACAGTCCAATCCCTCACATATTAAAGCTCACCAATAGTACATGGGACAGTCCCTTCCCTTCTTTTATAAATGTCAACAAAAGTACGGAGATAGTCCAATCCATGACATTATAAACCTCACCAATACAACAGGAGACAGTCCAATCCCCTACTTTATAAACATCACCAAAAGTACAAGAGAGAATCCAATTCCCTCTGATCTAAACCTCACTAATAGTACAGAAGACTGACCAATCCCCAAGTTTATAGAGCTCAGCAATAGTACAGGACAAAGTCCAATCCCCAACTTTATGAAACTCACCAATAGTACAGGAGACAGTACAATCCCCTACTTTATAAAACTCACCAATAGTACAGGAGACAGTCCAATCCCATACGTTATGAATCTCACCAATAGTGCAGGATACAGTCCAATCCCCAAAGTTATAAACCTCATCAATAGTACATGATACAGTCCTATCCCTTACTTTATAAATCTCACCAATAGTACAGGAGATGGTCCAATCCACTACATTATAAACCTCACCACTAGTGCAGGAGATAGTCCAAACCCCAACTTCATAAACCTCACCTAATGTGCAGGAGACAGTGTAATTCCCTACTTTTGAAATCTCACCAATAGTACAAAGGACAGCCCAATCCCCTATTTTATATACCTCACCAATACTACAGGAGATAGTCCAATCCCCTATTTTATAAACCTCACCAATATTACAGGATGCAGTCCAGTCCCCTAATTTATAAAACTTCATCAATATTATTGGGGACAGTCCAATCCCTTACTTTGTGAACCTCAGCAATCGTACAGGAGACAGTCCAATTCTCTGCTTTATAAACCTCACCAGTAATATAAGAGACAGTCCAACCTCCTAATTTATAAACCTCAGCAATAATACAGGATACAGTCAAATACCTTACTTTATAAATCTCACCAATAGTACATGAGACAGTCCAATCCCTTACTTCAAAGACATCACCGGTAGTGCAGGAGATAGTCCAAACCCCAACTTTCTAAACCTCAACACTAGTATAGAGGGCTGTCCAATCCCCTACTTTATAAACCTCACTAATAGTGTAGCAGACAGTCCGATCCCTTACATTATAAATCTCACCAATCATACAGGGAACAGTCCAATCCCTCACGTTATAGCCCTCACTAAGAGTACAGGGGACAGTCCAATCCCTGACTTTATAAACCTCACCAATGGTACAGCAGACAGTCCAATTCCCTAGATTTTAAATCTTGCCAATCGTACAGGGGACAGTCCAATCCCCAACTTTATAAACTTCGTCCCTGATTTTAAAACATGTATATGACAGAGTCCAATAACCTATTTGATGAAGCTCACTAACAGTAAAGCAGACAGCCCAATGACCTCAGTTGTAATTTTGAGCTGGAATCCAATCTGCAGGCACATCAGGGATAATGGGAAAATTACCTGACCACGTTGCTCCTGAGGGCAGTCACAGCCTTCAGACAAGGTAATTCAGAATTGCTCTGTGATCAGTTAGAGTAATGTGTGACTACCACTGAGGCAGGTCTGAGCAAGCGGAGTGTTTTCTGCAGAGGAGGACGCTTGACCCTGCAATTGTCCCTAATTACAAGGTTCTTTTAATCTGTGTGGATGGCAGTGGGGACTACAGTAAGGATGAGCAAACTGACCAGACCACCTTGTTTTACTGGGAAACATTCAAGTGGTGGAAGGAAAAAGGAATGAAGATGTTGTAGGTGACAGTAAAATGAATAAATGAAGAAACCGCCCAAGTACAGCTTAATGATATGAACTTAGAGCAATTACAGAGACATGTTTGTAAGATAATCAAAGCTGGGAACTAAATATTCAGGGGTATGTGACTTTTATAAAGGATAGTCAGGAAGGAAAGGGTGGTGGGGGACCTTTGTTAGTACGGCATGGAATAAATACCATTGCAAGAAATAACATAGAAACCAAATGGGTGGAAGTAAGAAATAAAAAAGAGAAAGAAGACGCTGGGAGGAGTGGTCTATAGTCCCTCCTAATAGTAACAATGTGGTGGGACAGAAGATAAATCTGGAGACAATGACAGCATGTAACAAAGACAGTCCATTAATCATGACAGATTTAATCTTCTTATCAATTGAAATAGTTAGATTGGCAGAGGTAACCATGAGGAACATTTCATGGAGTGTATTCGGGACACTACCCCAGAATAACATGTTGTGGATCCAAACCGGAATCAGGCATTATCCTCTCCACACTGATCTCAAAACTCTGTGAAGTTGGTTTCTGCTCCGCCCTCTACAGCTGGATTCTCAGTTTTTTGACCTATAGACCACAATCAGTGAGGATGGGTGACTACACTTCCTCCACAATAACACTCAACACTGGAGCCCCCCAAAGGATGCATCCTTAGCCCCCTACTGTACTCCCTGTATACCCATGAATGTGTTGCCAAATTCCAAACAAATGGCATCTACAAATTTGCTGATGACATCACCTTGGTACAATGGATAGCAAACAATGATGAGACAAAATACAGAAAGAAGATAGAGGGCTTGATGATGTGGTGCAATGTCAAAAACCCTCTCTCAATGTCAGCAAAACTAAAAAACTAATCATTGACTCCAGAAAGAAAGGAGGAGAACGCGTCTCCATCTACATCAACAGAACTGAAGCTGAGAGGGCTGAAGCGTCAAGTTCCTCAAAGTGACAATAACCAACAACTCGTCCTGGACTTCCCACATACAGTGACAGTCAGAAAGGCACAACAACGCCTCTTCTTCTTTAGGTGGCTCAGGAAATTTGGCAAGTCCATAAAGTCCCTCACCAACTTCTACAGATGCAGCATAGAAAGCATATTGTCCAGTTGCCTAATGGACTGGTACATAGGAAACTACAGAAGGTGGTGTACACAGCCCAGTCCATCACAAAAGCCAACTTTTCATCCATGGACTCCATTTACATGGCTCGCTGCTACAGAAAGGCTGCCAACATCATCAAAGACCCATCACACCCTGGTAACGACCTCCTACAACCTCTTCTGTCAGGCAGAAGATACAGAAGCTTGAACACATGCGCCAGCAGGTTCAAGAACAGCTTCTTCTCTGCCATTATTATACTGATAAATGCACTCTCTAACTTCAAATAATGCTGATCTTTCTAATGTTGATCTTGCCTCGTGCACCTCCTGTGCGGTGTAACTTGTATGCCTTACTTTGTCCAAGTTTTTTTTTTGCCCTGTGATCTGTGTACCCTAGCTTACTATGATCTGCCTGTATTGCTTGCAAACAAAGCTTTTCACTGTACAATCAATCAATCAATAAATTTATCAAAATTCTTTGAGGAGGTAACAAGCAGGATAGATAAAGGGGAAGCAGTGAATGTAATCTATTTGGATTTTTAGAACATATTTGATAAAAAGTGCCACATTAGGGCTACTTAATAAGACAAGATCCCATGGTGTTGGAGATAGTAGAATAGTATAGATAGAGGCTTGACTTCTATTATTTAGTCAGAAAATTGGGATAAAGGGGTTGGCAATTATAATTAGTGGACCGTCACAAGAATCACTGCTGGAGCCACAATTATTTACAAGATACATAAATTACTTGGATGAGGAAAGGGAATACATTTGTGGATGAACCACGTTCCATCTCACTTTCTTTTCAAACCGCTTCATTAAATCTCTGTGGAACCTTCTGTGTTCAAAAGAGATCTGTCTCAGCTACTCCAGGCTCTCCAGATTAGTAAGCCCCTCATTCCTCGGCATAGCTAATCATCTACTCTGCCACCCACCATCTATTGGAGAGATGCTAAGGGATTTAATAATGCAGGGGATGGTGAGATGTGGTTGGTAGTGAGTTGATGCCAGTCTCTGACATAACTCTCTTGGCAAACTTTGACCTTAGACATTTGCCCGTAGTAACCACGGAGGCACTGCAGACGAGACACAGAGGGGAACTTGTCAAACTGGCCACTGATTTATAAGTCCCAATCGAAACTCATCTTCCGGGCAAGTGCAGTGCATATTTCTGCACTCACCCTGAATGGGCCTCCCACATCTATTTCCATGGAGGGGAAGGTAAGGTGATGAAAAATTGAAGTTTAAAACTGTCAGAATTAACTGCTGTATTGAGGAAGCAAAACTTAAAACACTTAAACGTGGAAAATACAGATAAACCTTTTATTCAGGACTGTCTCAAGGTGGGTTCGACTGTCTTTAAGTTTGTGTAGGATGGGAAAGCAGGTTGTATAGATGGGAAAATAGGCTGGGAAAGTTAGTGATGATATTCGACAACTGCATGACCTTGAATGAGTCCTGTGAACATTCCTTTACAGGCCGAAGATGGCACCAGCAGCTTGTTTTTCTGTAGCTGTTTTTTTCTAGTTGTTTGTTACAATGTATAAGAGAGAGACAGTTTCCTTCTGAGAGTTGGACTTCACCTCAGCCGAGGATTGTGATAGGTGCCAGGAATGAACCTCAGCCTCCAGACTAGCTGTCGATCAAAGGGTCCCCAACAAGCAGAAGGACGTGAGACTTATTGTTTATTTTCCCCTTTCTTTCCCATTTTTTTAATCTTATTATCATCATTATTAAATACTTAATAAACACCCACCCTTAAGCAAATTGCTGTTGTTGAGTCTTCTCTTAACTATATTTAACCGAATCCAAAAGAACCGCTTGGATACACCCTGTGATCCAAGACAATGGTGAGCATAAAACTCTCAGTCTGACCACCCCAATCTAGAACAAACACTCGGTCTGAATGTTGTAATCTAGAACAAATTCTCGCTCTGATTAACTTAATCCAGAACAAACTCTCAGTCTGAATATCCTAATCCAAAACAAACACTGGGTCTGAATGTTCCAATCTAGAACAAACACTAGTTCTGAACACCCTAATCTAGAACAAACACTGGGTCTGAATGTCCTAATCTAGAACAAACAGTGGATCTGAATGTCTGAATCTAGTACAAACACTGGGACTGAACGTCCAAATCTAGAACAAACACTGGAACTGAATGTCCCAATCCAGAATAAACACTGGGAGTGAATGTCCAAATCTAGAGCAAACAAAGGGACTGAGTGTCCAAATCTAGAACAAACCATAGGAATGAATCTGAGTGTCCAAATCCAGAACAATCACTGCTTGAAACTAGAACAAACACTGGGCCTTGTCATTTGGCCTGGTTAGGTCAGGCAGAGGAACTGCAGGGCAATGAGGCTGTGATGAGTGAAATCCCTGAGGTTTCCTGTCTGGGTGTTAATTTAACATCACCACAATATGCCTGGAGAATGTTTGTATTTCAGAGATTTCAAGACAGGGCCTATATCATCTGTGGGGGAAAACATGGATAAACCTTCAGGGCTGTGCGGAGAAACTGAGACAGACTGGTTCATGGATGGTAACTCAATCAAAGAGTTAGCAATAAAGAGATGGACTAAATGGCCTCTTTCCGGACTGTAAATATTCACTAATTTAATGACTGCATTGACTCATTGACAGGAAATTCCCTTGACTGCTAAAGTTAGCAAAGATCTGCTTAACCCAATGGTGAAAACTTGAGGTTAGGGGAGAACTGTATCCAAACCAATGCAGCTTGAATCTGACTAACACAGCTGAATGGAATATCTTTCCATGTAAAACTCTTTCGCTCAAAGAAAGGATAACGCAGCCGCTTGACTTGCACCACATCCACAAACATCCACTCCCTCCACCTTAAAATGCTCTGGAGCAGCAGTGTGTACTATCTACAAGACACGTTGCAGAAATTTGCCCAAGATCCTCAAATAGCACCTTCCAAACTCACGGCCACTTCCATCTAGAAGCACAAACGCAACACATACATTGGAACACCAACCCATACAAGCTCCCGTCCAAGCCACTCACCAACCTGACTTGGAAATATATCACCTTGCATTCACTGTCTCTGGGTCAAGGGATATGCAGAGAAGGTTGTTAAATGGAGTTATGATAAGGAACAGTCATTATCCCATTGAACAACGCAATAAGCTTTGGGGAACTCAGTGGTGGTTCGACAATGCAGAGATTTGGGCTGAGAGAGTATGAGCACTGAGATGCAGTATTCCAAATGGGCTGAATGGTCCAGACTGCCACTTTGACTCCAATTTTCAAAGTTTTATCAGGACCTGCAATAAAACCACGACATCCTATCGAGGTGTCTGAGGGAAGCTGGGTTGTCTGCCAAGGCTGTAAAACCAAACTGGTTGTGCTGAGATAACAGCTTCTTACTGAACAGCAGGAGAAAATGAACATCGCAATCACAGGAATGTGGCTCGTATTGTTTACTGCCTTCAAGGAATCAAACCACTCCATTCTCCAATGGGATAGCACAGGGATTAGCTTTGACAAGCAGACTAGGGTCGGTCCAGGGTAAAGGAGCAGCAAATGGGAAAGCCAAAGACCAGGAGTTGAGAGAAATGGGATTCCCCACCAAGCAAGTCTCCATCTCTCTCTCTCTTTCACCAGCTTCCCCACTCTTTCATTTTCTCTTTCCCTTTGCTTTCAGGTTTCTCTTTCTGTCTTTGATATTTTTTTCTCTCTCTACCTCCTGTTCCTTTTATCTCGTCCCATGCCCTCTGACCGCCACCTCAAACTGTTTCATTGCTCTTTTCCCCCACACTTCGGTTTTCTCTTTCGGACTTTCCCCGCAACACCTTTTCCATTTTCCTCCTTTCGTCTCTTTTCCCCTCACCTGCATCCATCCTCCCTCCTCTATCTCTCCCATCCGCTATTTCACAGCCCTCTCTTTTTTCCCTGTGTACTCCTTCACAGACTCTCCGCTTATACACCCCCAAGCCCCTCCACACCTCTCTTCTCTTTGTTTCCTCCGTCACAATAGCCCATCTTCTTGTTTTAATCACACTTTTTCTTTGTCTCCTGCACCAAGTCTCCCCTTCCTCCATCCCCTTTTAATTCTGCCTCTCTGCTAATCTCCTCAAGAGGATGTCGCTTTGGTAATGTCCCTACGTTCGAGCCAGGGGTCATAGAGTTATACAGCACGGAAGCAGGCTCTTCGGTCCAACTCATCCATGCCAACCGGATATCCTAAATTAATTTACTCCCATTTATCAGTTTTTGGCCCATATCCCTCTAAACCCTTTCTATTCACATACCCATCCAGATGCCTTTTAAATGTTGTAATTGTACCTGGCCCCACCACTTCCTCTGGCAGCTCATTTCACACACACACCAATCTCTGCATGAAAATGTTGTCCCTCGGATCCCTTTTAAATCTTTCCCCTCTCACCTTAAACATATGCCCCCTAATTTTGGACAAAAAGACCCTCGCTATTCACGCCTAACCATGGCCCTCATGATTTTATAAACTTGTATAAGGTCACCCCTCAGCCTCCGATGCTGCAGAAAAAGTAGTCCCAGCCTACTTAGCCTCTCCCTTTCACTCAAACTCCCCAATTCTGGCAACATCCTTGTAAATCTTTTCTAGACTCTTTCAAGTTTCACAACATGCTTCCTGTAGCAGGGAGACCAGAACTGAATGCAATACTCCAAAAGTAGCCGAACTATACCGGGCTCGGGTTCAAGTGTACCTCCTTCAGAAATGTATAATAACATCTCTGAACAGGTTGATGAGGAACAGAAGAAACCATATTAAACTGAATTTGCTAGAGAAACTCGGCAGATTTTTGGCAGTGTCTGTGGAGAGCGAAAGCAGAATCAACTTTTCGGGTGAAGTGAGCATTTCCGAAACCCGAAACATTAATGCTGCCAGACCCTTTGAGTTTCCCTGTCACTTTCTGTTTTCATTTTAGATTTCCAGTGTCCGCAGTTCTATATTATTTAATGAATCTTGATCAATAATCCAGAAGGGACGTGGGTTCAAACCTCGCCACAATTCAAACAATGGATGGGAAAGTCCCTCATCTTGTTAACTCACCAGTAGTGAATTAATCATCCTTTTAGGCTCACTATCTCCCTGATTCTCTCTGCTGAAGGTAAATGGGGTCCGTTCAGTTATTGGACCCTCCCAGTGTCTCAAATACGTGTAAATATTAATAATGTATGTATAAGCGAGGTCTTTGGTTTTTTTGGATAGAGTCAAAGTCTGATGTTTTGTGTGTTTATTTGATATGCAACTGTACAGAACCGAACTGTCTTTGTGACAATGTATATATCCCGAGTTTTTTTTTAATGACACTTGGGGGGGTTCAATGACTCCATTCTCTATGTGACTCCAGCCCCCATAGGGAAAAGGAGAGAAAGGCTTACATTTGGGCTGCTGGATCGCTATGTCAGTGGAGGTGACCTCATGCTGCCTGAGCTGATTGGTGGGTGACCTTGTGAATAAACCCATCGGTGACAATTAACAACACACACTCACCCCACCCCACTCCACATTTCATCAAAACACTGGGATTATCCCGTCCCTGGTCTCTCAGTGACCGTCTGCTTCACTAATGTTCCCTTAGGTGAGAGAAATCTTCCATCTTTACCCGGTCTGGCCCACACGTGACTCCAGGCCCACATGATGCAGTTGACTCTTGGCTCCCCTCAGAAATGGTCGAGCAAGCCACTCAGCTCAAGGGCAATTAGGGAATTGGGCCTCAAAAGGACAAAGGAAAGGAAATATTTGACATAATTCACATTACACCTCACATTCTGACATTGCAAGGCACCTGGCAAGCCAGCAACGAAGGAGAAACCTCATCATTGTAGCATCAGAAAGAGTTCCAGGCCTAGCTCCACCCATCAGCTCAAGTGTGGTCAACCTGTCTTTCAACACAACTTGTTTCTGAATCTTTAATTTCCACGGTGATGCCGTTGCATTCCTCCAGACTGTGAAGCTAGTTTAATGAAGACTATGCTCTGGGTGGTGTCTAAGCAGAGATCAGTCCAGATAGGGGCTGTACTGTCAATGAGACAACATTATGGGATCAGAAATTGCTTGTGCTATTGGACTGACCTACCACGCTGTCATCAGAGGTTCACACAGGAGCATCGAGATAATCCGCTTGTTATTCTTATCACTGGTATTACCGAAATGCACCATCAGTACTAATGTGAAGGTCATTAAAGGTCACTTCCTCAGCGACTTCCCCCTGTCTGGACCACTTGGATGACTGCATATTCAGAAGTAGTTATAATTCGTAATACACAGGGTACGAAGAAGCGAAGAGGGTTGAGAGGCGACTTGATAGAGATGTACAAGATGATGACAGGCATAGATAGAGTGGATAGACTTTTTCCCAGGGCAGAAATGGCTATTACGAGGAGGCATAATTTTGAGGTGATTGGAGGAAGGTATGGAGGAGATGTCAGAAGTAGGTTCTTCACATAGAGAGTGGTGGGTGTGTGGAATGCGCTGCCGGCAGTGGTCGTGGAGTCAGCTCCTTTAGAGACTTTTAAGCATCTCTTGGATAGGCACATGGAGGAAAGTAAAATATAGGGTAGATTGATTTAGTAGAATGATAGGTCGGCACAACATCGTGGGCCGAAGGGCCGGTACTGTGCTGTACTGTTCTATGTTCTATGTACAGACCAACCCAAGCTTGCAAAACCCAAAACAAAACATATACTTGTCGGATGTCATTTTGTGACTGAACAGGACTTGTCCAAACGATCCCACGTGCACCAATGGCTGCACTGATGACCTGTTTAAGATGTCAATTGAACCCGTAAGGTTGCTCATTTACTCTCGCTAGAACTGACGCACACATTCACAACAATGTCCTCTCTGAGCTGCACCGTTACTTTCCAAATTTCCTCCCAGGGACTGCACACCCTGAACCGTGCGCCTCCCAGGGACCGCACACCCTGAACCG
>NC_063366.1:22981310-22984217 GCF_021869965.1 Rhincodon typus | reverse complement strand
ACCCTGAACCGTGCGCCTCCCAGGGACCGCACACCCTGAAGCATGCAACTCCCAGTAACTGCACACCCTGAACTGTGCACCTCCCAGGGACTGCACACACTGAAGTGTGCATCTCCCAGGCCCACACACACTGAACCGTGCGCCTCCCCAGGTTCCTCATGCCAATGCATTGACTTTCAGTTTCAGAAGTTGCCTCTAGGGCGGCCTTGGAGGTCCTGGTGAGTGTAAGGTGAAAAGCATCAGTAACATGTCTCTCTCTTCAGCAAGATTCAAGTCTGCATAGCACGCACGACTATCAACCTAGGAGATAGTAGGAACTGCCAATGTTGGAGTCTGAGATAACAAGTTGTAGAGCTGGATGAATACAGCAGGCCAGGCAGCATCAGAGGAGCAGGAAAGCTGATGTTTCGGGTCTGGACATTTCTGAAGAAGGGTCCAGACCCGTAACGTCAGCTTTCTTGCTCCTCTAATGCTGCCTGGCCTGCTTTGTTCATCCAGATCTACAACTATCAAGCTGAGTGGATAATCCAGTGACAGAGGAAAGGAATGAGAAACAGAGTTAAGCACAAAACATGGACAGAGGGGTGCTGCTGTGAATAAATGATTGCACATTTGGAGCACTGTGTACAGTTCTGGTCATTCTGCAAACAGGAAGGATGTTACTGAGACTGGAAGGTTTGAGTTCTAAGAAGAGGCTGCATAGGTTGGGACATTTTTCCCTGGAGCATCAGACACAGAGGGATGGGCCTATAGAGGATCATAAAATCACGACAGGTGAATAGACAAGATCTTTCCCCAGGGTAAGGGAGTCCAAAACCAGAGGGCATAGGTTTAAAGTGAGAGGGGAAAGATTTAAAAGAGAGCTAAGGGGCAATGTTCTCACACAGAGGGTGGTGTATGTATGGAATGAGCTGCCAGAGGAAGTGGTAGAGGCTGGTACAATTACAGCATTTAGAAGACATTTGGACAGGTACATGGATAGGAAAGGTTTAGAGGCTAATAGGCCAAACACAGGCAAATGGGATTTGGCCAGCATGGACGAGTTGGGCCGATGGGTCTGTTTCCATGCTGTATGACTCTGTGTGTGAATTAAAATCTCACTCAGATGTGCTGAAACTGAACATTTTGTGGGCCATGTCAGGCACAGGGCTGCAGGCTGAAACTGAAGCTCATATGAGAGGCTCAATGTGGGAATTTCCTAAGATCTTTCTTTCACCCGAAGTCAGTGTGGAATGTGTGCGTGTATGTCAGTGTGAGAGAGGGAGAGGGACAGCACCCAGCCTCTGCCTGGTGTGAACTGCAGCCACTGGACCTCCCAGTGCATGTTATACCACAGCCGTGGGTATGAGCTGCAGCAAGTCCGGGGTCAGCCGGAGACAGACTGAAAAACCTTCTCCAACACTTAGCAGCGGTCTAACCAAACTCTCCCCATGTCATGACTCTGGGCAAATCCCCACCACCGTGTGGAGATGCCCCGGACTCTCCGGGAATGGGAAAGCTACCCTGTACTGAAGGCTTTAAGTAAAAACCCAGGAGAACTAGCAAGCAGGCATTGAAATGACACTCCACACATTGATGACTTGTTCAGCAACAACAATGCACAATGATATGGCACCTGTATCGGGCCAAGCCAGATGAGGGCAAGTGACCGAGAGCACAGGCAAGGAGGTAGACTCTTGAGGATATCACAGAGGATAAAGCAAAGTGGAGAAGTGTAAGGAGAGTGAGACCCGGGTTCTAATGATGCAGCGAATAAAATTAGGGTTACACGGAGAGGCTGGAATTAGCTTGTGGTTGGCACAGATGCTTTCTGGCTTTGAGGAGACCTCTAGAGATACAACAGCGAGACACCTGGAACGATTCTGAAAACAAGGCGGAGAATTTTTAAAACTGACGATCGAACGACAAGAATTCTTCCAATGTTTTTGGTCCCTTCGTTCCAAAATTATGGACAATTGGGAAATGGTGGTTCCCTGATGGGATGCAAGGAGTCTGGTTTGTTGTGGGCTGGGGAGTGGTGGGGGGGGAGTGTTGTGGCTGGAAGGTCAGGAGTCAGGAACACTTCCTCGCACAGTTATCACCCCCCCGAAACATGATGGTAGGATGTCATTGCCAGGGAATTTCCAACTATCCATCGCAGTGGGTACCTGAACAGAATGGAGCTGCACACTTCCACAATGTCTGGAAAAGAGACGCAGAGGATATGGGTACATTCCTTCCAATATCAATAGGTATCTGCCCTATTGCTGCACCTACTGTCCCTCCCCACCCCTGCACACCCTTTCCCCTCCCTCTCTCCAGCATCAGCAGCACCACCCCCACCTCACTGCGACACACTCGACAGACCTGGGCACATAAACCAGACCAAAAGTCTCTGCTGGTTCAGGTTGGCACAATGATTTGTAAACAACGTGTTTAAACAGGCCACAATCACACCTTCCAGCAACTTCCGTGGCTCCGTGGGCAACGCACATGGTCAGCACGAGGTCACGGGGTTATGTCTGCTCTTCAAAGCTGCAAACAACGTATCTTGATGGACACTTCAGCATGGTGCTGAGGGCGTGCTACACTGTTGGAAGGTCAGTGATGAGGGAGTGGGCACTGTCAGAAGGTCAGTACTGAGGGAGGGCTGCACTGTCAGATTCAGTACTGAGGGAGTGCTGCACTGTCAGAGAGTGAGGACTGAGGGAGTGCTGCACTGTCGGAGGGTCAGTACTGAGGGAGTGCTGCACTGTCACAGGGTCAATACTGAGGGAGTGGGCACTGCTAGAGGGTCAGTACTGAGGGAGTGCTGAACTGTTGGAGGGTCAGTACTGAGGGAGTGGGCACTGCTAGAGGGTCAGTACTGAGGGAGTGCCACACTGTCAGAGGGTCAGTACTGAGGGAGTGCCACACTGTCAGAGGGTC
>NC_063366.1:22980027-22981300 GCF_021869965.1 Rhincodon typus | reverse complement strand
ACTGTCAGAGGGTCAGTACTGAGGGAGTGCCACACTGTCAGAGGGTCAGTGCTGAGGGAGTGCCGCACTGTCAGAGGGTCAGTACTGAGGGAGTGCCACACTGTCAGAGGGTCAGTACTGAGGGAGTGCCGCACTGTCAGAGGGTCAGTACTGAGGCAGTGTTGCACTGTCACAGGGTCAGTACTGAGGGAGTGGGCACTGTCAGAGGGTCAGTACTGAGGGAGTGGGCACTGTCGGAGGGTCAGTACTAAGGGAGTGGTCCCTGTTAGAGGGTCAGTACTGAGGGAGTGTTGCATTTTAGGCGGGACAGAACTGAGGAAGTGTTGCATTATCTCAGTGTCGCTACTGAAAATGTGCTGTACTGTCGACGGTTTAGAGCTGAGGGACTGTTGCACCGGTGGAGCGTCAGTACTGGTGGAGTGCGGCACTGTCGAAGGGTCAGTACTGAGGGAGTGCGGCACTGTCGAAGGGTCAGTACTGAGGGAGTGCCGCACTGTCGGAGGGTCAGTGCTGAGGGAGTGCTGCACTGTCGGAGAGTCAGTACAGAGGGAATGCCGCACTGTCTGAGGGTCAGTGCTGAGGGAGTGGGCACTGTCAGAGGGTCAGTGCTGAGGGAGTGGGCACTGTCTGAGGGTCAGTGCTGAGGGAGTGCCGCACTGTCCGAGGGTCAGTCCTGAGTGAGTACTGTCAGAGGTTCACTACTGAGGGAGTGCTGCACTGTCAGAGGGTCAGTGCTGAGGGAATGCCACACTGTGGGAAGGTTAGTACTGAGGGAGTGCTGCACTGTCAGATGGTCAGTCCTGAGGGAGTGCCACACTGTCCGAGGGTCAGTCCTGAGTGAGTACTGTCAGAGGTTCACTACTGAGGGAGTGCTGCACTGTCGGAGGGTCAGTCCTGAGGGAGTGCCGCACTGTCGGAGGGTCAGTACTGAGAGAGTGCCGCACTGTCGGAGGGTCAGACCTGAGGGAGTGCCGCACTGTCGGAGGGTCAGTACTGAGGGAGTGCCGCACTGTCTGAGGGTCAGTACTGAGGGAGTGCCGCACTGTCGGAGGGTCAGTACTGAGGGAGTGCCGCACTGTCAGAGGGTCAGTACTGAGGGAGTGCCACACTGTCAGAGGGTCAGTAATGAGGGAGTGCTGCATTGTCAGAGGGTCAGTACTGAGGGCTTGCCGCACTGTCAGAGGGTCAGTGCTGAGGGAGTGCCGCACTGTCAGAGGGTCAGTACTGAGGGAGTGCTGCACTGTCAGAGGGTCAGTGCTGAGGGAGTGCCGCA
>NC_063366.1:22954132-22980017 GCF_021869965.1 Rhincodon typus | reverse complement strand
TGCTGAGGGAGTGCTGCACTGTCAGAGGGTCAGTGCTGAGGGAGTGCTGCACTGTCAGAGGGTCAGTGCTGAGGGAGTGCTGCACTGTCGTACCATACTATGACAAATCTTTGCAGAGCGTGACTGTTGAATTTCCCACAGTGCCCTTGCACATCTATCGGTCAGTATTCGCCCAAAAAAGAAACCTTGCAAATTTGGATCCCGTCAGAATACTTTTCGGCGGGAGGTTGTTTTGTACAAATTGCCTGCCCTGATCCCTCATTGACGACAGGAGCTCTATTTCATTGATGCATAGTGCTATTAGTTGACCCGAGATTGATGACACCAATGACTGGAAGACAATACTTGGATCCAACTGGAACGCGAAGCAGCAAATAGCTCGTCGACGTGAACCGGACTGGCAGAAAGAGGGATGCTGTTCCATTGATTGGAGCAGGGGGCACAATTGGGAGGGGAGAACGCGAGGGAGAATGGGCTCACTCCTGAGGAGAACAATTCACCTTCTGCACCTACCTTCCTCCAGGAGCCGCTTGACACCAGATAACACACCATTCCGAGCAAGGCTAAGGTCAGCAGTGCACACCATACGTTCAAAAGCAGGACCATTTTTGGCGTGGCTTTCCCCATGGTAACCACGGGACCCAGAAATGGCAGGCAAGGCGAGAGGATGGACAGCGGAGGGAGGGCCAGCAGGCTGGATCGTGTCACCTCCTACCCCGTCACGTTTTGTCAGGCACCTCCCTCCCTCAGCCGTGGGGTCAGGCAAGGTCTCGTCGTGACTCCCTGAGAGATTCTAACAGAGCTCCACGTCCAACCGCTTCGACAGCAATGAAGATGTTCCAAAATTCAGAGCATCTACTGTTTGCACTGAATTCCCCCGGCTGAAACCCAAAGGCGGAGATCCCCGGTAGGAGGAGACTTGACTAAAACCGTGGATGTTTTCGAATAAGCTGTAAGGCCGATCCTGTGACATTTTTTTTTCGCTTGTCGCTGGCCCATATCTTTTTCAACTTTGATCTCAACGAAAGCCTCATGTGTGGGTGAAGTGTTGAGTCAAATTCTGTCCCAGTAATTTGAACGATTGAACCCGCAACTTTGAAGGAAGTTGGCGGCGAGGGGAGATCGGAACTCACACAAGCTACAAAGGAAAACAGTCTCAAAATCACTTGAAACAAAAAGGCACGCACGCACATTAACCTGTCACCTTTCCTTAACCGGTTCGATCAAATTGTTTCCCCCTGTCAAACTTGTGCAAATAGGCAACGCTCTCTCTCCTGAGTCACAAAGGGTCCTGGCTGCCAGGGTATAGCGGGGGGGGGAGGGGGGCGAGACACATTGCTGTTTTCCTCAGCCCGACCCCCACAACCACCACTCCCCGTCAGCACTCGCACACCCCCGCCACCCCCAAAGGCCGACGAGATCCCACATGCCCATGATTTCAAAGGAGAACATAAGAACTAGGAGCAGGCCATTCAGCTCCTCCAGCCCGTTCTGCTATTTGCTACGATCGCGGCTGGTCCCGTCTGGGCCTCAACTTTACCTTTCCTGCCCGCTTTCCATCACCCTTCAACCTGCTACTGATTAAGAATCTGCCCATTTCCTCCTTAAATTTACTCTACGCCCGACCTACTCTGGGAGGGTGAGATTCACCACCCTAATTTCTCCTCGGCTTGTTTTAAACCTGCTACTCCTTACCCTAAAACGATGGCCTCTCGTCTAGATTGGCCCACATGAGGAAACATCCTCTCTGCATCGTCTTTATCAATCGCCTTGCACAACCTCTGTGAGATCCCCTGTCACTCTTCTAAACTGCAGGAAGTAGGCAGAGTGTAGGGGAAGGGCTGGAGAGCACTCCCCAGGGGGCCAAGTGTTTTTGTCTAGCTGGTCTGCAATCCAATGGGTGGGATCATACTGTGCACCGGTTGTGGCCCCCAGCCTTGGGAAGCTTGCTTCATGCAACATGAGCATGCCCTCACTTTGTAATGGAAGCTTCATCAGCCATTAGTGTGACTCACTGACAGAGGGGAAATAAAAGGGTAAATCCCAACCAGGGATGAAAAGAAGAAAAGAACTTTGTTGACAATGGTAGCCTGGCGACTGGTAACAAAGTGTACAGCCTGGTGTCAGCCTGAGGCTTAGAATCCAGGCCCCAACCCCTGGCCTGTGCTGTGTTTGCACGGTTTAGCTGTAAGAAAGTCACCCACAGGGGCAAGTGTTCGCTCTTGTGAACCTTGCTCCTGCCCTCTCAAACCAGTGACTTCTGCTGGCAATCTGTCTTTGCACCCGTCTGTGGAAAGTATATCCTTTTACAGGTCGGGAGACAAAAATTACATGAAATAGCCAAAGTGCTCCCACTTTTGCCCAGTATAACGGCAGTAAGAAATGCCTACTTCTGAACTCAAATCCTCTTGCAATGAAGGCCAATTTGCCTTTCATACCCGTAGCTGCCTGTCTCCTTTCATTAACTGGTGTTCAAGGACACCCAGATCCCTTTGCATAGCTGCACTCCCCAATGCATCACTATTTAAATAATACTCTTGCTTTCTGTATAGCATGATGTGGAGGTGCTGGTGTTGGACTAGGATGGACAAAGGCAGATGTCACACGAAACCAGGTTACAGTCCAATAGGTTTATTTGAAATCACAAGCTTTTGGAGTTTAGCCTCTTCGTCAGATGAGATGACTTGACGAAGGGGCCACACTCCGAAACCTTGAGAACCTGGTGTCGTGTGATTTCTGGCTTTCCGTATAACATCACCTTCATTCACATTGTACTGCAACTGCCATGAGTTTGCGTGCTCACTCAACTTCTCTAAATCTCATGGAAACCTCTTTGCATCATCCTCGAACTCACAATCCCACCCAGTTTTGTGTTGTCTGCAAATTTGGAAATGTTGCATTTCGTTCCCTCATCCAGGTCATTTCCACACATCGCTGGGCTCCAAGCACTGCTCCCTGCGAGCACACCACATAGGTCCTGAGCTCTGGAAGTCTTACCCTGGAATTAGTTGCCCTCTCTAGACCCTTTGTGACATTAATAGAACAAGATAAGCGATAAGGAAGGACACAGAGGCTCTTTGTAGGTTTCTGTAGGAAGCAGGAGCCCCGGCTCCCCTTCAGAGGATGTCCTCTCCCAGCTCCTTCCCTGGGTAACCAGGGCTGCGGGTAATCAGCTTCCTGAACCGTCGCTGCCTGCAGTGAGGAGCCTTCGAAAAGCTCCAGTTCCTCACTGCTCTGTCAGGCTGGGGTGGGGGTGGGGGGAAATCCTGCTGCCTCATTTAAATATCTGGACCATGTGGTGGAAACTTTCTTGGAATTTTTGAAAAAGCACAGTGGGAAAGAGAGGAACCTGACGTAAAGTGGAGAAAAATAAAACAAAGGAATATTAGGAAAGGTTATTTTTTGATCTGTGGCTGAAACTGTTTAAGGAAGCCACCTTGAATGAAAGCAACGGTCAGTGAATGGGCTGCTGCACAGGGAGTTTGTCACACACATTCCCTGCTTATGGAATCCAGGGTGTTCCTCACAGACACACATGCACACAGACAAATACACATACACACACACACACATATACACACATACACATAGGCACACACATACATGCACACACAAACACATACATGTACACACAGACACACATATGCACATATACAAATACATAAACACATGCACATACACACGCTTGTATGCATACACATACATGTGGTTGTACACACAGTTGCACATACACACATGCATAAACACACACAGTTTCACAGTCATACACACACATACATATACACACAGTCTCACATGGTCACTCACATGCATGCACATATAGTCTCACATAGCTGCACGGCCATACACACATGCTCACACAGATACACACGTGCACACATGGTTTCATACGTACACACATAGTCACTCACACACAGGCACATATATGCACACACACACACACACACACACACACACACACAGAGTCTAAGATGCTTCCACATGGTCACTCACACATGCACAGGCATGCATTTGCATAGAATTGGTAGTGGGGAGAAGGATTGGAGGGGTTGGAGTGATGGGGGTAGGGATGCCGACAGCCTAGTGGTATTATCATGAGACAATTGATGCAGAGAGCTGGGTTCAAATCCAATGAAAATCTGGAATTAAGTTTCTAATTGTTACCATGAAACCATTTCAATTATCAAGGAAAAGATCTACCTCACTAATTCACTAATGTTCTTTAGGGAAGGATTCTTACCTGGTCTGAACTACATGTGACTCAGGACTCACAGCAATGGGCTTGACTCTTAAGGATGGGCAATAAATGCTGGCCTGGCCAGAGATTCACCATGTCCCATGAATTAATTAATAAATAAACAATTCTAGAATGATGGGTTAGGATTAGGGCTAGGGTTGGGGTTAGAGTTAGGGTTAGGATTACAGTTGCCCAAAGCACTGTGGGGGCTGAACCAATGCAGTAATGAAACTGTTTGCTGTCTCCATTGAGTATACAGCTCCTGGGGTTCTAGCTGTCAGTTCCTTCAGGATCCCCAGGTTGATTGCAGACTGACATTGGCCACTCTGCCAACACTGAGCTGGAAGAAAGAATGTGTTGTGAATAGAGAACACCATCAGCCCACAGTGCTGGAAAGGAGTAGCCTCCAGGGTCTGACTGAGAAGAGCAGCCTTGAGGAGGAGGAAAGTAATGACATTTCCATTGGTCAACAGTTACACATCAACCATTGACATTCAGAAAGGTTAACTGCAAATTACCTCACTGCAGGGAAGATCAGTTCCAAAACATGAACAATATCAGATGGTGAGGAAAGACAGTGCACCAACAAAGGCATGGCAAAGCCTTTCTGTCCCAGCAGTTTCATCATAGAGACCACATGCTGTCATGCAATTATCCCAGTCGCTAAGCAAACCCGAACATCATCCTATAATATCACCCATGTACTGTACATGTTCCAATTCTGTCCTGTAATTTGCTCCATCTCTCTGGAAAGATCACCACACCCATTATTCCCATCTCTCTGAATAAATACTCACACTATCATGTAATTATGCCCATGTCTCTGTATAAATCCCCACGCTGTCCTTTCATTACCCCCATTTCTGTGTCCTATAACTACTCCCATCTTCTATGTAAATTTTGATACTGTCCTGTAATTATGCTCTCTGTATGAATTCCCACACTGTCCTATAATTATTCCCATCTATCTCAGTATAAATCAAACATTGTCTTGTAATTATCCCCATCTCTCTGTATAAATCCCTATATTGTCCCATAACTATCCCCATCTCACTGAATAAATACTCAACTATCCTATAATTATGCCCACCTCTCAGTATAGGTTCCTACACTGTCCTATCCCATCTCTCTGGATAAATCTCTGCACTGTCCAGTAATTATCCCCATCTCTCTGTATGCATCCCCATACAGTTCTGTAATGATCCCCATCTATCTGCATAAAATCCCATAATTGTCCTGTAATTACCTCATCTTTGTGTAAAAATCCCACACAGTCACATAATTATCCCCATGTCTCTGTATAATTCGCATCCCGTCTTGTAATTATCTCCATGTCTCAGTGTAAATCACCACAATGTCCTGTAATTATCCCTATCTCTCTTGCTATAAATCCCAATACTGTCTTATAATTATCCCATTTTCTTAGAATAAATCCCCATGCTGTCCTGTAACTATTCCCAGCTCTCATATAAATCCCAATACTGTCTTGTAAATATCCCAACCCCTCAGTATAAATCCCCACATTATCCTGTAATTATCACAATATCTCTGTATAAATGCCCACACTGTCCCATAACAATCCCCATCTTGCTGAATAAATAACCAAATATCCTATAATTATACTCATCTCTCAGTAGAGGTTCCTACATTGTCCTGTAATTATCCCATCTCAGCATAAATTCTACGTAGGAGTTCCTCCGGGTAGTATCCTTGGCCCAACCATCTTCAGCTGCTTCATCAATGACCTTCCCGCTATCATAAGGTCAGAAGCGTGGATGTTTGCCAATGATTGCACAATGTTCAACACCATTTGTGACTCCTCAGATACTGAAGCAGTCAATGTTCAAATGCAACAAGGTCTGGACAATATAAAGGCTTGGGCTGACAAGTGGCAAGTGAAATTCACGCCACACAAATGCCAGGCTATGACCATCACCAATAAGAGATAATCTAACCACTGTCTCTTGACATTCAATGATGTTACCATCACTGAATCCCCCTCTATCAACAACCTGGGTGTTATCATTGACCAGAGACTCAACTGGACTCACCACATAAACACAGTGGCTGCAAGAGCAGGCAAGAAGCTAGGAATACTACAACGAGTAACTCACCTCGTGTCTCCTCAAAGTCTGTCCACCATCTACTAGGCACAAATCGGGAGTATGATGGAATACTCCACATTTGCCTGGATGAGTTCAGCCCCACCAACACTCGAGAAGTTTGACACCATCCAGGACAAAGCAGCCGCTTGATTGGCACTACATCCACAAGCATCTACTCCCTCCACCATCGACGCTCAGTAGCAGCAGTATGTATTGTCTACAAGATGTACTGCAGAAATTCACCAAAGATCCTCAGATAGCACCTTCCAAACCCACGACCACTTCCATCTAGAAGGATAAGGGCAGCAGACATATGAGAACACCATTCAAGCCACTCACCATCCTGACTTGGAAAAATATCGCCGTTCCTTCACTGTAGCTGGGTCAAGATCCTGGAATTTCCTTCCTAATTGCATTGTGGGTCAACCTACAGCAGGAGAACTGCAGCAGTTCAAGAAGGCAAATCACCACCACTTTCTCAAGGGCAACGAGGGATGGGCTAGAAATGCTAGCCCAGCCAGCGACGCCCACATCCCACAAATGAATACAAAAAAATTATCCCAGCTCTCTGCATAAATCCTACACTGTCCTGTAATTATTTCCATCTCTCTGTCTAAATCCCCACATTGTCCAGTAATTATCCCCAAGCCTCTCTATAAACCCACACACTGTCCAGTAATTATCTCCATCTCTCTGCATAAATCCTCATACTGTCCTGTAATTATTGACACCTCCCCGTAAAAATCACCACATTCTCCTGTAATTATCCGGACCTCGCAGTGTAACTCTCTGCACTGTCCAGTAATTATCCCCATCTCTCTGTATAGATCACGATACTGTCCTGTAATGATCCTCATCTCTGAATGTAAATCCCCAAACTGTTCTGTAATTATCCCCATCTCTCTGTATAAATCTCAACACTGTCCTGCATTATCTCCAGCTCTCTATATATATCTCCTCACTGTCCTGTAATTATTCCATCTCTCTGTATAAATCCCCTCACTGTCCTGTAATTATTCTATCTCTCTGTAAAAATCCTCATTCTGCCCTGTAATGAACCCCATCTCTCTGCATAAATTCACACACTGTCCTGTAATAATCCCCATCTCTCTGTAAAAATCCTCATATTGTCCTGGATTTTTTTTTGATCTCTCTGCGTAATTCTCCGCATAGTCCAGTAATGGTCCCCATCTCTCTGTATAGATCCCCATTCTGTCCTGTAATTACCCCGATCTCTCTATGTAAATCCACACGCTGTCCAGCAATTATCCCCATCTCTCTGTATAAATCCCATTCCTATCCTGTAATTATCCCCATCTTTCTGTAAAAATCTCCACATTGTCCTGTAATTATTTGGATCTTTCTGCGTACTTCTCTGCACCGTCCAGTAATTATCCCAATCTGTCTGTATAGATCCCCATTCGGTCCTATAATTATCCCCGTCTGGCTGTATAAACTCAGACTCTGTCCAGTAATTATCCCCTCTCTCTGTACGTAATGCCTCACTGTCCTCTAATTATAACCTCTCCCGATATAAATACCCGTGCTGTCCAGTAATTAATCCCATATCTCTGTATAAATCCTTTACTGTCATGAAGCTATTCCAATCTATCTGAATTAATCTGCACACTTTCCTGTAATGAACCCGATCGCTGTGTATAAATTCCCACACCGGCGTGTAATTATCGCGATATCTCTGTACAAATCCACTTACTGTCCCGTAATTATCCAAATCTCCCTGTATAACTCCCCACACTGTCCTGTAATTATCCCAATCTCACTGTATAAATCGTCACACTGTTCTCTAATTATTCCCATCTCTCCGTGTAAATCCACACGTTGTGCAATAATTATTCACATCTCACTGTATAAATCCTCACACTGTCCTATAATTGTCCTAACTCTATGTAAATCTACACACTGTCCAGTAATTATCCCCATCTCTCTGTGTAAATTATCTTTCTGTCCAAAATCACCCCATTTCTCAAAATAAATACCCACACTACCCTGTAAATATGCTCAAGTCTCTGTATAAATCCCCAAAATGCCCTGTAATTATCCCCATCACTACATATATTTCCACACTCACTTGTAAATATCCCCATCCCTCTATATAAATCCCCACTCTGTCCTGCAATTATGCCCTCCCTCTTTAAAATTCCCACATTGTCATGTAATTGCCTGGATCTCGATGTCTAATTCTCTGCACTGTTCAGAAATTATACCCATCCCTCTGTATAAGTCCCCACACCTTCCTGTAATTAGCCCCACGTCTCTGCATAAATCCTCAATAATCCTGTAATTATCCCAATCTCTCTGTATGTATTCCCACATTGTCCTGTAATTATCCCCACCTCTCTGTAAAAATCCCCATATGGTTCTGTCATTATCCAGATCTTTCTTCGTAATTCTATGCACTCTCCAGTAATTATCCCATCTCACTGTATTAATCCCCACACTGTCCTATAATTGTTCCATCTCTCTGCATAAATCCACATGCCATCCAGTAATTATCCCCCTCTCTCTGCATAGATCCCCATACTGCCCAGTAATTAAACCCATCTCTCTGTTTAGATCCCCTTCTGTCCGGTAATTACCTCCATCTGACTGTATTAATCCCCACACTGTCCTGTAATTATTCCATCTCTCTGCATAAATCCACATGCCGTCCAGTCTCTCTGTATAAATCCACACAGTGTGCTGTAATTATCCCCATCTCTCTGTGTAAATCCCCACATTGACCTGCAATTGTCCCATCCCTCTGTACATATCCCCATACTGTCCTGTAAATATCCCCATCTCTCTGCAAAATTCCCCATATTGTCCTGTGATTATTTGGATCTCTCTGTGTAAGTCTCCACACGTACAGTGATCATCCCTATCTCTCTCTATAGATCCCCATCCTGCCTGTAATGATCTCCACCTCTCTGTATAAATCCCCATACTGCCTGGTAATTATCCCCAACTGGCTGTATAAATTCACACACTGTTCCCCACACTGTCCACCAATTATCACTATCTAAATCCATACACTGTCCAGTAATTATCCCCTCTCTCTGTATAAGTCACTGTACTGTCCACTAATCATCACCATCTCCCTGTATAAATCCCTGAGCTGTCCAGTAATTAATTCCATCTTCCTGTATAAATCCCCACTCTGTCCTGTAATTATCCCAATCCCTCAGTATAAATTCCCAAACTGTCATGCAATTATTGTGATATCTCTGTACAAATTCCCTTACTGTCCCGTAATTGACCCAATCTCCCTGTATAACTCCTCACACTATTCTGTAATTATCACATCGTACTGTGCAAGTCCTCAGTGTCCTGTAATTATCGCATCTCCCTGTATAAATACACATACTTTCCTGTAATTTTTCCCATCTCTACATAAATTTCCATACTGTCCTATAAATATCCCCATCCCTCTGTATAAATCCCCACTCTCCTGCAAATATGCCCTCCCTCTTTAAAATTCCCCACATTGTCATGTAATTACCTGGATCTCCACATCTGTTCAGTAATTATACCCTTCCCTCTGTATAAATCCCCACACTTTCCTGTAATTAGCCCCATGTCCCTGCATAAATTTCACACTAACCTGTAATTATCCCACCTCTCTGCATAAATCCCCAACTATCCTGCAATTACCTCTATCTCTCTGTATATATCCCCACACTGTCCTGTAATTATCCACATCTCTCTGTAAAAATCCCCATACGGTTCTGTAATTATCCATATCTTTCTGTATAATTCTATGAACTCTCCAGTAATTATCCCCATCTCACTGTATAGATCCCCATACTGCCCAGTAATTATCCCATCTCTCTATGTAAATCCACACGCTGTCCGGTAATTATGCCCATCTCACTATTAATTCCCATACTGTTATATAATTATTCCATCTCTCTGCATAAATCCACATGCCATCCAGTAATTATCCCAATCTCACAGCATAAATCCACACAGTGTGCTGTAATTATCCCCATTTCTCTGTGTAAATCCCCACACTGACCTGCAATTGCCCTATCCCTCTATACATATCCCATACTGTCCTGTAAATATCCCAATCTCTCTACACAAATCCCCATATGGTCCTGTAATTATTTGGTTCTCTCTGCGTAAGTCTCCACACTGTACAGTAATTATCCCCATCTCTGTCTATTGATCCCCATTCTGCCTGTAATGATCCCCATATCTCTCTTTAAATCCCCACACTGTCTTCTAATTAACCCCATCTCCCAGTATTAAGCTCCACACTGTACTATAATTATTCTTATCTCTCTGTATAAATCCCCGTACTGTCCTCTAATTATCCCCAACTCACTACTTAAATCCCCACCTTGTCCTGTAATTAAGACCCATCTCTCTGTGAAAATTATCTTTCTGTCCTATAATCACTCCATTTCTCAAAATAAGTACCCACTCTACCCTGTAAATATGCCCAAGTCTCTGTATAAATCCCCAAAAAGTCCTGTAATTATCCCTATCTACATAAATTTCCATACAGTCCTGTAAATATCCCCATCCCTCTGTATAAATCCCCATTCTGTCCTGCAATTATGCCCTCCCTCTTTAAAATTCCCCATATTGTCATGTAATTGTCTGGATCTTCATGTCTAATTCTCTGCACTGTTCAGTAATTATACCCATCTCTGTCTGTATAAATCCCCACACAGTCCTGTAATTATCCCCATCTCTCTGTATAAATCCCCATACTGTCCCATAATTATCTACAACTGTCTGCATAAATATCCACATTGTCTTGTAATTATCCCCATCTCTCTGAAAATTACCTTACTCTGCTATAATTATTCCGATCACTCTGAATAAGTACCCACACTATCCTGTAATTATGTCCAAGTCTCTGCATAAATCCCGACACTGTCCTTTAATTATCCCCATCTGTCTGTGTAAATATCCATATTATCCTGCAAATATCCCTAACTATCTGTATAAATCTCCATATTGTCTTGAAATTATCCCCATCTCTCTGTATAAATCCCTACACTAATTATGCCCACCTCTCTGTATAAATCTCCACACTGTCCTATAATTATCCCCATCTCTCTCCATATATTCTCATACTGTTCTGTAATTATCCCCAATTCTCTGCATTAAACTTCACCTGGTCTTGTAATTATCCCCATCTCACTGTATAAATTCCCTTACGATCCTATAATTATCTCCATCTCTCTGATTAAATGCCTACACTATCCTGAAACTATGCCCACGTCTCTGTATAAATCCTGAAACCGTCCTTTAATTATCCCCATGTCTCTGTAAAAATCCTCACACTGTTATGTAATTATTTGCATCTCTAAATAAATTTCCATACTGTCCTGTAATTATCCCCATCTCTCTGTATTAATACCCACATTGTGCTGTACTTATCCTGATCACTCTGTACAAATACCCACGTTGTCCTATAATTATGCCGATGTCTCTCTATAAATCCCCACACTGTCCTGTAATTATCTCCACCTCTCTGTATTAATACCCACAGTATCCTGTGATTGTTCCCATTTCTCTCTGTATTAATATCCACATTTTCCTGATATTATCCTGATCTCTCTGTACAAATAACCATGTTGTCCTATAAGTATACCAATGTCTCTCTATAAATCACCACACGCTCCTGTAATTATCCCCATCACTCTGTATGAATCCTCACACTGCCCTGTAATTATCCCTATCTCCCAGTATAAATCTCTACACTGTCCTTTAATTACCCCCATCTCTCTATATAAACACCCATGCTTTCTTGTAATTACTCCAGCTCTCTGTATAAATCCCCACAATGTCCTGTAATTATCCCCATGTCTCAGTATAAATCATACACTGTCCATTAATTGTCCCCATTTCTCTGTACAAATCCCCACACTGTCCTGTAATTATTTTGAACTATCTGTATAAATCCCCATACTGTCCTGTTTCTCTGTATTAATATCCACACTGTCATCTAATTTTCAGATCTCTCTGTATGAATATCCACACTGTCCTGTAATTATTGCCATCTCTCTGCATAAAACCACACAGTATCCTGTAATAATCCCCAATTCTCTTTATAAATTCCCCTACTGTCCTGTAACTATTCCCATCTCCCTGTATAAAACCACTTACTGATCAGTAATTATCCCCATCTCTCTATATAAATCTCCACACTGTCCTTTAATTATTCCCATCTCTCTGTATTAATCCCTATGCTGTCTTGTAATTATCCTCTTCTCGCCGAATAAATTCCCTTACTGTCTTGTAATTACCCCATATCTTTGAAAAAAATACCCACACTATCCTGTAATTGTACCCATTATACCCATACTGTCCTTTAATTATCCCCAACTCTCTGTATACATCCCCATACTGACCTTTAATTATCCCCATCCCTCTGTATAAATTCCCATACTGTCTTGTAATTATCTTCTTCTCGCTGAATAAATTCCCTTACTGTCTTGTAATTACCCCATATCTTTGAAACAAAATGCCCACGCTATCCTGTAATTATACCCATGTCTCTGTATAAATCCCCATACTGTCCTGCAATTATCCCCATCTCTCTGTTGTCATGTGATTATCCCAATCAAACATTGTAATTAACCCGACCTCTCTGCATAAAACCACACACTGTACTATATTCATTCCTACCTGTCTGTATAAATCCTCATACTGTCCTGTAATTATTCCTGTCTCTGAAGAGTTTCCTGTACTGTTCTGTAATTATCCCCATCTCTGTGCATAAATTCCTGTCCTGTCCTGTAATTATCTCCACCTCTTTGTATAAATTTCCACACTGCCCTTTAATTATCCTATTTCTCTATAAATCCTTATACTCTTCTGTAATAATCTTCATCTCTCTGCATAAATGCCCACATTGTCCTGTAAATATCCCATCTCTGTGCATAAATCAACACACTGTCCTGTAATTTTCCCGTTCTCTCTGCATAAATCCCACACTGTCCTGTAATTATCCCCTTCTCTCTGTATAAATCCCCAAATTGTCCAGAAATTATCTCTATCAGCCAAAATCCCCACACTGTCCTGTAATTATATCCATCTCTTGTTATCAATCCACACACTGTCCAATAATTATCCCCATATCTCTGCATAAATCCCACACTGTCTTGTAATTATCCCAATCTCTCTGTATAAATCCCCATACTGTCATGTAATTTTCCCTAACTCTACGTAAAATTCCACACTGTTCTGTAATTTTCACCGTCTCTTTGTATTAATACCCACATTGTCCTGTAATTGTCCCGAACGCTCTGTATAAATCCCTATGCTGTCCTGTCATTGTTGCCATCTCTCTGTACAAATCCTCAGACTGTCCTGTAAATATTCCTGTCTCTCTGTTACAATATCCATATTGTCATGTCATTATGCAAATTTCTCTGTAAAAATACCCACACTGTCTTGTAATAATCCCATCTCTCTGTATAAATCCACACACTGTTCTGTAATTATCCCCATTTCTCTTTATAAATTCTCATACTCTCCTGAAACTATTCCCATCTCTCTGTATAAATCCACATACTGTCCAGTAATTATCCCTATCTCCCAGTATAAATACCCACACTGTCCTTTATTTATTCCTATCTCTCTGTATAAATCTCCACATCATCCTGTAATTATCCTGATCTCTCTGTATAAGCTGGTAATTATCCCCACCTCTACACATAAATCCTAACACCATCCTGTAATTGTTCCTGTCTCTCTGTATTAATACTCACATTGTCATGTAAGTATCACAATATCTCTATGTAATTACCCATACTGTCCTGTAATTATCCTGATCTAGCTGTATAAATCCACATACTGTCCTGTAATTAACCCATTTCCTCGTATAAATCTCCACACTGTCCTTTCATTGTCCACACCTCTCAGTATAAGTCCTTAAACTGTCCTGTAATTATCTCTAAATCTCTGCATAATTCCCCATATTGTCTTGTAATTATCCCCATATCTCTGTATAAATTCCCTTACTGACCTGTAATTATGTTCATGTCTCTGTATAAATCCCCAAACTGTCCTGTAATTATCCCCATCTCTCGGTATAAATTCACACACTGTCCTGTAATTATCCCCGTTTCTTTTTATAAATCCCCGTACTGTCCTGTAATTATTCCCATCTCTCTCTCTATAAATCCATGTACTGCTCAGTAATTATCCCCATCTCTCTGTATAAATCCCCACACTGTCCTGTAAATATAGCCATCTCTCTGTATAAATCCCCATACTGTCCTGTAATTATCCCATCTCCCAGTGTAAATCTCCACACTGTCCTTTAATTCTCCCCACCTCTCTGTATAAATCCCCATACTGTCCTGTAATTATCCCCAAATCACTGTATAATTCCCCATATTGTCTTGTGATTATCCACATACCTCTGTATAACTTCCCTTCATTTCCTGTCATTATCCTCATCTCTGTGACTAAATACCCAAGCTATCCTTTAATTATGCCCATGTCTCCGTATAAATCCCCACGCTGTCTTTTAATTATCCCCATTTCTTTTTATAAATTCCCGTACTGTCCTGCAGTTATTCCCATCTCTCTCTATAAATCCACATACTGCCCAGTAATTATCCCCATCTCTCCATATAAATCCCCACACTGTCCTGTAAATATAGCCATCTCTCTTTATAAATCCCCATACTGTCCTGTAATTATCCCATCTCCCAATGTAAATCTCCACATTGTCCTTTAATTCTCCCCACCTCTCTGTATAAATCTCTGTAGTGTCCTGTAATTATCCAAAAATTTCTGTATAATTCCCCACATGGCCTTGTAATTATCCCCATCTCTCCTAATAAATCCCCACACTGTCCTCTAAATATACCCATCTCTCTGTATAAATCCCAACACTGTCCTGTAATTATCCAATGTCCCAGTGTAAATCTCCACACTGTCCTTTAATTCTCCCCACCCCCTTTATAAATCCTCAAACTGTCCTGTAATTATCCCCAAATCTCTGCTTGATTCCCCACATTGTCTTGTAATTATCCCCATATCCCTGTATAAATTCCCTTCATATCCTGTTATTATCCCCATCTCTGTGAATAAATACCCATGCTATCCTTTACTTATGCCCACGCCTCTGTATAAATTCCCACACTGTCCCTTAATTATCCCCATCTCTCTGTAGAAATCCCCATACTGTCCTGCAATTAGCGCCATTTCTCTGTATTAATATCCACACTGTCCTGTAATTATCCCAATCTCTCAGTATGAATAACCCCACTGTCGTGTAGTTATTACCATTTCTATGTATAATTCCTCATACTGTCCTGTAATTATTTCTGTCTGTCTGTATAAATCCCCATACTGATCCCTTTCTCTCAGTTAAAAAGCCCACACTGTCCTGTAATTATCCCCATTTCTCTGTGTGAATCCGCACACTGTTCTGTAATTACCCCTATTTGTCTGCATAAATACTCATACTGCCTTGTAATTATCCCTATCTCTCTGGAAAATTCCCCACACTGTCCTGCAAATGTCCCCATCTCTGTGTATAAATCCCCATATGCCTCTGTGAATCCTGACACTATTCTGTAAGCTGTCCAGTCTCCGCTTGATTCTTATTATTATACTGTTATTATGTCGATCCCTGTCGGGATCATCATACTGTCCTGTATAATCATTCCAATCTCAAAATTTCTCCACACTACTCTGCAATTGGTCTTTATCTGCCATTCTGATAGCATTGATACTCTAAAGAGATTTACATTTTGAATTGCTTCAGTTGAAAAATGCAAAATTGTCACTTTCAATTTTGTTGTTTCAACATCATCATTAGCTTCTCTGTCTCTGAAGTGGAAGTTCCGATATAGTCAATTGGTTCCACCACAGACCACATGAAGAGGAAAGGACACAATCGCCTGTTTGCAGAAGCCACATGCTCCCTTTCCCCTGGCTGGTCTGTAACTTAGACTTGTGTACCTTCATACAGTTTCCATTCCTGCCTGGTGCTCAGCTCTCCAACACCTTACTGACTGCTTGCTGCTGCAGAAACTCCCTGCTCCACACTTTGTACGTTTTTCATCGACAAACCATGGGGTGGTAACACAGACCTCACTATGCCTTGCCCATTCCAACCTGCCATTAGTTTGCAGGCAAACTGGATGATCAATTTTTATCCAGCAACCTATTCCAGAACACTCCAATAGACGGTCGGATCATCCCTCATCAATTCCTCGATAAACGTTGTTCAGGATAGTAGAGGCTCTTTCAGCATTTCCAATTGTGTCATAGGATCCCTTACAGAACCCAAAATGCATCTGGTTATCAATCTATCCAATAGGCAAGGGATGTTGAGACACTCTCTACGCCTGGAAACAGGAAGACTGGGCTCAAGCCCCACTTGTTCCAAAGGTGTGTAATAACATTTCTGAACAAGTTGATTCAGAAATGTAAAAAAGTTTCACTATACTGTCCCTCTGACAGTGTAGTAGTCAGTCACTGTTATCATTTCAACAGAGAATCCTACAGTACAGAGGATGCCCTTTGACCCATTGAATCTGCTCTGACAAAACTACCCTAAGACCAAGTTCCTCCCTCTTTCCCACAGTAGGCCCACAGCCTTGAACATTATGACCTTTCAAGTGCTCATCTAAATGTTTTTTAAAAATTACCCTCCAAGGCAATGCATTCTTTCTGGGTGAAAAATGTTTTCCTCAAACTGCCCCTGAACCACCTGCCTTTTACCTTAAAATTATGCCTCCTTTTTATTGACCCTTCAACTAAGGGAGCAGCTGTTTTCTACTCATGCCGTAAAGACCCTCATAATCTTGGACATCTCTATCCCCCTCAACATTTTCTGTTTCTGAACTTACCCAGGCTCTCTTTATTGCTAAAGTACTCCATCCCAGGCAACATTCTAATGAATCTCATCTGCAATCACATCCTTCCTATAGTGAGGCACACAACTGTGGACTAGCTAAAAGTTTAGTACAACTTCTACTTAACCTTCCTGCTCTTCTAATCTTGCCTTGACTGATCAAGGCAAATGACCTATATGCCCTCTTTACTCCCCTGCCACCTTGAGAGATCTGTGATCAAGTATCCCATGATCCATCCACACCTAGTGCCTTGCCATTCATTGAGCATTTTTTTGACTTGTTATTTCTTCCAAATTCCATCTACCATTGATCCACCCAATATTCTCCTGTAACCTAAGACTTTATTTCTTACATATTAACCACCGTGCCAATCTTTGAATGATCTACAAACTTGTGTATAACCACTCCTCCACCATTCTCATCTATATATAACAAACAACAAGGGACTGAGCACTGATGCCTGTGGGACAGCAGCCTGTAGTAACAGCCTGCTACCACCACCTAACAGTGGATAATTGGCCCCCATTAGCCCAGTTTTCTTTAATTATTGAATTCAAATTTCACTATCTACCATGCTGGGATTCAAACCTACATCCTCAGAGCATTAGCTTGGGATCCTGAATTGTTAGCCCAGTGAAATTGCCTTCTCTCCAAGCATGATAACTGATTCCGTCTCTTCAGCTTTCCAAAGCAAGATGAGCCTTAGAGCCACAACCTTTTGTGTGTGAATATATTTACAGGGGAATGTAGGATTTCAGGGCAGGAAAATGCTATCCAGTCCTTCAACTGTGCTGCATCGTTCGATAAGATCGAGGCTGGTTTGGGCGTCATTTCAATTCAACTTTTCTGTCTGCCTCACCAGAACCCTCAACTCCTCATCTATCGAACTATCGAACCCGGTCTATAATAATGTAAATGACACAGACCCCGCTGAGAATTCCACAGATTGATGACACTGAGATTAAAAGACATTCTCTGCAACTTCGCCTTAAAAGGGAGACCATTTACTTGTAAGCTGCGGCCCTCGGTTCTGGATTTGCCCTACAATGGGAAACATCCTCTAATTGTTGACCTTGACAGGTCTCCTCAGGATCCATGGAGAGAAGACAGAGTTAATGTTTTGAATCCAGTGCTTTCTCTCCACAGATGCTGCCAGACTGGCTGAGTTTCTCCGATAACCTTTCTTTTCAGATTTCCAGTGACCGCAGTTCTTGTTTGCTTCAATAAGGTCACCTCTCATTCTCTTAAACTAAAATAGATACAATCCAGCCTTTCCTAACAAAGTGAACCCTTCATCCCATGAATGAGTCAAGTGAGCCTTCTCTGAACAGTTTCTGACACAATTATATTTAATGCTGTGTGAGAACTGGCTGCGATTTCTTTTAATCTTTTCCTCAAACCACCGAAAACAAAATTGGCAATTAGCCCAGAAAAGTGATGAGTCGCATATTTTTGGAAACTTTCAGATTGTGCTGTTCTGCATGAAAAGCCTTTGACTCACTGCCAAGGTTTGCAAGAGAGGGAGACAGATCGTGGCTGAAGTTCAATTTTACAACTCACTGCAGGGGCAGCCCCTCCTTCAGAACACAGAGGTAAAAAAAAGTCCTCTGGAATCCATATTGCTCAAGTCATGCTAGATGATGGCCACATCTCCACGGTAACCGTTTGGCTTGAAGTCAACCTGAAATTACACTAACACGTGGGATGTTGCTGCTCATTGCAAGGGGAATGCGATATCAAAGGAAGGAAGTTTGTTTTCTGCAGATGTATGGGCACTGGTGAGACCACATTTCAAGTTCTATAGACACTTTTGTTCTCATTTTTAGTGCAAAAGTACATTGAACACCGTTCAGAGAAGGTTCACCTGACTGATTCCTGGGATCTGGGGGATTACTTTCTGTGGAAAGGTTGAGCAGGTTGGGCCTGTGCCCATTGGAGTAGAACAGAATAAGAGGTGAACTTGTTGTATATAGGGCAGGTGCTGAAAGGATTTTTCTGATTGGGGGTGTGTCAGGGTCACCGTTGGAAAGTAAAGGGGCATCGTATTAAAATGGGCAGAATCCTTTTCTTTCCTCAGAGGCTCATGAGCGTGTGGTAATCCCTTCACCCGGAAGCTGAATTTATTCAAGGATGAATTAGATAAACTGTTGACCAACAGAGATGTCAAGGCACACAAGAAAGTGTTGTCACAATGATCTGTTGCCATCTTAATGAGTGAAAGAACTCATTAAGGGCTGAATGGCCTACTGCTGTTCCTGAGTCCTGTTTTCCTTTGCTTCTAGGAAGCTGTTTGAAATCTAATCCATGTCCACTTCACGGCGTAGCTTCTGCTACTTAAGCACAATGACCAAAATGGTTCAGAAATGTTTAAAGGAGTCCAGGTACTTTGTATTACCATTGCCAATCATGATGTCGCCAACTATCCAGAAAAAACTATCACAAGAATGTTTCTCCAAATTCTTTTATCTGGCATTGTCTCAAACTGTCAGGTGGACCTGTGCAGAGAATGGTCTTCTCGCAATTCAATGGTGCTCCACTCACTGAATACACCATTGAAGAGAAATGGAACTGAACTAGTCATATAAACACAGTGGCTACACAAGCTGGTCAGAGACTAGGAATACTGCAATGTGTGACTCACCTCCTGACTGCCCAGAACCTGTCCACCATCGACAAGGCACAAGTCAGGAGTGTGATGGAATACTCCGCACTTGCCTGGATGGGTGCAGCTCCAACAACACTCAAGAAGCTTGACACCATCCAGGACAAAGCAGCCCGCTTGATTGGCACTACATCCACAAGTATCCATTCCCTCCACCACCGACGCAACATAGACTATCTATAAGACGCACTGCAGAAATTTACCCAAGATCCTTATATAGCCACTTCCAAACCCACAACCACTTCCATCTAAAAGGACAAGGGCAGCAGACAGATGGGAACACCACCCCCTGCAAGTTCCCCTCCAAGCCACTCACGATCCTGACTTGGGAATATATCAGAGTAACTGGGTCAAACTCCTGGAACATTCTCTCTAACAGGGTTGTGGCTGTGTCTACCCCAAATGGGGTTCAAGAAGGCAACTCACTGCCACCTTCTCTAGCGATGCCCACATTGCAGAAATTAATAAATTAAAGGAAGATTTTGCCAGAGTTGAACGGGCTCAAACTCACAGGCCTTGGTGAGAAATCCTTCAACAAGATTAGGCTGCCTGTTCCGTTGAGCCACTGGCCACTCACGATCTATGTCCAAGTAATCTGCCTCATCCCTGCCACACCAGTCCACAAGAAGTGGCAAAATAAAGGGCTTTGTGACATAGGGGCAGTGCCAATACCTCTGGGCACGAAAATCCAGTTTCAATGCATGAACAGGCTGTTTGAAATAATTACACATTCTGTCTAAGGGCTGTTTCGGTGCACTAGCAGTGTTACTACCACTGAGCTAGAGGATCTGGGTTCAAATCCCACATTGCACCTCTTTCCAGGTGTGCTGTAGCCTTTCTCAAATAGACTGATGGGAAACAATTGCAAAAAAAGATGCAGCTTTAAGAAAAGTAGGTGAACACGGAAGACTTCATGTCAGACACAAACCCTTCAGGGAAATCCACAAGGTGGTGGAGGCTGATACAATTACAACATTTAAAAGGCATCTGGATGCGCACATGAATAGGAAGAGTTTAGAGGGGTATGGGCCAAATGCTGGCAAATGGGACTAGGTAAATTGAGTTTATCTGGTGGGCACGGACAAGTTGGACCAAAGGGTCTGTTTCCGTGCTGTACGTCTCTATGAACCTATGAGCTTATGAATAATTAGTTTGATAAGTAATGGAACAAAATATAAACAGATGATGCTGACAATTTAAATCAATCACCAGGCAGGCCCCAGTTGGGCTATTGTACATTCTATACCGAATTGCCCAGAGTCAACCACATTACTGTGGGTCAGAAGTCACATGTAGACTAGACCAAGTAAGGATGGCATTTTCCTTCCCTTACGGGACATTAGTGAACCAGATGGATTTCCCCCAACAACTGACAATGGATTCATAGTCAACATTATGCTCTTAATTCCAGACTTTTTGTTTATTGAATTTACATCCATCCTTCTGCCATACTAGGATTTGAACCCAGGTTCCTAGAGCATTAACTGGGTCTCTGAATTAACAGCTCCAGTGATAATACCACTAGGCCATCACTTCCCCTATCAGGCACTGCACTTGAGGAAAGATGTGAAGACATGAGAAGGACCCTCAGAAAGTAAGAAAAACCTTAACCTCTGCCTTAAAAGGTCAGTTGTTTAGTTTTAAACTGCATATCCTCATCCTAGCTCTCCTCATGTAAGGAAACAGCCTTCCAGTATGTACCCCATCCTGACCCAAAGTTTCAATAAGGTCACGTCCCATTCCTGAGAAGTGGTTGGAAAATCTGGAATTCTCCCTATGGAGCGGTGGTTGAGATGACAAGAGGACTTGCTCACTGAGCAGATAGGGGTAAGGGATTCCCTGGAGAGTGAGACAATAACCAGAGTGGAGATGGTCAATTTGTCTGTTAAAATCATTAGCAAAATATCTGGGCAGTTACAGGATGCAGAATTCGCTTGACTGAGAAATACCAGTAGCTAGTACACTGTTCATGAAAACATGCTGGATGCTGGTTCCATTAATAAATGCTTAAAAATCACGAGGTTGTTGAGAATGAGGATATTTCAGACCACTGGACAAAGGCATTGATGACGACATGAGATGGGTGTTTAATTCAAAACAAAATGCAGGTTGATGTGGAAAAAGCAGGAGAACAGTACTCAGCCATAATGGCCATGCAGAGATACTGTGTAAACATGATAAGCTGAAGGAACTTCTTCTGCATTGTAATAATTCAATAAAAAAGCAAGGATATGGCACTAGGGTCTTCAAAAGAGCCAGTACAAGCATGGCTGGGCTGAATGGATGTGGGGTTGAAGGTTTCTGTGACTGTGATTCTATGAGAGCAGACAGCTGCAGGACGGGAAAATTAAGATGTTGAGAAGCAGGTACAAGGAACCGGGATAGAAGGCAGACATTAATATGAAGAAGGGGGAAAGTGAAGTCATTACCTGGAATGTTCTATATTGTCACTCGAGATAAAGTAGGGATATTAAATATGCAAATTAATACAGAGCTGGAAAGTATTGACCGATGGAATATAGTGAAGAATCTTGCACTTGAGATGCAGTCACTCACACTGCAGGCATGAGTGGGATGTGAAGGTCAGACAGATTGTGGGACCAATTACCTTCCTGCTACTCGGTATTGAAGGTTGTGCCTTTGCCATGTCTTCTGGAGAGATAATAATCCCATGACAGATATGTGATATTGACACCTCCTACTGTTTCTGGTCAAACTCAGCTCTAACAACCTCTAACTCATACTGTTTCAACTCCTTCTTCTCAGGACCTCGGATACTGGGCTGCTCCCATTCCCCCGCCGTCAGTCCCACTGCCCTCTGGAAACTTGTGGGCACTTTCACTGACTGGGCCTCTGTGGTGCGATTGACGTCATTAGTTGGCAGATACAACATTGCTCATATTAGGCTGGCAATTCTGCAGCAAGGAACTCACCTCCTGACTCCTCATTTAGATCTCCACTCAATCTTCTAAACTCCAGAGAGTATAGGCTTAAATGGGCCTGATTTTGAAAAAGAGGGACGGGACGTTTGCCTGCTGTCCTGACTTGTGTTAATCGCGAGTCACAGAAGTGGACTATATTATTCATCCCACAATGCTCAGTGCTCCCACAATGTTCCCACTGACTGTTCAGCCTCTCTGCATCATAACATGCACTTGGAATTCATTGACCTGAAATTACTTTGGGAAACCTTTTTTTATCTAATTGACCACCTCTGAGTGGCCCGCTCACTCATTTCCCCAAGGTCAATTAAGGGTCAAGCACATTGCTGCCAATGTGGTGTCACATTTAGGCCAGACCAGGGAAAGAGGTCATCCGAGATGGGTTTTACTTCCATAAGTTCTCGATTCCCCATTTAAAGAATTGAATGTAAATTCTTGCAGTGAGTGTGGTGAGATTTGAACTCATGCCCTCAGATAGGCCTCCAAGTCACATTACCACTACTCCACTATTTCCCCATACAGCCATGTCATTGAGGAGGGGGAGTTGGCCATTCATTCCCCAGACAAAGAATGTGAAGAATTTTTACTTAAATGAAAGTTTATCACTTCCACTTCACCTTCCCATCACAGTGAAGTCTCCTCCTGGCGGTAATTTAGGGAAGTGATATTGAACATCATCAGAATCATCAGACTGTTACAATCCCCCGAGCCTTTCCAACCATCGCAATTCTGCTTAAATTGCAGAGCGTGACCGATTTCTAAATAATTCGCTATGGGGAAAATCCCCCCAGAGCACAGTTAGTGAACCTCTAAAGACCACACACGTTAAAGAAATTCCAGTTGCCGAAAGCCAATGGTGCCCTGCTTCAACTGTCAGTCCAGTCTGACTCCTTCCCCTCCACCAAGTGTTGGTGGGAGACAGTGGGTGCTACTGTTTGAATTGGATTGAACTGGGCATTTGGCCATTCTGTTTTAGATTCTGTCACCAAAACCCCACCTCTGAAATTTCAAGGAATGGCCCTCAATGTATACAGGGTGCTTCCCCAATCAGATACATCCCATTTAGAAAAGAATAAAATTATAAAGGATCGTCAGCATGATGTGGGAGACGTCCTGTCTGACAAATTTGATTAAGTTTTTGAAGGGAGTGATAAAGATGATCCATGAGGGTGGGGCAGTCGATATTGTCTACATGGACTAAAGCATTTGACAAGTTCTCTCATGGTAAGCTCGTCCAGATGATTCAGTTTCATGGGATCCACGGTGAGTTGGTAAGTTGGATACAGAGTTGGCTTGGTCATAGAAGACAGAGGGTAGTCGTGGAGGGGTGAATTTCTAACTGGTCCAGTGGTGTTATGCAAGGATCAGTGCTGGGACCTCTGATGTTTGCAATATATGTGAATGATCTGGATGAAAATTGATCTGGTCTGATGAGTAAGTTTGAAAATGACATGAAAATTAGTGGAGCTATAAATGGTGAGGAAAGTTAAGGGAGGAACCTTAGGAACATTGATATACAGAGGGATCTTGAGGTGCAAGTCCATAGGTCCCTGAAAGTGGCAACACTATTTGATAAGACAGTGAAGAAGGTATATGACGTGCTTGCCTTCATCGGTTGGGATACTGAGTATAAAAGTTGGCAAGCAGTGTTGCAGCTGTATGACACATTTGGAGTATTGTGTGCAGTTCTGGTCGCCACACTGTAGGAGGGATGTGGCGGCACTGGAAGAGGTGAAAAACAGGTTTACCGGATATCGCCTGGATTAGACTGTAACAGATATAAGGACAGGTTAGACAAACATGTATTGTTTTCACAAGTGTTAAAAGTTGAGAGGCGAACTAATAGAAGTGCATAAAATTACCAGATAGGTTGAATAGTCAGAATCTTTTTCCCAGGGTGGAAATGTCAAAAAACAGCGGGGCATGGGTTGAGGATGAGAGGGGGAAAGTTTAAAGGATATGTATGAGGCAAGTGTTTTACACAGAGGGTGGTAGCACCTGGACTGTGCTGCCAGGGGAGGTGTTAGAAGTAGACACCATAGCAATGTTTAAGATGCAGTTAGAGAGACACATGATCAAGCAGGGAATAGAGGAATATGGACCATAGACAAACAGATTGGTTTAGAATGGCATCATGGTCAGCACAGACATGGTGGGCAGAAAGGCCTGTGCTGAACTGTTTAAAGTTCCATCAGCAACAGATGGCCAGAGGAAGGGGCAGACAACAAGATACGAGACCAGCGGGTTCACTTCTGTGCCTAGTGAACATCTCCACACATTCCCGAAATACAGGAGTCAAATTGGAGTGGCCATTGTTTGAGACAGCCTCGATCAGGACAACAGTATATCCTGGTGCTAAACACCAGGGCATTCAGTCCATCATCCTGGGAGACCAGAGCTCCCTTTACACTGTGCCCTCGAGTGGACAGCCACAGCCGTGATGGCCCCACCGAGACATTGCCTGGCAGAGTTCACAGCACTCATGCCACTTCAGTACCAGGTGCTGGCCTGAAGTTGGTGAGTTCAATGCCCACCAGAGGGTTTGGAACTTGCTGCCCTGTCACTGAGAGGAGACAGAATCACTGACCCAAAAGCTGAGTGAAAGGTGAACCCGCAGGAGCTGCACCATTACTGCCAACGGGAAATGGATTTGCAGCCAATAGCGGCTCTCTGAATGGCAACCAGGCCTGGAGGCCAGACAAACATGGCAGCCAATTTGAAAACAGCAAGAGCCCAATAACAGCAATGAGATCAGGCAGCAGTTTTCCTAATTCTCCTGGTGATCGTTCAGGGAGGCTTGCAGGCCAAAAGAACCTATCACTCTTCCTGAGAAAAACACTAAACCAAATCCAGATCGGAATCTCCATTTCCATCATTTTCAAATGACAACACCTGACAGTGCGGCACTCCCTCAGTACTGACCCTCCAACAGTGTAGCACTCCCTCAGTACTGACCCTCCAACAGTGTAGCACTCCCTCAGTACTGACCCTCTAACAGTGTAGCACTCCCTCAGTACTGACCTTCTGACAGTGCTGCACTCCCTCAGTACTGACCCTCTAACAGTGTAGCACTCCCTCAGTACTGACCTTCTGACAGTGCG
>NC_063366.1:22940141-22954122 GCF_021869965.1 Rhincodon typus | reverse complement strand
CCTCTAACAGTGTAGCACTCCCTCAGTACTGACCTTCTGACAGTGCGGCACCCCCTCAGTACTGACCCTCTGACAGTGCGGCACACCCTCAGTACTGATCCTCCAACAGTGCGGCACTCCTTCAGTACTGACCCTCTGACAGTGCGGCACACCCTCAGTACTGACCCTCCAACAGTGCGGCACTCCTTCAGTACTGACCCTTCGACAGTGCAGCACTCACACAGTACTGACCCTCTGACAGTGCGGCACTCTCTCAGTACTGACCCTCTGACAGTGCAGCACTCCTTCAGTACTGACCCTCTGACAGTGCAGCACTCCCTCAGTACTGACCCTCTGACAGTGCGGCACTCTCTCAGTACTGACCCTCTGACAGTGCAGCACTCCCTCAGTACTGACCATCTGACAGTGCTGCACTCCTTGAGTACTGACCCTCTGACAGTGCAGCACCACCTCAGTCATGACCCTCTGACAGTGTGGCACTCTCTCAATGCTGCAAGCCCAGATTATGTGAAAATTCACAGTACAGTAAAACATGATCTCAGTGTTATCTGATTTCAAATCAGCTCGCTGAGTCAGAACCATAACTCACACCTGTCTCCCCCTGGTGTTTCTGATGGACCATTCAGTGACGTATTGCAGAAATTTGGAACTGGAATACTAAACCCACTGCCCACACAACAAACAAACATTTTTGATTTGTTGCCAACACACTGCCACGAGCATCTGCTTTGTTGTATATTAATCACTAGTCGTGGGCGTCACTGGTTGGGCCATTATTTATTGCGTCTTCCTGGTTATGATTGAGAAGGTGTTGGTGAGCTGTCCTCTTGAACAACTACAATTCTTGAAGTTTTGTACCTAATCTGCATCTCAGAACAGAATTCCAGGATTTTGACCCAGTGCCACTGAATAAAGGACCTCTCAACTTTCAAATTTAATTGTTGATCTTGCTCTTTGTGCACCTTCTCTGCAGCCATAACATTGTGTTCCTTGCTCTGTTTTACCACCCTAAAGTACTTTGTATAGTCTGATCTGCCTGTACTGCATGCAAAACAATACTTTTCACTGCACCTTGGTACATGTGACAATAATAAATCAAATCAAAAGTCAAGAAAACATTTCCACGTCTGGATGGTGAGTGCGTCAGAGGGGAACTTGGAGGTGGTGGTGTTCCCATATATCTGCTGCCCTTGTCCTTCTAGATGGAAGTGCTTGTGGGTTTGGAAGGTGCTGTCTGAGGATCTTTGGTGAATTTCTGCAGGTCGTCTTATAGGTAGTACACACTGCTGCTCCTGAGCAGAGAAGGATGAATATTTATTTATTTGGTGCTAATCATATAGCTTCGTCCAGAATGCTATTGAGTTTCTTGAGTGTTGTTTAAGCTGCACCCATCCAGGTAAGTGGGAGTATTCCATCACACTCCTGACTTATGCCTTGTAGATAGTGGACAGGCTTTGGAAGGTTAGGAGATGAGTTACTCACTGCAGTATTCCTAGCCTCTGACCTGCTCATGTAGCTACTGTGTTTATGCGGTGAGTCCAGTTCAATTTCTGATTCCTGCTAATCATAGAATGTTGGTAGTAGGGAATTCAGTGATGCTCATGCCATTGAATATCTAATGAATATGGCTAGATTCCCATCTGTCCAAGATTGTCCTGGACGGGCATTTGTGTGGCGCGAATGTTGCTTGCCACTTGTCAGCCCAAGTGTGGATATTCTCCAGATCTTGTTGCATTTGAACATGACTGCTTCAATATCTGAGGAGTAGCGAAAGGTGTTGAACATTGTGCAATCATCGATGAGCATCCCCACTTCTGACCTTATGCTGGAGGGAAGATCATTGATGAAGAAGCTGAAGATGGTTGGGCCCAGGACACTACCCTGAGGAACTCCTGCAGAGATGTCCTGGAGCTGAGATGCTTGACCTCCAACAACCATGACCATCTTCCTATGTGCCAAGTATAACTCCAACCAGTGGAGAGCTTGCCCCCGATGCCCATTGATTCCAGTTTTGGTAGGGCTCCTTGATGCCACACTCTGTCAAATGTGGTCTTGATGCCAATGGCAGTCACTCTCTCCTCAATCCTGTAATATAATGTCACAAAATATGAGGTTATCTACTTTGGGTAAATGTGTTGTATATTTCTTCAGTGGTGAAGGGTTGGAAAGTGCAGGTGTGCAAAGGGACTTCCATGTCCTTGTCAATAAGTCACTGAAGGCTAACATGTGCAGGTGCAGCAAGCTGGTAGGACATTTAGCACAAGAGGATTCGAGTACAAAAGTAGAGAAGTTTTGCTTCAGTTGTATAGGAGTGTGGTTAGACCATACCTGGAGTACTGTGTGCAGTTTTGGTCTCTTTATCTCAGGAAAGATAATATTGTCACTGAGGGAATGTAATGAAGATTCACCAGATTTGTCCCTGGGGATGATGGTGATCTCATTGAAACATGCAGATTACTGAAAGGGATAGACAGGATGGGTGTAGGGGAGGTAGTTACCCTGTTTGAGGAGTTACACAATTTTAAAATATGGGGGATGCCACTTAGGTGTGAGGTGAGGGGATTTTCTTTTACTCAGAGGGTTGTGAACTTTTGGAATTCTCTACCACCTATGGAAGCTCAGTCTTTGAGAATGTTTAAGGCGGAGATTGATAGATTTCGGATTGCTGGCAGTGCACAGGGTTATGGGGATGGGGCGGCTAAAAGGCATTGAAGTGCTTGATTAGCCATGATCATATCAAAGGGTGGAGGAGGCTTGATGGGCTGAATGACCTACTCCTGTCCCTTTGTTCCCCTATCAGGGCCGGGAGATAATTTTCCCATCGGATCGGATTGAGAGGCTGCAGATTTAAGGGAACAGGAGAGCAGAGCGGTAGTGATTGAGGGTCCAATGTTTTGGACAGAGGCCCCGGGAGTGAGGTGGAGGCAGGTTCACTTGAGGCATTCAAGAGGAAATTTGATAAGATTGAAGATGTAAAATATGCCGAGCTGAAGGGAAACAGCCTAAGGCCAATGGCAAAGGTGGGAAGAGTGACACTAATTTGTTGGACTTTGCTGTAGCTGGCTCTAGTGTATCCTAACCCCACTGGACCCCAATCGACAATCCATTCTCCCTTCCTGTGCTCCCTACCATGCACCCCTCCCATTCTAGCTGCCAAGCTTGGTGTACCTCTGGATTCTCCTGTGCCTTCTACGCCTTACCCATGCACGTGGCCCAGTGCCATAAAGACCCCTCCTCTTCCTGTGATTTGCCAGCTTTTACTGTCATGAGAGCATGCAGAGCCATGGTGTTGCAGTTGGTGAACATGATGCGATGCTGGGTGGGGTGTAAGCCAGGTGATCTACTCTATCCCAGGGGTACAGATCTCTCCTTGGTGTTTCCCTACACTCCCAGGCCAGTATAGGGACAAAGCTGAGAGGAAGTACAGATCTCTGTTTTAAAGTTTCTGTCCCCTTGCCCTTCAGCAGGAAGTGAAGGGGCATTGAATGTCAGTGCTCAGGGCAAGGCCGGGCCACCCTCAGCAAAGGAACAGACCCAGCAGGTCAATGGACCAGACTGAAGTCGGAAAAGTGGGACTGGAAAATTCTGTATTTAAACGGAGAGAGGGAGAAAGGGACTAGAAAGATACAGTGATGAAGTGAGATACAATGCACTGAAAGGAGCTTGGTGCAAAGTATAAATATTAGCACAGAGCAGTTGGACTGAATGGCCTGTTCCAAACCTGCACTTTCTACGTACTTATTACTTTCTCTTTCATTATGCATGGAGCTCATTGGTACAGTACACAAGATAAGGCTGAAGCATTCGCAGTGCCGAGTGAATGATCCATCTCGGCCTCCTCCAGCGGTCCCCAGCATTACAGATACCAATATTCAGCCAATTCAATTCACTCTACATGATATCAAGAAATGACTGGAGACACTGGATACTGCAAATGCTACAGGCCCTGACAACATTCTGACAATAGTACTGAAGATTTGTGCTACAGAACTTTTCACTCCTCTACTGTTCCAGTACACTTGCAACATTGCCACCTACCGACAATGTGGAAAATTGCCCAGATATGCCCTGTACACAAAAAGCAGGACAAATCTAACCCGGCCAATTACCGCCCCATCAGTCTACTCTCGATCATCAATAAAGCGATGGAAGGTGTCATCAACAGTGCTCAGCAATAACCTGCTCAGTGACGCCCAGTTTGGGTTCTGCCAGGGCCACTCAGCTCCTGACCTCATTACAGCCTTGGTTCAAACATGGACAAAAGAGATGAATACCAGAGGTGAGGTGAGAGTGACAGGCCTTGACATCAAGCCTGCATTTGACCAAGTGTGCCATCAAGGAGCCCCAGCAAAATTGGGTATCGGGGGCAAACTCTCCACTGGTTTGCGTCATACCTGGCACATAGGAAGATGGTTGTGATTGTTGGACGTCAGTCATCTCAGCTCCAGGACATCTCTGCAGGAGTCCCTCATGGTAGTGTCCTGGGCCCAACCATCTTCAGCTGCTTCATCAATGACCTTCCCTCCACCATAAGATCAGAAGTGGGGATGTTCACCGATGATTGCACAATGTTCAGCACCATTCATGAGTTCGCAGTCCATCTTCAGATGCAGTACGACCCAGACAATATCCAGGCCAGAGCTGAAAACTGGCAAATAACATTCGCATCACACAAGTGCCAAGGAACGTACATGACCAACAGGAGAGAAATGTAATCATTGCCCTTTGACATTCAGCAACATTACAATCCCTCAGTACCCCACTGGACTAGTCATGTAAATACAGTGGCTATTTAATAGAACAGAGGGTAAGATTCCTGCAATGAGTAACTTACAACCTGACTCCCCTAAGTCTGTTCACTATCTACAAGGCACAAGTCAGGAATGTGGTAAAATACCCCCCAGTTGCTTACAACCACTTACATCTGGAAGAACAAGGGCAGCAGATACATAGAGACACCACATCCCTACACATTCCCCTGCTGACTTAGAAATACATCGCTGTTCCTTCACTGTTGCTGGGTCAAAATCCTGGAATTCCATCTCTAAGAACATTGTGGGTCTTCCTACAGCACATGTTGTGCAGCAGTTCAAGAAGGATTCCCACATCCTGTTAATGAATAAAAAAGGACAGAAGTCTGGCATTTTTTTACGCATTCACTAAGCCTGTCTAAGCCTCCTGAAAATGCTTTACGTCTTTTTCACCAACACATTCCCACATAGCTTCATTTCACCTACAAACTTGGAAATATTACATTGAGTCCCCACCTCCAAATCATTGAGCTACATTGTGAACAGCTGGGCCTGAATAATGATCCTGGAGTTAACTCACCTGTCATAGCCTGTTATGCCAGAAGAGCCCGTTTATCCTGACTCTCTTTTTTACCTGTTATCCTCCTCATGATTTTGAACACCTCTATCAAATCTCCATCTCACCTTTTCTTCACCAGTGAAAACAATCCCCAGATTCCCCAATCTCTCTGCATTCACTGAATGTTCCTCATCCCAGGAAGCATTGCTGTGAATCTTTTCTGTCTCCTCTCCACTGCCTTCACATCAGTCGGGGAATTGAGGGTTGTGGAGAAAAGGTGGGAAAGTGGAGTTGAAGATTATCAGATCAGCCATGATCTCACTGAATGGCAGCTCAGACTCAAGTGGTCTCGAGCCGGGCATAGGACATGGACCTCAAGTGGGCCTATAGTGGACCTTGAGCGGACCCAGGGCACGGACCTCAAGTGGGGCTGGCATGGAGGAGAGTTAGCCAGTACTTACATTTCTGGAGCAAGCAGAACCTGGAATCAGCAGCTGCTACATCGGCAGAGGCGACATCAGTGAGGTAGGTCCAGCGACAAAAGATAGCACCTGAGGAAAGGCGACATTATTGTGTCAGTTTGGTCCTGTACTGGCAGAACAGCATCTTAGCAACATCAATGAGGTGGGCCCAGGGGGTGAGAGACGCTACTCCGACATTGTTTGGTCTGGCGCAGGATGCAAAGCGTTAGCAATGGAGTATTGGCTCAGCAGCAAAGATGGCACCTGAAGATCGACAACTTTGATGCTGCTTGGGTCCGGTGTAGATGGTGGTTAAGCGGTGGCCGAGAGTTAACAGCATAACCATCGTTGATGGTGATGGACTCTCTTCGAGTTTTGTCTTTTTTTCTTTTCCTTATTCGTAAATGATTAACATGGGTGCCATTTCATGGCAATGAATGAAAGCTTTTCACTGTATTTTATTGTATTATTACTGCAAAATACATGTGACAATAAAATAAAATCAAAATTCGATCAGACTCGATGGGCTGAATGGCCTACTTCAGTTCCTATGTCTTACGGTCTTACCCTCTTGAAATTGCAGTACTCACCCGGAACTGGGAGAGAGGTTAACAAAGCGATAATGAAAATCATTCATCATTTACAGCCTCTTAATTTCAAATTGGACCAATGAACAACTTAAAAATGAATGGCTTGCTCGTTAAAAAACAAAACCAAAAATATTTGTTGTCAGCAATTACTCCTGCAGTGCCACAACAATGCCACCCGAAGGTTGCAGGAACAGCAACTCATATTCCGCTTGGGAACCCTGCAGCCCAATGGTATCAATGTGGATTTCACAAGTTTCAAAATCTCCCCTCCCCCTACCGCATCCCAAAACCAGTCCAGCTCGTCCCTGCCTCCCTAACCTGTTCTTCCTCCCACCTATCCCCTCCTCCCACCTCAAGCCACACCTCCATCTCCTAACGACCAACCTCATCCCGCCCCCTTGACCTGTCCGTCCTCCCTGGACTGACCTATCCCCTTCCTAACTCCCTACCTACACTCACCTTTACTGGCTCCATCCCCGCCTCTTCGACCTGTTTGTTTCCTCTCCACCTATCCTCTCCTCTATCCCTCTTCTATCCGCCTCCCACTCTCTCCCTATTTATTTCGGAACCCCCTTCCCCTCCCCCTTTTCTGATGAAGGGTCTAGGCCCGAAACGTCAGCCTCTCTGCTCCTATGATGCTGCTTGACCTGCTGTGCTCATCCAGCCCTGCACCTTGTTGTCTTGGATTCTCCAGCATCTGCAGTTCCTACTATCTCTGATTCAAATTTACACACCATCTGTTCTTTTTTTCTGATCAAAATGCGAAGTTGGGCCTTTGATCAGGGCCTGGGTTCAAGCAGTAAACATGTAGGTGAGAGGCCTGTTATTTGTCTCCGCTTTTTGAGGTTTAGCCACAGATCATAGGCATCATTGTCAACTTCAAAAGTGTGTTTTCAAAAAAACCCACGTATCACCTCAGGTTGTAATGTGGATTCCTGTTATTTACTCACTGTTGTAAACACCTTTGCTAACATTAGATTGCAAGCCCTCAGAGCTGAGTAATTCAAAGCTTCCCTGCTGAGTGGAAAGGACAATGTGGGTGGGGAGTTCTCCCTCCGTTCCTGACATTGTCAGGCCCAATGCAGGCAATGAAACTCCATTCTTCGGCTATTTTCTGAGGGCAAAACAGCGGGTGAAGTCTTGAGGCCCAGTCTGTCGTGGCTCAGTCTCCTTTGGCCAGGGTGAAAGTTTCACTTTGAATTTCTCTGTGCTGCAGAAGTGGGAGGCCAAATCAGATTGGGTTTGTCAGCTCTGTCAAACTGGTAACAAGGAAACTACATCATTGTTCTGTATCAACTTCCTTCCCTTCCCTTGCTTTCCACTGCGGAAACTCAAAGAGCATTCACACAGCATATAGGAACCTTGGCCATTTGGTCTAACTGCTAGATACTGGGTCTTTATATTTCACACAAGCCATCTCATCCTCTGATTACCCTTCCCACCCCATATCCCTCTCTCCTGTTACTGTTTACTCCCTTCTCTACTCATTATATTTTACTTAATGTTTCATGGGAAGTGACTGTAAGACCATAAGAAATGAAAACAGAACTAGGTCATTCAGTCCCTTGAGCCTGCTGATCAATAGGATCATGGCTAATTCAACACTCTTCATGTCCACTTTCCTGCCCTTTCCCTGTAATTCTTGATTCCCCAACTGATCAAGAACCTATCGATCTCTGCTGTAAATATACACAAGGACTCTGCCCCACAGCTCTCTGTGGCAAGGAGCTGCAAAGACTCACAACCCTCTGAGAGGAGAAATTCCCCCTCATCTCAGTCTTATATTGGGACCCCTTAATTCTTTAAGTCATTGACTCTCCCATGAGGGGAAACGCTCTCTCAGCATTTACACTGTCAAGCACCTTAAGAATCCTACAGGTTTCAACAAGATCATCTCTCATTCTTCCAAACTCCAGTGTGTAGAGTCCCTGTTTAGCCTTTGCTCATAAGACAATCTCTCCAGCTTGGACGTCATGGTCAAGACAAGTGTTGGTGACTTATCCCTAATTGCCCCTGAACTGAGTATCTTGGTCAGCAGAGGGCAGTTCAGAGTGAATAAGCAGTGGTTTTGCAAATTCTGAGCAGGTCCTCATTTGCCTAATGCTCTGGTACATGAAGGTTTTAGTGTCCATCTGAGTACTCACATATCAGAGGTCTCTGTTTACTTCCGCAAGTGTTTAGTTACTAGCCACGTTTCCAAAGTGGGCAGGGAAGTGGATAGAACGGAGCAACGATTGAATTTTACATCGTTACGTGCTTGAGTTTCCTTGTCCATCTTCAGAGAAATGAATTTGTGCCACTCGTAAACAAAGCTTTTCACTGTATTTCAGTACATGTGACAATCAATTAATTAATCAATCAATCACAGAGGAAGAGAGAGGTGGAATAGGATTGCATGGGGCTGGCATGGACTTATGGGCTGAATGTACTGTGTTGCTACCATTCAGTGATCTTGGCCTAGAAATACTACCTGTACACTGTTGCTGTATTCGTGCCCTGTCACCTTTTACTGTTCAACAGAGTAAAAGTGTGCGGCTAGGGTGAATAGTTGTGATGGTGGTGTGGGGGAGAGGGGGAAAGCAGAAAGATCCCCGGAGGATGAGAAATCATTTTCCTGTTTGTTTGCACACTTTGATCTCGGTCTGAAGCCTACACCTTCCAACAACCCCCTCCTTTCCCCCAGCACACTGGAGTTTTGACAATATAGTTGGAGATGGTGCGGAATTTGGGAGTGATGGTGGTTTGGGAGGGGCAGGATGGTCCCATTTCCCAGGGAGGGAAACACAGAGGGAATTGTCTGGGGCAGCTTGATGCGTTGCCAAACAGATGTCTTGCCCTCACAGTGGATAGCAAGAGACTGGCAAGTGGGTCATTGAGAATCGTGAGGAACGATTTGTGGTTTCTTTGTCTAACTTTCAGTCAGCAAGAAACTCAGAAAGCATCGAATGGAATTAATAAGTATTTGAATAAAATCACTTGCTAACCTTCCTTATTGAAAAGTCATCTTCTCTTTCAGTAAAGCAACATGAGATTTCAAAAAGCCTGTGTTTAACAATTGCGTGCTGGGTATTATTGCTGGGAGAATTTTTATACCCCTGCTAACAGCAGAGAAAATGGGACATGAACCAGTTTTTCTTTTCTGGTTGCTTCTTGCTTCTTGATTTGTGATGTTAATGGTGAAGGGTGATGCTGATGAACAAGAGCTAAAGTCTGCCCAAACTGGAAATCTGAAATTGGGGTGGCACAGTGGCTAATACTGCTGCCTCACAGCACCTGGGACCTGGGTTCAATTCCACTCCTCGTTGGCACCTTCTCCCCGTGTCCATGTGGATTTGCCCCTGGGTGCATCAGTTTCCTCCCACAGTCCAAAGATGTGCAAGTTAGGTGGATTGGCCATGCTAAATTGCCCATAGTGTTCAGGGATATGCAGATTAGGTGGATTAGCCATGGGAAATGCAGGGTTACAGGGGTAAGGTGGGATGCTCTTCAGTGGATTGGTGTGGACTCAGTGGGCTGAATGGCCTGCTTCCACACTGTAGGGATTCTGTGAAAGAGAAGTGGATGATGCTGGAGTTGGCCCTGAAGCTCAGCGCTCTTATGGCAGAGGTCAAACATTTTCCTCGGAAGTTACAGGGAAAAGGGGGCGGGGAGGGCAGGCGAAAGAACGAAGTGGGAAAGCTGATTCTTGATTGAGTTTGAAATGTTTGTTCTGCACAGACTTCAGGCAAGTTCATTACAGTTCTAGACTCTATACCCTCAAGTCGCTACGCTCTCGGTTGCAGGGGCATGAACTGGCAACCCCTTCTTTACTCACCCTCCACCATCCCCCCACCTTGGTTAATTCAAAAAGGATCAAATACCTCTTTCCCAAACTCAGATAAATGGTTGTTTTAAAAGGGGACAATTCGACCAGACCCTTGTGAGTTATTAAAAGAGTAAGCCTGAAACAAAAACAATAACAGAAAGTGCTGGCGAAACTCAGCAGGTCTGACAGCAATCTACAGAAAGAGAGAAAACAGAGTTAACATTTCAAGTCCAGAACTTGTGAACTGAAAATATCTGGGGAAAGGTGATATTTCTGCTAATGACGGAGATGTGAGGTTGGTGGTGGGAGAGTGAAAGGGCACGTGTTGGTGGTGGGGAAAGGATTGAATAGAGTACACAGAGGCGGTGCCAAGATTGACAAGAGACAAGAGGGATAGGCAAAGCAAGAGATTGCTGAACAGCGCTGTTATGGACCGAGTTCCAGGATTTTGTCCCAGCCACACTGAAGGAACGGTGAGATATTTCCAAGGCAGGATGATGAGAGGCCTGCAGGTAGTGGCGTTCCCAGGGTAAACCAATTCCAAAATGAAACAAAACGATACAACAAAGAACTGTGGGTGCTGAAGATCTGAATCAAAAGCAGAAATTGCAGGGGAAACTCGACAGTGTCTGTGGCGAGAGAAACAGAGTTAATGTTTCAAGTATGGTTCTGAAGAAGAATCACTGGAGTTGAGATGTTAACGACACTTTCTTACCCCAAAAGAAGCAAGTTGACTCCATGTAAAAGCCTTGCTTGGACAGGCCTGGCCTTATGAGTCATTACTGAAGACTGGGGAGTGCTAGAGAGAAAAACAAACTCATTCTGAGGGCAGAAATGGTAAGAACTGCCGATGCTGGAGTCTGAGATAACACAGTGTAGAGATGGAGGAACACAGCAGGCCAGGCAGCACTCAAAGTATCAGCTTTCCTGCTCCTCTGATGCTGCCTGGCCTGCTGTGTTCCTCCAGCTCCATACTGTGTTATCTCATTCTGAGGGCAATTCAACAAACTTGGCTAGACTGGATAAGTGGTAGCATATTGAAGCTTCTGCCTCTTCTCTTACCTTTGTGCCTTCATCTCTGCTCCACAGGAATGGCTTTATTTCATAGGCCCAAAGGCAGGTTTTTCACCACATGCTGACTGTCCCTTTAGTGCTGTGTTTAAGTCTTGCTGTTCAGCTTGATTTAGTCAAAGTCACATACCAAGAGGTTCCCCTCTTTCCTCTGGCATCGGGCTGAAATGACAGACCAAAGAATGCTGGGATGTCTGGCCACCGAGATCACATTACAATATCAAAACATCTCCTGAACCTGGTCATTGTGACTCTGGGTGCCAGAAAGTGCAAAAGTAAGGAGGCTACATTAAATCCTAGTGAAATATTGAACTCGGGAAGCTCCTGAGTTATATTAGATGATCAGCCATGATCATTTTGAATGGCAGAGCATTCTTCAAAGGCCTATTTCTGCTCCTGTTTTCTCTGTTATTCAGCTCTGTGCGGGCACCACACTTTAACTGAGATGCCAAGGCCTCAGAGAGGGTCCAGACAAAGTTGCCAGGATACATTTGGGGTTCAGTTCCATGGAGAGACGAGAGAAGGTGTGATTTATCCTCTTCACAGCCGAGGGATTTAAAAGGCGATTTGACAGACGCAACCAAAAGCCTGCACTCATGGGGGACACCACTGCTCAGCACACCCATGCAGTCTGTAACCACGAAAGGTGGAGATATTATAACTGACTGAACATGGTGAAAGCAACAGCGTCTGTTGCATTGAAACATTGCTCCAAGTGGGGAAGTAGTAAGGAGAGATAAACAATTATAATCAGTCTGCACATTTCTTTGCAAATCCATGCTTTGTGTAACTGTTGCTTCATTTTTTCAGCAATGTGGTGTCACTGCCTATAATAGCATTTAGACCATGAGATATAGGAGCAGAACTAAGCCATTTGGCCAATTGAGTCTGCTCTGCCATTCAACAATGGCTGATATGTTCCATAACGCCATTCTCCTGCCTTCTCCCATAACCGTTGATCTCCTTACTAGCAAGAGCCTATCATTCTCTGTTTTAAATGCACTCAATGACTTGACCTCTACAGCCCTCTGCAGCAATGAGTTCCACAGAGTCACCACCCTATCTCAGTTCTAAAGGGTCAGTCATTCACTCTGAGGCTGTGCCCTCGGGTCCTAATCTCTCCTGCTGGTGGAAACATCTTCTCCACATCCACTCTATCCAGGTCCTTCAGTATCCTCAATATTTATTCCAGATCCCTAGCTGCCCAGATCTCAGTTAACTGTCAATTACATCATGGAGAGTCTGGAGACTGGGTAAGGACAGTAGTTTCCTTCCCTAAAGGATAAAAATTAACCAGGTAAGTTAATTTAGTGACAATTGATATGGTCACCATTAACTTTTCTTTTAAAATTATAGGCTTTTACTGAATTCAAATTTCACAGTCTACCATGGTAAGATTTGAACCCACATCTCCAGAACATCAGTGGGGGAAGCTCTGAGTTATTATGCCAATGACCTAACCACTTAACCAATGTCTCCTCTCTGTTACACAAATAGATCATGGCAGCCATTACTACTCTGGGATCACTACAATCGGTATTCAATTTATAAATGGTTTTGACCAATGAAACAAACCGAATCTATTTCCACTGTCAGAGGGCTCAGTAACCAACAGAGACAGAGTTATGAGGGCCAGAGGAGATAATTTTCACTTTACTCTGATCTTAAATGTGCTGCATGAAAGGACAGTCAGATTCAATTGCCACATTTCAAGGGAGAACACCATAAATATTTGATGGGGAAAGGAATCAACTAGATAGGGATATCAAAGTGCTGCCAATGGGAAGAATGGCCTCCTGCCATACCGTTGGAAGCAATTCCTAGGGACAAAATTAATGTGCACTTGGAGAGATAGGGATTAATCAAGTACCAGTCAGCATAGTTTGGTTAAGGGGTGATGCCTTCACTGAATTCCTCAAAGAGGTGACCAGGTAGTTAAGGGCAAAGTATTTGACACAGTTTTCCTGGACTTCAGCAAGGTCCCTCATGGGGGATCAATAGTGAAGTTAAGAGACCAGGATCCAAGGAAATTTAGCAAATTAGTTCTAGAATTGGCTCAGTGTCAGGAAGTGGGGGTGATGGGAGGGGGTTGCTTTTCCATCTGGAAGCCTGTGTCCAATGGGTACTCAGGGATCAGGGTTTGGGCCCTTGCTGCTTGTGGTAAGTATAAATGAGTTAGACCAGAATGTAGGAGGGTTGATCAGCAAGTTTGTGGATAGTACTAAAATAGTTGATTGATAAATATTGAGGAGGATAGCCTAAGATCACAGGAAAATATAGATTGGTTGGTCAGATTGAGCTGATCTGAGGCAAATGGTATTCAATCTGGATAAATGTGAGGTGATGCACTAGGGCAGGACAAACAATGCAAGAGAATACATAATGAACAGTAGGACCCTGGGAAATACTGAGAATTTGAGGGACCTTGGTGTGCATTTCCACCAGTCCCTTAAGGGAGCAAGACATGTGGATAAGTGGTTAACAAGGCATAAGGGATACTCACCTTTATCAGCTGACGCACAGAGTTTAAGTGCAAGGAGGTTATTCTGGAACTGAGCCACAGTGAGAGTATTGTGGGCGGTTCTGGAATCCATATTATAGGACGATGTGATGGCAATGGAGAGCAGACTTACCAGGTTGTTGCCTGGGTTGGAGAGTTTTAGTTATAAAGACAGATTATATAGAATGGGATAACAAGGTGTAGAGCTGGATGAACACAGCAGGCCAGGCAGCATCAGAGGAGC
>NC_063366.1:22935556-22940041 GCF_021869965.1 Rhincodon typus | reverse complement strand
TCCAGACCCAAAACGTCAGCTTTCCTGCTCCTCTAATGCTGCTTGGCCTGCTCTGTTCATCCAGCTCTACACCTTGTTGTCTCAGACTCCAGCATCAGCAGTTCCTACTATCTCTTGGATAGAATGGCGTGGTTTTACATAGAGCAGAAGAGAGTGAGGGGAGACATGATTGAAACGTACAAAATTATGAGGGGCACAGGTGGGTTAGACTGAAAGGAACTTCTCCCCTTGACCGGAGGAATGGATTTGATGTAACGGGCAGGAGATTTAGAGGGGATGTGAGGAAAAACGTTTACACCCAGGGAAATGTGGAACTCACTGCCTGTAAGGGTGGGAGAGGCAGAAACTCTCATCACTTTGAAGAAGTATTGAGATGTGCAGTACTACCAAGGTAGACAAGACTATGGGCTTAGGGCTGGAAAAATGAAATTGGCATAGCACAGACTTGATGGGCTGAAGAGCCTTTCGCTGTGCAGCGGATTTCCATCAACCTCTGATATCGGCTATCCATTGCTCATCCCTCCCCTTTTTCAGACCGTTCACCGTTCAGGCTGGGTATACGCTCGGATTAGTTGATCAGGAATGAGGCGGGTTGGGGGGTGTTGTGGTTGTTGAGTGGTGTCAAACAGCAGCGGACCCTTGTGGATGAAAGCGGGAATCTTACAGAGGCTGTCCACAGAAAGGAGCAGTCTGAGGGAACACCTCCTGGAACAAAAACAAAGTTGCTGGAAAAGTTGCTCGTCTGGCAGCATCTGTGAAGAAAAAAAAATCAGAGTTAATGTTTCGGGTCCGGTGACCCTCCTCAGAACTGGGTTGTGCTGAGAACTGCCTCTGTGACTGGCTCGCTGGCACCAACTGCACGCAGCTTGTGGTATTGCCCTAATCTGACATTTCAGTTCATCCCATTCAAACCCTGCACTTGCTCCTCTCTCTTTGACAATAAGGCCCCACCCCGGATATCCTGTGAGGTGAGGCATGCAGTACCAGCTGTTGCTCTGTGGAAACTACCGTGAATGATGGGCATCAGAAGCATGCCAGTAATTCATCAATATTTAGAAAACAATTTAAGGGCAATGTGTCAAGTATGCCATAATTCTGTGTCTCTACATCCCCAAAAGCCAATGACCCTATAACCTGAACAGCTTCTGACCCAATTTTCCTAACCTGTGACCCTACATTTCCTTGACTTTACCTTCTTCTGACACCATATACTAATGGCCCTATATTCTGTTGACCCTATACTCTGTTGACAATATATTCTGATGATCCCATATTCTATTGACCCTGTATTCTGTTGATCCCATGTTCTGATGATTGTCTAACCCCCTATGAGCCCATCTGACCTATTACCATGTTCTAGACTCACTGCAGCCCGGTTCCAGATTGATTCAGGGACTGGGCCTAGTTTATTCATTTCACATACAGCTTGGGTGCTGAAGATTCACAGTAGGTAACAGCTGATGGTATGAAACAAGCTCATGTTTTATAGTAGCGTCAAAACAGACTCCCGGCCTGTCTAACTGCCTCAGTACAAGCTCTTGGCCTGTCTAACCAACCTCAGTGCAGGCTCTCGAACTGTCTAACCAGCCTCAGTACAGGCTCTAAAACTGTCTAACCAACCTCAGTACAGGCTGTCGAACTGTCTAACCAGCTTCTCTTCTGACAAAGCGTCACCGGACCCAAAATGTTAACTCTGATTTTTTCCTTCACAGATGCTGCCAGACCTGCTGAGCTTTTCCAGCAACTTCTGTTTTTGTAACCAGCCTCAGTGCAGGCTCCTGGATTCTCTAACTAGCCTCAGTACAGGCTCTCAGCCTGTCTAATTAGCCTCAGTACAGGCTATCGGCCTGTCTAACTAGCCTCAGTACAGACCATTGGCCTGTCTAACCACCCTCGGTACAGGCACTCGGCCTGTCTAACTAACCTCAGTACAGGTTTTCGGCTTGTCTAATTAGCCTCAGTACAGGCTATCGGCCTGTCTAACCACCCTCAGTACAGGCACTCGGCCTGTCTAATTAGCCTCAGTACAGGCTCTCGGCCTGTCTAACTAACCTCAGTACAGGCTCCCAGTCTGACTAGCCCCAGTACAGGCTCTCAGCCTGTCTAACTATCCCTTCACAGTGCTGTGTTGCTGCACTGTCTGAGAGGGGAGTTGAAGCGGAAACTATCACAATCTTTAGAAAGTGCTTGGATGAGCATTTGAAGTGTCGTATCAGTCAAGACTTTGGGCCTCTGGCGGAAAATGAGACTAGTTGCATATTTCTGGGGGTACAGACTCAATAGGCCAAAGGACCTCCTCTGTACGGTATGATTCTATAACTGTAGTGGACAGATGAAGGCTGGGTGGGAAAGCAGCCGCTCAGTCTGACTCTCCCCACACTGGGAGGTGTGCAGGGAATTGCAAATCATAGGCTACACCACTCATTCAGCAGAAATAAATCTCTGAACTTTGCCTACAAAGGTTCGGTTGCTATTTATTATAATATTAATTCTCCTGTTTCTTGTTTATAAATAATTTTTTGAGGTGGAGGTAAACAGAACCATTAATATATCCATTCCATTAAGTCTCATTGATGCCATTGCTCAACAAGGCTGGGAATTTCTGTTCAATCTCAGCTTGTGGCCATCACTGACTGGGCCAGCATTTACTGCCCATCCCTAGTTTCCTTAAGAAGGTGGTGGTGAGCTGCCTTCTTGAACCGCTGCAGTCATTGGGCTGTAGGGACTTGCACAATGCCATTAGGAGGTGAATTCCAGGATTTTGACCCAGTGAGAGTGAAGGAACGGCGATATATTTCCAAGTCAGGATGGTGAGTGGCTTGGAGGGGAACTTGCAGGGTTGGTGCTCCCATGTATATGCTTCCTTTGTCCTTCGAGATGGAAGTGGTTGTGAGTTTGGAACGTGCTGTCTGAGAATCTTTGGTCAATTTGTGCAGTGCATTTTGTAGATAGTACACACTGCTGCTACTGAGCAATGGTGGTGCACAGAGTGGATGCTAGTGGATGAGGTACTAATGAAGCTGCCTCCATTGACCTGCACCAGAACTGAAAGAAAAACAAATTAAAAACGTGTATTTATATTGCGTCCTTCAATGCCTTGGAAACCACCCAAAGGTCAGTGAAATATTTTCGAAATATTGCAATGGAGAAAATGCAGCGGCCACTTGGTGCATAGTAAGTTCCAAAAGAACAACAAAACCTCTTGCTCTGCAGCGAAGCCACCCTCAGTGGGTTTGAGAGGAGGAATGTTATCGGGAGGGAATTCCAGGCATGGAGCAGAGAGCAAAATGGTGGGATGTGGGAGGGCCCAAAATTTGGAAGGACGCACAGAGATCCTGGCGTGTGGTTGGGTTGGAGGAGGTTTGACAGATGGCAGGGATGGAGGCGTTAGGCCAAGGACGGAATTGGAAACAAGAATGGAGTTGGGCAGGGGGTTGGGGGGGACACCGGGGAGATGCAGGGAACACAGCAGCAACAAGATCAGAATGTCAGCGGGAGCCATTTTCAAACCACGATCGGCCTTGGGTCATTCCTCCTCAGTGAGCAGAGAAGGGGAGGGGACAGGGGAGAAGGTAAATGCAAGTTGTTGTTGTAGAACACCCTGGGTGAAGCCAATGGCTCCCCCTGCTGCTCAGTCAATGGAATCACGCCTCCCTGCTGCCATTCAGAGCCCTGGGACCCTGAAGGATGGTCCATGACATTTCCTTGAGTATTTCCAGACTACAAAGTAAATGCCGTAGCAAGTAAGACTCTGAGTGAGCTATACAAGCCACAATGCTCTGGATTCAGCTCCCGGATTGGAGGACCTCTCTCCCTCTCCCCTCTTACACAGCACCAACTCACAGGAGCCCCATGCTGGTGTGTTCTCCCAGTCCGCAGTCGATCATTAGAGAGGATTTGCTGATGAAATGCTGCTATCTGGCAGTGAGCCAGTGCTGGGAGCGAACACCGTGATGTTGTGAGAGATGGACAGTCAGGGCAGAGTGGTAACAGGACACATTTATTTCAGTCTGTTCGGTCAGGGCGCTATGTCCCAGCAATAAATTCGAAACATGAGGACATCCCAGAACGTCATCATTACAACATAACGACACCTATCCAGGGAGTATCAGTGTTCATTGTACCATCTCCTGGAACAGCCCTGATCAGTGGGAGAACCATTCAAATACACTTGTCCAAGTCAATATCACAGGTGGGAAATGTTTAATCTCTCCATCAGTACGGAGACTGACCTCGAAATCCCAGAGAGAATGGTTTTCTGATTGTAATCGCAGCTACAAATGTCTTCCTATATCTGTTACTGATTATACTAAAGTCAAAAACAGGCAGACCAGCATATCTCACTCCCAGAGTGAGGGAGAAAGGACAGTGCATGACCCATTGACCCACCCAGTGCCAGAGGGATACAGTGTCTGACCCACTGTCCCACCCAGTTCCAGGAGACAGTGTCTGACCCACTGTCCCACCCAGTCCCAGAGGGAGACA
>NC_063366.1:22915301-22935546 GCF_021869965.1 Rhincodon typus | reverse complement strand
GGAGACAGTGTCTGACCCACTGTCCCACCCAGTCCCAGAGGGAGACAGTGTCTGACCCACTGTCCCACCCAGTCCCATAGAGGGGAAAGGTCTGGCACAATCCAGGTACATTAACGTAGTGAATTCAATGTTTCTTTGAGATATACCTCCAACTGACAAACACAGAATTCCAGTTGCTGGCTCAGTTTCTGCAGAAATACTTGAAACAATTCCAAATACAAAATACATCAGATCAGCACAATGCATTGATAGTTGCCTCTCATGTGTAACGATCCGCATGCAGTGTAAAACCCCGCACATTAAGGAAATAAAATCACATTGACAGTTTACACACATTGTGCAGCACCTTCCTGCTGATGGGCTTCATTTGGCGACCAAACAGAGAATTCATTAACTCATTGAGATGTAACATTCTGAAAGGGCTTGAGAACCTCAGTGCTAACAGACTGTCCCTGTACCCCTTTACACACACCGCCACTCGCTGGGTCATCTAGGACATTGCATGGGTCACAGTCTTACAATAACGGCTTGGCCATTTCCGGCTGAGGTGAAGAAAAATGTCTTGGCTGGAAGGCTTATGAATCTTTGTAATTCTCTCTCCCAGGGAGCCATGCACGTTTATCAGCGTATCCAAAATCCATGGGATGTGTTGGAGATTCGATGAGTATGGGGGAAGGGGAGGGGAAAAGCTCGAATGACCTCGCCCGCCGTGGCACTGTAGCTGACAATGGACTAATTGCCCTGAACACATTGAAGATACAAGAGCACAGTTAAGTCACCAGTGACAGGGAATCGTGTGGATGTTCATCTCTCAGTCACACTCTCTTACTGTAACACCCTCTTTAGAAACCAATCCCTTTGCACTCGCTTTTATTCGATCAGCATCTGGCTGAGAGATAACAAGATGTAGAGCTGGATGAACACAGCAGGCCAAGCAGCATCAGAGGAGCAGGAAGGCTGACGTTTCGGGCCTAGACCCTTCTTCAGAAGTGGGGGAGGGGAAGGGGGTTCTGAAATAGAGGAGAAGATAGGTGGAGAGGAGACAGACAGGTCAAAGAGGCAGGGATGGAGCCAGTAAAGGTGAGTGTAGGTGGGGAGTTAGGGAGGAGATAGGTCAGTCCAGGGAGGATGGACAGGTCAAGGGGGTGGGATGAGGTTGGTCGTTAGAGGATGGAGGCGGGGCTGGGGGGGGGGGGAGGGGAGAGGTGGGAGGAAGGACAGGTTAGGGAGGCGGGGACAAGCCTGGCTGGTTTTGGGATGCAGTAGGGGGAGGGGAGATTTTGAAGCTTGTGAAGTCCACATTGATACTATTGGGCTGCAGGGTTCCCAAGCGGTATATGAGTTGCTGTTCCTGCAACCTTCGGGTGGCATCGTTGTGGCACTGCAGGAGGCCCAGGATGGACATGTCATCTGAGGAATGGGAGGGGGAGTTGAAATGGTTCGCAACTGGGAGGTGCAGTTGTTTAGTGCGAACCGAGTGTAGGTGTTCTGCAAAGCGGTCCCCAAGCCTCCGCTTGGTTTCCCCGATGTAGAGGAGGCCACAATGGGAACAGCGGATGCAGTATACTACATTAGCAGATGTGCAGGTGAACATCTGCTTGATGTGGAAAGTCTTCTTGGGGCCTGGGATGGGGGTGAGAGGGGAGGTGTAGGGGCGGGTGCAGCACTTCCTGTGGTTGCTGGGTGTGGTGGGGCTGGAGGGGAGTGTGGAGCGGACAAGGGAGTCACGGAGAGAGTGGTCCCTCCGGAAAGCAGATAAGGGTGGGGAAGGAAAAATGTCTTTGGTGATGGGGTTGGATTGCAGATGGCGGAAGTGTCAGAGGATGATGCGTTGGATCCGGAGGTTGGTGGGGTGGTACGTGAGGACGAGGGGGATTCTGTTTTGGTTGTTATTGTGGGGAGGGAGTGTGAGGGATGACTTACGGGAAATGCGGGAGACACGGTCGAGGGCGTTCTCAACCACTGAGGTGGGGAAGTTGCGGTCCTTGATAAACGAAGACATCTGAGATGTACGGGAGTGGAATGCCTCATCCTGGGAGCAGATGCGGCGGAGGAGAAGGAATTGGGAATAGGGGATGGCATTTATGCAGGAAGGTGGGTGGGAGGACGTGTATTCTAGGTAGCTGTGGGAGTCGGTTATGGATATCGGTGGTTGCCAGTGATGGAGACAGAGAGGTCCAGGAAGGAGAGAGAGGTATTAGAGATGGTCCAGGTGAACCTAAGGTTGGGGTGGAAGGTGTTGGTGAAGTGGATGAACTGTTCGAGCTCCTCGTGGGAGCACAAGGCGGCGCCGATACAGTCATCAATGTAACGGAGGAAGAGGTGGGGTTTAGGGCCAGTGTAGGTATGGAAGAGGAAATGTTCCACGTAACCTACAAGAGGCAGGCATAGCTTGGGCCCATGCGGGTACCCATGGCTACCCCCTTTATCTGTAGTTAGTGGGAGTCTGAGCGAGGGTCACTCGACCCAAAACGTTAACTCCGATTCCTCGCCACAGATGCTGCCTGAATTGCTGAGCTTTTCCAGCGATTCCTGTTTTTTTTTGTTTCTGATTACAAGTTACCCCTGTGTGGCTTTCTTTCTGATGTGGAACAGGTTGTTTTCTGACAGAAATTTGCTGCTTCAGTGCAAACGTAAGCGATCAGATGGTGCTCAAGGCTTGTTTGCATCAGGCAAATACAACAGTGTGAATGAACTAACCAGCTTGGAGAACTGTGTACTGAGCACAGACCTGGTCACCGTGCTGAAGGTAGGTTACAAATGTGTTGGGACTATCTCAGAGAAGGTTGACCAGGTTATTATCAGAATTGAGGTGGATTGTGTTTTGAGGCTAGGCTTGTGTACCTGGAGTTTAGAACAGTAGGAGGAGACTTGATTGAAATATGCAAAATCCTGAGGGATCCTGACCAGGCAAAAGGGTGTTCCCTCTTGTGGGAGAATCTAGAACCGGGGGTGGGTTGGGGGTGGGTGGGCACTGTTTAATAATTAGAGGTCGCCCAGTTTAGTGTTTGAGACCAAAAACATCTCAAGTTGGCTGCAAGTCTTTGTTACTCACTTCCTGACAAGGTGTTGGAAACAGAGTTTTGGCATATTTATTTAAGGCAGAGGTAGATCGATTCTGATGAGCAAGGAGAGGTGAAAGGTTATTGGGGAGGGGGTAGGAGGAAACGTGAAGCTGAGGTTATGGTCAGATCAATCGTGATTCTTCTTACTTTTTATTCACATCGGTGTCACTGGCTGGGCCCAGCATTTATTGTCCATTCCTAGTTGCCCTTGAGAAGGTGGTGGTGAGCTGCCTTCTTGAACTGCTGCAGTCCACCTGCCACAATACCCTTAGGAAAGGGAATTCCAAGATTTTGTCTGAGTGACAGAGAATGAACAGCAATATATTTCCAAGTCAGGATGGTGAGTGGCTTGGGAGGGGCCTTGCAGGGGGGCATGCTTTCATGTATCTGTTGGCCTTGAATGGCAGGCTCATGGGGCTGAATGGCCTCATCCTCCTCCGACCTCACATCTCAGGCAAAATGCATCCCAATCATCTCACCGCGCTGACCGCTGACCTGATGGATTGTGGGGTGGGGGAGGAGTTAATCCCTCATCTCTGTCCCAATAGCCTCTCCATGGGCAGAATCTACCCCTCCCCAAATGGGGCAAAGTCTTTTGGCAAGTGCCCTTGGTGGACTCCTCCCTACCCTCGTAGGGTAGCGCCTTCCCCCTTTGCCCACCTGATCCCCCTCACGTTCACAACATAAATGCTCCAAAGAAGGTTTTCTGCTCCACATGCTCCACCATGGCCACCTTGTTGACCGTGACGAAGAGCCTGTCCCTCTCCCGCAGGACAAACAGAGCTCCCTGACTGATGGCGACATGCCAGTCCCCTGTGCCACCCTCACACACCGACTTGGTGGCAGTCAGCAACACAGTGGGTTCGGGGTAGGAGTCTGCCCTCTTGTACACATTGTGGGTCAGGACACTGGCGCTGGACTCCTGCGCCCCCAGCTCCTCACACGACGGCAGGTAGAAGGCCACCTGGGAGTACACATAGTACAGGCCGCTCTGCGGGATCTGAAGGTGCCCGTCTGCATACGCCATGTTGGAGTAGGCCATGCCCGTCTCAATGGCCCAGTCCAGGGCCTGGAACTGCTCCTCCTCACTCACGTTCCAACCTTTCAGGCCTGCAAACAAAGAAAGGCAGAGTTAGTCACAGGGACAGGAGTTATGGATTGCACCTGTCTCATCCCAGCTCTCCAGCCCCATCTCCCACTTCCCTTCTCCGTACCCTGGGGACATGATGTACACGAACATGGGGGTGAGGCTGAACTTGTAGAAGGCACCAGTTTGACTTAAAACTCAAACCGAACAGGCTAGAAAAATTCATCAGGTCTGATCAAGAGTAAAACAGAGATAACGTTTAAAGTCCAGTGGCCGTTTGTCAGAACTGAGAGCAGCTGGGAACGGATGGTATTTGTGCTGAAGCAGTTCTGAGAGAAGGGTCACTCGACCCGAAACGTTAACTCTGATTTCTCTCTACAGATCTGTTGACCTTTTCTGGCAATTTCTGTTTTCAGTGTGGAGTCCTGAAGCCTGCAGGGAGAACTGATGAGGACCTCCATCGTCTTCTGACTTTCTTTCCGAAACTCAGCATTCCACAGTTCTTTCTTCTTATACCTGTTTGGCCTCAACTGGAGTGTCATGTCCAATTCTGGGCTGCATATTTTTTGGAAAGTTTTTTTTTAATTTCTTCCTGGGATGTGAGATTGCCCATCCCTAATTGCTGCTTGAATGTGGTGGGCTTGCTAAGGCCATTCCAGAGGGCAGTTAAGAGTCAACCAAAGTGAGTCTGGAGTCACATGTACGCCTGACCAGGTAAGGACAGTGGAATTCCCATGCTAAAGCACATTAGTGAACCAGATGAGTTTCTATAATTACAGACAATGATTACAATGCTGCTATCAGGCTAACATTTTAATCCAATATTTTATTTTCCCGACATGAAAAGAATCAGAGAGGGTGCAGAGAACGAGTTTTGAGAACAATTCTGGGGAGGAGGAACTTCAGTTACGGAGGGCAAGGTTGGAGAGACTGGATCTGTTTTTCCTTAACAGCAGATTGAGTCAAACTCTCCAACATCATGAGCAGTCTGAAGAGAGTAGGTCGGGAGAAACTGTTCCAATTAGTGGAATGATCGAGAACGATAGCGCACAGATTTAAGGTGAATGGCAAGCGAGGCAAACAGTGACATGAAGAGAAACTTTTACCCTTTTGCCTAAATCTTCTGGAGTTTAGAAGAGGCAGACGTGACTCACTTGTAACATATCAGATCCTGAGGGGACTTAACCAGGTGGATATTGAAAAGATGTTTCCTCTTCTGAGAGATTCTAGAACTCAGGGTCATAATTTGAAAATAAAGGATCGCCCATTTAAGACAGAGATGCAGAAACATTTTTTTCTCTCTCAGAAGGTTGTAATTCTTTGGAATTCCTTTTCTCAAAAGGCAGACTATGCAGAATCTTTAAATATTTTGAAAACAGAGTTATAGAGTCATACATCATGGAAACAGACTCTTCGGTCCAACCAGTCCATGCTGAACATAATCCCAAACCAAACTAGTCCTACCTGCCTGCTCCTGGCCCATATCCCTCCAAATCTTTCCTATTCACATACTTATCCAAATGTCTTTTAAACTTTGCAACTGTGCCCATATCCACCAATCCTGTTCATTCCACACATTAACTACTCTCTGTGTGAGAGAATTGCCCCTCGTGTTTTTTTTAATCTTTCTCCTCTTTCCTTAAAAATACACCCCCTAGTCTTGAAATCCCCCAACCTAGGGAAAAGACACCTGCCATTCACCTTATCTACACTCCTCAGTATTTAATAAACCTCTATATGGTCACCTCTCAACGTCCTACACTGCAGTGAGAAAAGTCCCAGCCTTTCCAGTCTCTCCTTATAGTTCAAACTCTCCATTCTTTGCAACATCCTGGTAAATCTTTTCTGAACCCTCTCCAGTTTAATATTATCCTTCCTATATCTGGGCGACCAGAAGTGGACACAGTACTCCAAAACAGGCTTCACCAATGTCCTGGATAACCTCAACATAGTGTCCCAACTTCTACACTCAAAGGACTGAGCGATGAAGGCAAGCATGCCAAATGGCTTCTTAACCACTATGTGATGCAAACTTCCCAAGAATTATGTACCTGAATTCCCAGGTATTTACATTCCAGATTACCGAGGGCAATGAAAAATTATTTGTGATAAGTAGGATTGTAGAGTTGAGGTTTGAATCAGATTAGCCATGATCTTATTGAATGATGGAGCAGGTTTGAAAGGCCGAGAGGCCTGCTCTTGTTCCTTGTCTGTATGCTTGCTGAGAGTGGTCTGGATCTACAATGTACTGCCTGAGAGTGTGGCAGAGGCAGGCCATTCGAGAGGGAATTTGATTATTATTTGAAATGAAGGATGTACAGGTTTTTGAGGGAAATGCCCATTCACAGAGTTAATACACACACAATGGACCGAATGGCTTCTTTCAGCACTGTTCTGTGATTCTATTGGTAACTGGGCCTCCAGCCCTGGAATTCCAAAGAACAAAGAATTCGCTCTTGAAACCTTCTCTGCCTCTCCTCTCCTCGATTCAGAAGCTGTTCTCACCTCCCCCACTGCAGCCTGTCTCATACCAGTTTGCTACACCTCTTTCTCTCCACTGAAATATGACTCACAAAGGGCTCGCATGCATTCTTTAGAAAAAGGTCTTTTGAAAACCCCTTTTCAGATGTGGTAATTATAATCTGTACAAAGAGTTCTGACTTGTGAGCAATCAAATAAACTACTAATGAAGTATTCACACCCAGCCTCAATCTATACTGCTTCAAGCTTGTGAAGAAAAGGACCAGATCAAAATCTGAGCACTATCATGTTGTAGTAATAAAAACCAAAAGAACCCTACTTCTCCTTCACTCCCAACAACTCCACCCCCAACAGCCTCACCTTGCTCTGCAAATGCCAAAAGTATAACACTTGCCCATTTACCTCTTCCCTCTTCATTATCCGAGGGCCCAAACACACCTTCCAGGTGAAGCAGCACTCCACCTGCGCTTCCCACAATCTAGTCTACTGCATTCACTGCTCACAATGTGGTCTCCTCTACACTGGAGAAACTGGGTGACCACTTTGCAGAACATATATGTTCTGCTCGCAAAACGAGCTTCCAGTTGCCTGTCACTTTAACACACTACCCTGTTCCCTGGGCAATGTCTCTGTCTCGGACTTGCTGCAGTACTTCAGCAAAGCTCAACATTAACTGGAAGAACAACACCTCATTTTCTGCTTGGGGACCTTGCAGCCTTCAGGATTCATGTTTGAGTTCAATAACTTTCGGGCTTCAACTGTCCTCTGTCCTAGACCCCTACCCCACACCAGGCCTTGTTATTACATAGTCTGCTATTACACACAACTCATTGTCAGCCACCAACAGGCTTTTCTGATGAAGGGTCTAGGCCCGAAACGTCAGCCTTTCTGCTCCTATGATGCTGCTTGTCCTGCTGTGTTCATCCAGCCCTGCACCTTGTAGTCTCTATTAATAGCTTTTCACTCTCCTAACCAAATCGTTATTCACTCATAAAGTCATAGAGATGTACAGCACAGAAACAGACCCTTTAGTCCAACTCGTCCATGCCGATCAGATATCCTAGTCCCATTTGCCAGCATTTGGCCTATATCCCTCTAAACTCTTATTCATATACCCATCTGGATGCCTTTTAAATGTTGTAATTATACCAGTCTCCACCACTTCCTCTGGCAGCTGATTCCATACACGCACCACCCGCTGAGTGAAAAAGTTACTCCTTAGGTACCTTTTAAATCTTTCCCCTCTCCCCTTAAGCCTGTGCCCTCTAGTTTTGGACTCCCCCACCCCAGGGAAAAGTCCTTGTATATTCATCCTATCCATGCCCTTCATGATTTTATAAACCTCTATAAGGTTACCCCTCAGCCTCCGACCCTCCAGAGAAAATAGCCCCAGTCTATTCAGCCTCTCCCTGTAGCTCAAACCCTCCAACACTAGTAACATCCTTGTAAATCTTTCCTGAACCCTTTTACATTTCACAACATCCTTTCTTCCTATAACACAGAGGCCAGAATTGCATGCAGTAATCCAAAAGTGGCCTAAGCAATGTTCTGTACAGCCACAACATGACTTCTCAATTCCTATACTCAATGCATTGACCAATAAAGGCAAGCGTACCAAATGCCTTCTTCACTATCGTATCTACCTGCAACTCCACTTTCAAGGAACTATGAACCTGCACTGCAAGGTATCTTTGTTCAACAACACTCCTCAGGACCTTTTCATTAAGTGTATAAATCCTGCCCTGATTTGCCTTTCCAAAATGCAGCACCTCACTTTTATCTAAATTAAACTCCACCTGCCACTCGTCGGCGCATTGGCTCATCTGATCAAGATCCTGTTGTACTCCGAAGTAACATTCTTCCCTGTTCAAGACACCTCCAATTTTGGTGTCATCTGCAAACTTACTGACCATCCATCCTATGTTCACATCCAAATCATTTATATAAATGACAAAAAGCAGTGGACCCAGCATCGATCCTTGTGGCACACCACTGGTTACAGGCCTTCAATCTGAAAAGCAACCCTCTGCCACCACCCTCAGTCTTCTACCTTTGAGTCAATTCTGTATCCACACAGCTAGTTTGTCCTCTATTCCATGTGATCTAACCTTGCTAAACAGTCTACCATGAAGAATCTTCTCGAAAGCCTTTCTAAAGTCCAGATAGATCACGTCCACCACTCTGCTCCCATCAATCCTCTTCGTTACTTCTTCAAAAAACTCAATCAAGTTAGTGAGACACAATTTCCCACACACAATGACTATTCCTAATCAGTATGTGCCTCTCCAAATACATGTAAATCCTGGGCTGGGGTAGGAAGGGGGAAAGGCCTGGAGGAACTGGCACCTACATGTTAACCAAAACCAACAGGGCTCTGAGCAAAAGACAACCTGAAAGTTCGGCAACACAAACTTCCACAATTTCATTACAGCAAAGTGCTACAGAAATCTGAAATCATATCAAACCAGAGAAGCTCAGGCAGGGGCAGGGGCAGGGAAGCGGAGGTAATGTTTTCGGGTCAGAATTCTGAATTGAACGTGGAGCCCAGGGCCAACTCTCTCCACAAGGACAGGGCCAGGCTGTGTTCCTCATGGCAGAGCCACAAGCTGACAGGAGAAACCTTTTCTCACATAATGACAGTCGGAAATCTACAGACAACAGCGACTACCAGTTTTATTTGCATAACTAACATCATGTCATTGTGTCGAAGATGATCGTGAATCTCACAGATTGACCATGCAACAGAACGTGAGACTGAGCCGCGCCCGAGGTTATCAGGACAAGGAATGACATCCCTGACTGTAAAGAGGTCCGTTTTAAACATAACCACAGAAATGTTATGATACACAAGAAGGTCATTCAGCCCAGTGTCCCCACTCTGGCTCTCCGAATGAGCATCTTTGTGCCATTCTCCTGCATTTTCCCATAATTCGGCAGACTGTTTCCCTTTAAAGAACCACCCAATTTCTTCCTGAATGTCTCTGCGGAACCTGCTTCACCACATTGTCAGGCAGCACTTTCCAGACCCTAAGTACTCGCTGAGCGATTTTTCGTACCTCATATTTGCTTCTTTTGCAAATCACCTTCAATCTGTGCCTTCCCTTTCTCAATTCTTTTACGAGTGGGAACAGTTTCTCCCAATCTAATCTGTCCAGAATCCTCGTGCTTTTGAAAATTTTCACCGGATCTCCTCCCACCCTGTTCGTCTCCAAGGAGGACAGTTCCAGCTTCAAAACTGAAGTTTCTCATCCCTGGAACCATTCTTGTAAACCGTTTCTGCTGTCTCTCCAACACGTTCATATCCTGCCTATAACATGGTGCCTACAATTGTACACAATACTCCTGGTGATGTCTAACCTGTGTCTGGTACAAATTCAACATTACCTCCCTGCTCTTGTACTCTGTCCCAATTTTTAAAACCTAAAAAAAACGCGAAGTGAGTTAGTGAAAGTGGCAGATTTAGGCATGACTAAGGAGGTGGAACAATAAAAACTAAAGCTATAATTGGGAGGGTTAACGGTCAGATTTGAAGTGAAGCAGAGAGCACGGGCGATGGTGGATCCCGCAGTGAATGACTTTCACCAGGAATGTTTTAACAAGGATGAGGATATTAAAAAGATGTTATTGCTGGCCTGGCTGCCAATTTCGATCAGCGAGCGCAGAGAGCGATGAGTGATGGACGATCGCCCTGGATCCAGATACAGACTGCAGCCTTTTGGATAGACTTGGGTTTTTGAAGGGTTGAAGATGAGAGATCAGGCAGGAGAGAGCTGTCATAAGTTGTTTCAGGAAGGCGACATGGAGGAGGGTCGCAGTAATAGACGGACTGAGGTCCGCACGAGTCAAGCAAGGCAGACGAAATGAGCCTTTGTGATGGAGAAGATGCTTGACCTGGAATGGAAATCAGATTGCTGTTCCTAATGTTGGTTCAGGATATTCCGGATCAATTCTCAGTCGGGGAGTGGAGTGGTGCCCAGAGTGAGGAAATGGAATCAGTTGCAAGGGAGTGGAGTTTGTGGCACCTACACATTCCTGATACTGTTCCAATTTCTGACAGCTCCATCATGGAACAGGAACTTGTCCAGAATATTGTGAGAAAGTCTGGTTTCCAACATCATATGATAATCAAGCCTGAGTTCAGAGAAACTCAATACATGAAATCGGGGAGAATGAGATTGAAAACATCAGGGAGGTGCAAAGTGATTCATTCATGTAGAACGAATGCAGAGAAAAATACAGGGTACAATTCTATTTTGTGTGTGTATGCGTGTGAGAGAGAGAAGGTGTGTGTGTGTGTGCGCGCGAATGTGTGTGTGAGTGAGAGAGAGAGTGAGTGAGTGTGTGTAAGAGAGTGTGCGAATGTGTGTGTGAGTGAGTGTGAATGAGTGTGTGAGTGTGAGTGTGACTGAACGTGATTGAGTGAGTGTGTATGAGTGCGTGTGTGAGTGAGTGTGTGTGTGTCTGTGTGTGTGTGTCTCTGTGAGTGTCTGTGTGTGTGTGTGTGTGTGTGTACGTGTGTGAGTGTGCGTATCTGAGGCTGGATGCTTTGAGAGTGATTACTACAGACGGAAAGGCAACGCTGACCAGGAGAGGTAACACCGTGTGGAGCTGGAGGACCACAGCAGGCCAGGCAGCATCAGAGGAGCAGGAAAGCTGACGTTTCTGTGAGATTTTCTGAAGAAGGGTCCCGACCCGAAACGTCAGCTTTCCTGCTCCTCTGATGCTGCCTGGCCTGCTGTGTTCCTCCAGATCTACACTGTGTTATCTCAGACTCCAGCATCTGCAGTTCTTACTATCATTGACCAGGAGAGGGAGAAGTAACAGTTGACTGTGACGCTGTACCATCAGGTCAGGGGTTGTTAAAACGTAGGTGACACATACCCGTGAGGTGAGCCACTGGCTTCTCCCGACCCTGTCTGCTCCCCAGGTACTTCAAATTAACAGAGTCGCTATCAAAATGCAGCTCTGTAAAAGGCAAGAGAGAAAAAATGCACATGGTTCATCTTATTCATGAACACAGAAACACAAACACACATACATGCACACACACAGATAAAATTGATGTCTTTCCATCACCCTGGGGTTGAGATAGGTAATGTCCTCACCTCCAAGTCAGGAGCAACAATTGCCATTGTACGGATTTGTGACACACTTTATGGAGAACATGGTTTGAGGTCTAACTCCCCGCCAACACAGCATGACATGATCTCTTGGGCCGAAGCCTTAGGTTACAAACCCAGGACCAGGGCTGGGGACTGCACAAGTGTCCAGGTTGCTGGGCTCCAGCCGGGCCAGGAGGGTCTTCAGAGATACACTCTCACTCAATCCAACTGATGCTGCCAGGTGAGGGAGAGAAACCTACCCAGCCCACACCCTCAGCTGCCTGGCTCTATCTCCCCCTGGGTGACCTGGTCCAGGGACCTGGGCACTGATGGAAGCCCACCCTCAGGAAGAAAGTGCTCACTTGTGTTCACCCGGAGGGTGGGCCATGTGTCACCACCTCTGTGGGCAGTTCTGGGTGTGGGCCATCCGAGAGAGATAGGGTGGATGGATGGGAGATGAGATTTCACATCATCTCCCTCCCCGTGCCTGACATTCGATTTCATCTCCTTTAGCTGGAATGTGGCTCAGCCGACTACTGAACTCCCCCAGCTACCCCCCCCTCACCTTCCTCCTCCTCCTCAGTGGATCACCAAGTTGCAGGTTCAGATCTACCCCAGGGCCTGAGCTTCTGCTCTGAGGCTGCTGACCCTCCAGTGCAGTACTGAGGGAGTGCCACACTGTCAGCTGGGAAGGAGGCCCACTCTGCTTCCACAAACAAGATTGAGGGAGTTACCCCCTGCCACTTTGCCCAATACTCATCCCTGATCAGCATCACATGATATGCTCACTGTCACTGAGCCATCGGCATAGGAGCAGGAGTCGGCCATTCAGCCCATCAGGACTGCTCCACCATTCTATGAGATCATGACTGATCTGATAATCTTCAACACCTCTGCATGTGGGAGCGTGCTGTGAGCAGACGGGCTGCTTTGTTTCCTGTATTGTAACGGTGACTGCAATCCTTGTCAAACGTGTGGTTTGCAGTTGCCTGCTGGTTATGGCTAGAATGTTATATGAATGCAGGTCTCACTTTGTCCTTTTTATGATGAATCAAGCTCATGTGAGGAGAGGTTCTGAAAGGGGTGAGATGTCGATCGTTAAACTGATCTAACCAGGGTCTCAGTAAGTCGGTGCCCATTGCTAATGAAGGGACTGACCACCGGGCACAGTGTGCAATCCTCTCAGAATCTCAGCCTCACCATGGGAGTGGGCAACCTTCCTGTCCTCTCCATGTGGTCAGCAGAGGCCCCACGATGGGACTCACAGCCTCAGGATAGGGTGGGGTGAGCGGGTGGGGGGTGCCGGAACAAAACTGGAGGCACAGTGTAGGCCAACTCCCACAGCCCAGTCAGGCGCATTGTAACAGGCTGGAAAACCTGGCCTCTCCGTGCAGCATTCCCGCTCAGTAGCACTCCCTGTATGATGTCTGCCCTCATTGCCACACACTCCAGTTCTAACACTGTCTCAATTGCAGCATTGGGGATTCTGTCTTTCGCGCCACATAGTATCACTTGGGAGGAAGGGAGGTGTTCAACCAAACATTCAGAGAAGGAATCCTGTTGGATAGGGCGGAATTCCCAGCATTACACTTACTATGACCGAGAAGGAGTTCAGGATCAAATGGATCTAGGCGTGCCGGTCCACTATTTCCTATAAGTGGCAACACAGGTGGCCAAGGTGATTCAGAAGGCATATGGCATGCTTGCCTTCATCACCCGGGGCATGGAGTACAAGAGTTAGCAAGCCATGCTGCAGCTATATAAAACCCTTTTGTGGCTGCTTTTGGAGTATTGTGTGCAGTTTTGGTCACCACATTACCAGAAGGACATGAAAGCTTTGGAGAGGGTGTAGAGAAATTTCACCAGGATGTTGCCTGGTCTCCAGAGCATTGTCTATGAGGAAAGGTTAAAAAGACTAGGATTGTTTTCACTGGAAAGATGGAGGCTGAGGGGAGACCTGATAGAGGTCTACAAAATTATGAGAGGCATAGATAGGGTGGATAGTCAGAGGCTTTTTCCCAGGATTGACGTTTCAATTACAGGGGGGCACAGGTTCAAAATGAGAGGAGGAAAGTTTAAGACAGATGTGCGAAGGAAGGTTTTTATGCAGAGAGTGGTAGGAGACTGGAATGTACTACCAGAGGAGGTGGTGGAAGCAGGCACGTTGGTGACATTTAAGAGGCATCTGGATGATTACATGAATAGGGAGGGAATAGAGGGATACTGACCGAATAAGTCAGGGCATGATGATCGGTACTGGCTTGGAGAGCCGAAGGGCCTGTTCCTGTGCCATACTTCTCTTTTGTTCTTTTGTTCTCTTTGTCAACCCAAAGTCTCCACTCAAACCTGCTTAGCAGTGTCCAATTTGATCTGAACATTTTGAGCAAGCAACAGCTTCGTGGTATTATCACCAGACCACTAATCCAGAGACCCGGGTTATGTCCTGAGGATTTGGTTTGAATCCTGCTGATGGTGGAGATTAAATTCAATAAAAATCTGGAATTATGAGTCTAATGATGACCGTGAAACCATTAACAAGTGTTGGGGAAAAGCTCATCTGGTTCACTAATGTCTTTCAGGGAAGCCTTACCTGGTCTGGCCTACGTGACTCCAGACCCACAGCAACATGGTTGACTCTTAACTGCCCTCTGGGATGAGGCAATAAACCCTCATCCTGTTAATGAGTAATTTAAAAAAAAACTGTTTGTTTTATGAGGAAAGACTGAGCAGTTTAGGCAAAACCTGTTGCGCAGGTTTAGGAGAACGAGAGGCTGATCTTACAGAGAGGTTGGATGCTGCAGGAACTTGACAGCGTAGATGCTGAGACGATTTCTCTCCCTTGTGGTGGAATTTAGGATATGAAGAGTCTCCTATTTAAAACAGAGGTGAGAAGGAATCTGAGATAACACAGTGTGGAGCTGGAGGAACACAGCAGGCCGGGCAGCATCAGACGAGCAGGAAAGCTGACGTTTCTGTGAGATTTTCTGAAGAAGGATCCCGGCCCGAAACGTCAGCTTTCCTGCTTCTCTGATGCTGCCTGGCCTGCTGCGTTCCTCCAGCTCCACACTGTGTTATCTCAGACTCCAGAATCGGCAGTTCTTACTATCTCTGAGAAGGAATCTCCTCTCTCACTGGGTTATTAATCTTTTTAAGCCTATTCCCCGGACAGCAGTCATTCATTGAATTTTTAAAAGTCTAAGTTCGGTAGATTTGTAATCAACAAGGGAGTGAGGGATATTTGGGGAGGGGGTTTGGACAGGAAAGTAGAAGCCACAACCATCTTGGAGGTTGAGGGGGGCAGTGGAATAACAGAATTGTCAGTGGACTAGTTAATTCATAGGCCCAGGATAAGGTCCCGAGGTCATTGGTTCAAATCCCACTACAGCAACAGGTGAAATTGTAATCAAAAGTGAGTCTTAGTAATAGTGACCATGAAACTGTTTTTTTAAAAAAAAAACATCTGTTGACTGATGTCCCTCAGGGCAGTTTGGCCTACATGTGACTCTAGACCCACAGCAATGTAACTGCCATCTGAAATGGCCCAGAGTGTCTCTCAATTCAAGAAATAAACAGCAAATGTTGGCCTATCCAGTCATGAACATGTCCCATGAAAGAACAAAGTGGGATATAAAAGGCCTTGCTGAATTACAGAACAGACGCAATGGGCTGAATGGCCCACTCCTTCTCCTCAGGTAATCCAACCCACATCAATTGTCCAATAGTGACACAGGAGAGACTTTCCACCCAGGTATTTTGATAAAAATCACAAGACAGGAAATGTTCTGCTTCACAAACATCATTCCCATAATGTAAAATTCCTCCTAACGTTCGTTACTGATTGATTGAGGAAAAGATTGACTCCATTCAGGCATTATGGAGCTCTTAGCACTCCTGTTCCAATCCAGCAGCTTGACTGACACTCCTGGTGTGGGACTGAGGGCTCGCTGCGCAGTCCTTTTGGCTCAGTGTTAAACAGAGAACCTCTCCATCTGCTATTCGCCCATTCACTGCTGTGCTCCATGGCTCCTGTAGCTCCTAGCTGAACTGAGATTTGACTTGAAAATTCTCATCCTTGTGTTCAAGGCCATCCATCATCTTACCTCCCACCTCAATCCTCCCCAACTCTAATCTACTGCAGCCACAAATAACCCTCTGAGATTTTTACACTCTGGCCTCTGGAAAAACCCAGATTTTGACAAGTCCAACAGGGGAGGCCAGACTCTGAAATTCCTTCCTTAGAGTTTAGCACCTCACTCTTGTATAACTTACTCCCACCCCTTTTGAGTTATGAGTAACCCTCACTAATATCTCCTCACACAGCTCAATATCAAATTCCATTTGATAACTGTGTCTGTGAAAGCCTTGGGGGCTTTTTTAATTAACAAAATGTAGAAGAGTAGGTCTTTCGCCCTTCAAGGCTGTCTGTGTGTGAGCAAACAAGATATCATTCAGCAGGGTTGCCTTACCGTGACTGGTGTTTGAGCTTCTTGGCTGGAAGTTGAGGCACTAAAAAGTTAAAGGGAGATGATGGTTATGAATGGCCGGCAGAGGTCAGGCAGTCATCTCGTACATTCCTGATCAACAGCCAAAATACTGTGGATGCTGGACATCCAAAAAATAAAACGAAAACAAACGTGGCTATAAAAGAAACTGTACTTGTGACACCAAGGCAAATGGGAATATGAGCAAAGCTCTGGGAAAAGGGATGAGACTAGTTCAGTGCTTGCTTTCACAGATCAGTTCAGGTAATTTCTGTGGGAGAGAGAGAACGAGAGTTCACATTTCAGTTTGGGACAACTTTTCCCCAGAACCTTTCTGATAAAACATTATTCCTCGTTTCTCTCTCCACTACAGATACTGCCTTGAATGCAACTTGCTGTGGGGTGTCATAGAGTCACAGAGAGTGGCAGAACAGAAAACAGCCCTTTGGCCCATTGAGTCTGTGCCAGTCAAAAACTGTTCTCATCCTGTTTTCCAGCTGGTCTAAATCCTTCTGAAATGTGATGAGGGTTCCTGTCTCTCCCACCCTTGCAGGCAGTGAGTTCCGTATTCCCAACACCCTCCAGGTGAAAATGCTTTTCCTCACATCCCCACAAAACGTCCTGCCCCTAACCTTCAATCAATGTCCCCACCAGTCATTGATCCCTTGACCAAGGGGAAACGTTTCTTTCAGTCTACCCTGTCTGTGCCCACCATAATGTTAAACACCTCAAACATGTCCCTCCTCGGTCCCCTCTGCTCCAAAGAAAAACAACTCCAGTCTGTCCAGGATAACACAGTGCAGAGCTGGATGAACACAGCAGGCCAAGCAGCATCAGAGGAGCAGGAAAGCTGACATTTCGGGTCAAGACCCTTCTTCAGTATTTTCCTGCTCCTCTGATGCTGCTTGGCCTGCTGTGTTCATCCAGCTCTACACCGTGTTATCTCAGATTCTCCAGCATCGGCAGTTCCTACTATCTCCACTCTGTCCAGTTTGTCTTCCCATCAGTCATCAGAATAAATGAGAATGTGGAACAATCGATCAGCTATGATAGTATTGAGTGGTGGACCAGGCTCAACAGGCGGAAGATATTCATACAGAGCTGGACTGGAGTTGATAGGGTTCCTGTGAATATACTCATGGCAAGTAAGGCCTGTTCGTATGCATTTTATAAATACAGACCTGACCTGACCACAGCTCTGTGTATCCGTCCAGCTTTTACAGCCAACAAAGTCTTTTTGATGCTCAGCCACAGACAGTTGTGTGCCAGTCACACACACACACAGTCACTTTTGACATGCAGGAATGACACAGCAAAATCCCACAAGGAGAAATGCGGTGAGCGGATACCCTTCTTTCAGTGACAGAATGAACCAGGGGTCTACTGTTCAAAAACACTGGCTGCAGGCTGTGATATAATATCCTGAAGTTCCCAGTTTTAGGAAGGATATTATTAAGCTGGACAGGGCTCAGAAGAGATTTACCAGGATGTTGCTGGGAATGGAGGGTTGAGTTATAAAGAGAGGCTGGATAGGCTGGGACTTTTTTCACTAGAGGGTCAGAGGTTGAGACGTGACCTTAGAGAGGTTTACAAAATCATGATGGATATAGATAAGATTAATGGTGAGTGTCTTTTCCCTAGGATGGAGGATTTCAAGTCTAGGGGTTATATCTTTAAGGTGAGAGGAGAGTGATTTAAAAAAGACATAGGGGCAAACATTTTTTACACAGTGTGTGGTTTGTGAGTGGAAGGTACTTCCTAAGGAAGTGGTGGATGTGGGTACAATTTCAATGTTTAAACGACACTTAGATAAGTGCATGAATAGGAAAGGTTTGAAGGGATATGGGCCAGGAGCAGGCAGATGGGACTAGCTTAGTTTGGAATTATGTTTGGCATGGACTGGTTGGACCAAAGGGCCTGTATCCGTGCTGTATGACACTATGACTCTATGACTAGCAAAAAGTTGTTAGCCAAAGGCCCGTTCTTTATTTTCTTAATGTATAGCATGTTACAAGTTGAGGGTCTGTGTTTGTTGCACTTCCTGATGTGTAGATCCTCATAGAATTCTGACTCTGGCCACCCTCAAGTTCAAGGTGGTAGGTGAGTAGGAGTTGGTGTTCTAGCAGCTCTCTCTAACTCAGAGACAGCAACCGCGATGAACCAACGATAATGCAACCATTTCCCTGTGGCTGACAACACTGACAGAGGGAAGTCCTCGGGCAGGTGACTGGAGGGATTTATAGACAGAGAACTTCCCACAGTTTATGAAATATTTTCAAATGCACTCTGTGGGCCACGAGACACTCCCACGCCCTATTTGAAAGTAACACATCTCGGGATGCCTCTGTGTGCAGCCATTTAGAAAAAGCAGAAGCACAGTATGTAAACAAAATACTATCCACGACAAAGAAGCTGGCACGACTACCACTGCATTTACTCGCTCCAGCTCGGGGCTTAGCAGCAGCAGTGTATACTATCTGCAAGACGAACTGCAGAAATTCACTAAAACTCCTCAGACAGCACCTTCAAAACCCATGACCACTTCCATCCAGAAGGTCAAGAGCAGCAGGTATATGGGAACATCACCACCTTAGGTTCCCCTCCAAGCCATTCAGAAACCTGACTTGGAAATATATCACCATTCCTTCACTGTCACTGGGTCAAAATCCTGGAATTCCGTTCGTAATGGCATTGTGGGTTAACCAACAGCAGATGGGCTGCAGCAATTCAAGAGCAATAGGGACGGTTAACAAATGCTGGGCCCAGCCAACGATGAATATATCCTATGGTTGCAAAAATCAATGATTTGACAGGAAGAAGAGGCAGTTACAATTTGCAGGTATTTAACAAACAGGAATAAAAATGTCAGTAAACAGGTAACACTGAACCCAGACTCCAAGTCATTGATGAACTGAATCCCAGAGAGTAACAAGACTCACTCTTGTCAGTGCTCAGGGAGATATTTATTTTCGCAAAGTTTTTGTTTCTCAGGGTTTTTAACTGTTGTCACCTGCACCTTTATTGAACAGACAATGGCTGAACTCTGCAAATTCTCCGTCACAGCCCCTAAGGCAGGACAGGAGGGAGGACAGTCAAGGGAACAGGCTGATAAGTTTCAAATGATGGAATTTGGTTTGAACACCTTGCAGCAATTTATCCAGGACCAGTTTGAACAGGGTTTGGCGGAATCAGGAAGGGGTGGGTGAAGGAAGACATAACATTCTGTGTATTTCACTCTGGAGCAGCAAGGTTGTGATGTTCTTTGTATAACACGGTTGCATGCTTGACACTGTGGAGTGAAACAGTGGGATAGGCTTCCCAGGGAAACCAACCAGTCGATGGGTTGTGACATTGCCTCCTAGATGAGCCAAATCTCTGAACAGCACTGCTCATGGGCCAAGGAGATCAGGACCTAATCAATATAGCCATAACCGGCAGCCAGAGCAACATATCATAACTGTCAAGGTATTTTACTGTGGAACAGAATTGCCAGAGGGTGCACCACACGGTCAGAGGAAGAGTAATGAGGAAGTGCTGCACCGTCACAGGGTCAGTACTGAGGGAGTGCTGCACAGTCAATGGTCAGTGCTGAGGGAGTGCCACACTGTCAGAGAATCAGTACTGAGGAAGTGCCGCACTGTCAGAGGGTCAGTAATGAGGGAGTGCCGCACTGTCAGGGGGTCAGTACCGATGGAGTGCCGCACTGCTAGAAGGTTTGTACTGAGGGAGTGCCGCACTGTCAGAGGGTCAGTACTGAGGGAGTGCTGCACTGTCAGTGGTCAGTACTGAGGGAGTGGGCACTGTCGGAGGGTCAGTACTGAGGGAGTGCCGCACTGTCAGAGGGTCAGTACTGAGGAAGTGCTACACTGTCAGAAGGTCAGTACTGAGGGAGGGCTGCACTGTCAGAGAGTCAGTAATGAGGGAGTGCCGCACTGTCAGAAGGTCAGTTCTGAGGGACTGCTGCACTGTCAGAGTGTCAGTCCTGAGGGAGTGCTCCACTGTCAGAAGATCAGTACTGATGGAGGGCTG
>NC_063366.1:22897928-22915291 GCF_021869965.1 Rhincodon typus | reverse complement strand
TCAGTACTGAGGGAGTGCCGCCCTGTCAGAGGGTCAGTTCTGAGGGACTGCCGCGCAGTCAGACGGTCAGTTCTGAGGGAGTGCCTCACTCTCTTAGGGTCAGTACTGAGGGAGTGCCCACTGTCAGAGGGTCAGTGCTGAGGGAGTGCTGCACTGTCAGAGGGCCAATACTGAGGGAGTGTTGCACTGTCAGAGTGTCAATACTGAGGGATAACTGCACTGTCAGGGGGTCAGTGCTGAGGGAGTGCTGCACTGTCAGAGAGTCAGTAGTAAGGGAGTGCTGCACTGTCAGAGAGTCAGTACTGAGGGAGTGCCACACTGTCAGAGGGTCAATACTGAGGGAGTGCCTCACTGTCAGAGGGTCAATACTGAGGGAATGCCCTACTGTCAGAGGGTCAGTACTGAGGGAGTGCCACACTGTCAGAGGGTCAATACTGAGGGAATGCCCTACTGTCAGAGGGTCAGTAATGAGGGAGTGCTGCTGAAAGATGTTCAATACTGAGGGATAACTGCACTGTTGGAGGGTCATTTCTGAGGGAGTGCTGCACTGTCAGAGGGTCAGTCCTGAGGGAGTGCCGCACTGTCAGAGGGTCAGTCCTGACGGAGTGCCGCACTGTCAGATGGTCAGTCCTGACGGAGTGCCGCACTATCAAAGGGTCAGTACTGAAGGACTGCTGCACTGTCAGAGAGTCAGTACTGAGGGAGTGCTGCACTTCGATCGTCAGTGCTAACTCTCTGGTGAAGGTGGTTGAATACTCTTACTATAAAAAAGGATGAACAACTGTTTCAGGCGACAGTCGACAGCACGTTGTAGGAGCGGGTAGCGAACATCGTGAGAGAGAATTTTCTTACCTGGAAACCAAACCTGCGAACATACAAGGCCAGGGCAATGTTGGAACAGACGAAGAGAGCAGTCACTGCCACCGAATAGGACATGAGACTTTTTTCAATATGCTCCTTTAATGGCATTGTGTGTCAGTGTGGATGGACTCTTGCTGTGCTCTCTGCGATCAATTTCCCCTTCATTATAAACGTCCCAAAGGGAAACCACTCTCAGGGGGCGGGACTGGGGACTTTCCAAAGTGGATTCATTCAATCCTTTGAGATAAACCTATAGCAATCAAGACTGTCCGGAATCTGTGGGGAAATCACTGTAAAATATGACTGGATTATAATCGTTACTGGGAAATAATTAGATCCAAATAAAAATTACGTGCCGACAGTTTACATATAGTTTTGCAGTGAGACAGGCGGGAACAAACCCGAACAGAACTCATTCAACCGCTTTCATAGCCGTACAAGTGCAGACTGCCGTTTCACGCCCAGTCCAATCCCTACATTATCCAGAACGAAAGTGAGAGGGAGAGACGCATAGGCGTACGGAGGAGAGGTAGATAGATAGAGAGAGACTTATATGTAGAGAACAGAGAGAGAGAGACGAGAAGGTGTGATGAGAAGGAGGGACGAGTGAAAACTGCGGCTACACATAGAGGCAGAGAGAGAGAGAGACAGGGAGATGTGAGAAACATAATAACAGAGAGAGGGGGAGGGAGCTTCGAGAAACACAGATAGACAGAGTGAGGAGATAGAAACATGGAAACATAGAAAATAGGTGTAGGAGTAGACCGTTCGGCCCTTCGAGCCTGCACCACCATTCAATACGATCGTGGCTGATCATGCAATCTCAGTATCCCATTCCCACCCTTTTCCCATGCCCTTTGATCCCTTTAGCAGCAAGGGCCAGTTCAGCTCCCTCTTGAATATATCTAAAGAACTGGCCCCATGGGAAAGAATTCCAGAGGTTCACAACTCTCCCAGTGAAGAAATACTTCCCCATCTCAGTCCTGAATGGCTTAGCCCTTATTCTTAGACTGTGACCCCTAGTTCTGGACTTCCCCAACATTGGGAACATTCTTTCTACATCTAGCCTGTCCAGTCCCATCAGGATTTGATATGTTTCTGTGAGATTGTTCCTCATTCTTCTGAATTCCAGCGAGTACAGCCCAGTCGATCCAGTCTTTCCTCATATGTCAGCCCTGCCATCCCTGGAATCAGTCTAATGAAACTTTGCTGGACTCCCTCAATAGCAAGAATGCCCTTCCTCAGACTAGAGGACTAAAACTGCATACAATACTCGAAATGTGGCCTCACCAAGGCCCTGTATAACTGCAGCAAGAGATCTGATGGACAGACCAAAAGAGAGATGGCGACACATATGGTTTCAATCCTCCTGCGGAGTCCAGGATGATTCGATGTCTCAGATCAGACAGCTCGTCATCACTCTCTCCCCAGTGCCTCGTATTTCACCATTGGTTTTTGGCAGAACCAGGGGTCATTGTCTAAGTATACAGGGTGGGCCATATAGGACTGAGATAAGGAGAAATTTCTTCACTGAGACAGTGGAGAGCCCGTTGAATTCTCTGCCACAGAAAGTGTGTTGAATGTGTGAATTGAATGTTTTAAAGAAAGAGTCAGGTACAGTTCTTAGAGCTAAAGGATTCAAAGGGTTTGAGGAGGAACAGGAACAGGGGACTAAGTTGGATAATCAGCAGGGAACTAAGTTGGATAATCAGCCATAATCATATTGAATGGTGGAGCAGTCTCAAAGGACTGAATGGCCTACTCCTGTTCCTATTTTCTGTGCTTCGACATCACCTTCAATATGTAGTATTTCTTTGTACGTTTGGAGATAAATTTGCCATTTCAGTTTCCACTCCCCACCCCACCTGCAACAAATTCAAATCTTAGCAGCAATTTAATGCTTTTAGTACCGTAGCTAACCATCATCAGGAAAAGAATCTGTGGGATATTTTGAAACTTTTTTCTTCATAAGTTAACAATTCTTAGATGATAGACCACATTGTGAAAGTCAATGGTCAAAATCCAGTCCTTAGATTGTGGCTGGGGCCCCCTGGCCAGTCCAAATTATGCAGTTCTTACCTTCCTGTTGTAGAGTTTAATAGGCACTATAGGAGTGCACAACCTGCTCACCCACTTTGCTGTACTCTGTCAATATGTGATTTAACATATGTGTGCTTTGCTCTTGATATTTTCATTGTATCATGTGATGCACTTAGCCAGCATTTGTTGCTCACGTCTTCAGACAGTGGTAGTGAGATGCTTTCTGGAGCCACTGCAATCCTTCTGGTGTAAGGACATTCACTGTGCTGTTGGGAACAAGTCAGGAACTCAGTGTTCCCATGTATCTGCTGCCATTGACCTTTGAAATGGTAGAGGTTGTAGGTTTGGAGGTTGTAGTTGAAGGAGGCTTGGTGAGCTGCTGCAGTGCATATTGTAGATGGCACACACTGCTGCTACTAAGCAATGGTGGTGAAGGGATGGAATGTTGAAAATGGAGCCAATCAAGCAGTCTGCTTTATCTTGGATGGTGTCAAGCTTGTTGAGTGTTGTTGGAGATGCACCCATCCAGGCAAGTGGAGAGTATTCCATCACACTCCTGACTTGTGCCTTGTTGGGGATGAACAGGCTTTGGGGATTCAGGAGGTGAGTTAATTGCCATAGGATGACTAACCTCTGACCTTCTCTTGTAGCCACAGTTATTTCTATGGCTAGTTCAGTTCAGTTCTAGTCCACAGTAATTGCAGACTGTTGAGAGTAGGAATTCAGTGACAGTAATGCCATTAAATTTCATGCCTGGGCAGTGGATTTAACCAGAAGGAATAAACATTTTTTATGCTGGTTTGTGTTAAGTGCTGGGATTTCACATATTTTTATTGAATAATTTCCTGCCTGTTTTGTGGAGGGGTGGGGAAGGTTTATAACTGTTTCCAGTCAGAAATCATTTCCTCAATCCTTCTCGTAACACTTTTTGGCCACCCCTTCCTTGTCTTCCTTCCTCTGTGATAGGATTGTAATGACTTAACCTCATGCTATTGACACAAGCTTTCTGGCTTTTTCTGAAATGCTTCAGTTTATTATGAATATATTTAAAGTCATAAAGTCATACAGCACAGATACAGACCCTTCGAGTCCAACTTGTCCATGCCAACCAGGTAACCTGAAGTGAACTAGGCCCACTTGCCTCCATTTGGCCCATATCCCTTGAAACATTTCCTATCTGTGTATCTGTCCAAAGATCTTTTAAATGTTGTAATTGTACCTGCCTCTACTGCTTCCTCTGGCAGCTCCTTTCACATATATACACCACCCTCTGCATGAAAATGTTGTCCCTCATTTTTAGGTAGAGTTTTGAAAAGGTGATAAAGTCCTTTTGGAATGCTCTTCTTGGGGTGAGGAGGTGGTGGACGGAGTGAGGAGTTATGATGGGGAGAAGTGTGCTTTTCATTTCAAAAGGAATTGTGGCCTATGTCCTGAGTTTATTTGGCACTCTCCCGCCTGTATGAAAGCTCACAGTCACACCGATGGACCAATCGTGGCTTCATGTCCAGTAATGTCTCCTATGCTTTGTGCCCTTTGGCCCAACTTGCCCATGCTGCCCAATTAAACTAGTCCCAGGAATAGCAGTCTCAGCTCAGCATGGCAGTCTTCTATGGTAGAGACCTCTGGCCCAGTATTCCATTGGCTCAACGTGGTGGTCTCATCCAAGCTGTGTCTTCCAGGTATTCCATCATTCCTTAACCAGTTTTCCCTGAGCCCAGGAGCCATTAACTGAACTGTGATGAACTTTGTCTGAATTTTACTTTTTTTCATTATTATTATGTAGGACTTCTGTCACTAATATAGGTGCACGGAGGGGAAACTTATAAAACTTTTCACTGTTTTTTTTTGTAGAAGTACACGTGACAATAAATTTCTACTCTATTCTATTGTATTTCACAATTCCCACCTAATGTTATGAAATTCCTCTCTGCGTCTCCTCCAAACTGCCAGGATGATCTCTCTCTCTCTAGATAGTTGGAGACTCTTGGTTCCGCAGAAAGGAATTTATCCAGACTCTTTCAACAGTGGTTTTGCTGACTTGACTTGTTTCCTCAGCAATTAGAGAGACAGAGAGAGAGAAAGAGTGCAAGTTCTCAGCCATGTCTATTCAGAGCACAGTTTAGCACTGAAGTCTCAAAATGAGATAGATCTGTCTTGCCAAGCACTTCCCAAGAACAGGTAGTTTCTTCCAGGTGGCTGTATAATCTCAGCACCTCACACCAGTGAAGACCTTTTTTAAAATGCAGTGACTATTGTAATGTCAGAAACACAGCAGCCTGTTCTGCCCCAGTGAGCTGCCTCTAACAGCAATGTGAGAATAATCAGTCAGCTGATTAGTTGATGCTTGACAAAGGATAAACACTGGTCAGGAAACTGACTAGCACTTCCGCTGAAACTGACCAGGCCTTGGAAAGTCACACAAAAAGAGGGCACCTCTGATAATGGGGCATACCTACTAATGAGCCTGCCGGTTCGGGGGAGCAAGCAGAGTGCTCTGTCCTGTTAAAAACGGGCATCCATCTGATGAGCTGCTGTGCGACAATGGGGAGCTTCACTGACTCAAAGTGAACCCCATTTCAACACAATTGATACTTGAGCAGTGAACATCGCACAATGGAGGGTGAAACACAGTCCCCTTGGGCTTGTCGTTTCCTGCCCAACCCCTCGGTGGGTGGTTAGTGGGCGGGGGGGGGGGGGCGCGGTGGGCGGTGTTGTCAGCATATTTTCAGCAAAATTTCTGTAAAACTGATGTTTTTCTGAAAAGTGCAACAAATCTGTTCAGGGTTTGTTGTAGAGGGGGGTCTTGGTGGGGAGCAAGGTGTTTTCCTCCAAATGGTTTGAGTCATGTCTGATGGAAATCTCTATCCAGATTTTGAATTGATCTCTTGGGGTCCCCTTAATTTATTGCTGAAAATGAAACCTCAACAAGGGGAAGCGTGGGGACTTCCCACACCTGGGCAGAGATGTAAATAAAGTTTAATTCAGATGAATATGGAGACACAATGCAAGGCAAAGAGTCCTATTTGAAAGCAGGATCCAAGGGACTTAGGTATCATGGAGTCATAGAGTCACACCGCACGGAAACAGGCCCTTCAAAACAACTCGTCCATACCGACCAAGTTTCCTAAATTGAACTCGTCCCATTTGCCTGTGTTTGACCCATATCCCTGTAAACATTTCCTATCCATGTACCTGTTCAAATGTCCTTTAAATGTTGTAATTATACACAACTCCACCACTTCTTCTGGCAGCTCATTCCATACATACACCACCGTCTGTGTGAAAACATTGCCTTCAGGTCCCTTTTAAATCGCCTCCCTCTCACCTTAATCTTATTTCCTGTAGTTTTGGGCTCCCCTACCCTGGGAAAAAGACCATGTCTATTCACCCTATCCATACCGTCATGATTTTATAAACTCCTATAAGGTCACCCCCTCAGCCTCCTACATTCCAGGGAAACAAGTCAGAGATTCATTGGGTGGGTATGAGTATTCGGCATTAAAGGTTCCAGAACAGATAGAGCTGTTCATAAAGCAAGCAGTATTCTCAGCTCCATCATTCCTGATTTTAGTCACTCCATTTTCATGTTTTCAACTCCCGTTTCCCCCAAATCAGGAGTTGCCTCCCCAAAACCCCACCTCCTCAAGGTACTCCTTAAAATCCACCCCTTTGTCCAAGACCCTGATTTTCCATTCTGATTTCACCTTGTGTTCCAGATTTCAAATGTCACAATGGAGCAGAGAATCTGGTGTTGGTCAGTGTTTGCTGGGGACAAGTGAGGCCCCGGGTCACCAGGCAGAACTCTTCTTCAAAGTGGTTATCTTCTGATACGTGCGTACAATTAGGAGGAGGCCATTCAGCCCCTCAACTCTGCTCTCCCTTGAAATAAGATCTTAGCTGATCTGTCTGTGGCCTTGCCTCTGGTCCCCTGCCTACCCATCCCGATATCCTTCGACTCCTTTGTTACTGAAGTATCTCAGTCTACCCGTCTGCCTTAAAAACGCTCAATGAATCGACCCATACCACAAAAACACAAAACCCATGGGGAGGAAGAAACATTGCACCCCAGCTTAAGGGGGGGCATTTTTAAACTTAAAACTGTACATCTGAAATTTTTCACATCGCAATTGAGGAAGCACTTGCAGTTTAACCTAATTTTCCTGGGATGGAGCATTTCAATGATGAAGAGAAGCTGGATAAGTTTAGGTTCTTTTCTTTGGAGCAGAGAATGTTGAGCAGGAGCCTGACAGAAGTGTATAAGGTTATGAGTAACATTGGCAGGATTGTTTCCTTAATTAAAGAGTCCATACTAACATGAAGAGCTCTGGTGATGTAATGATAGTATTCCTACCTCTGAGCCAGAAGGGCCTGGGTTCAAGTCTCATCTACTTTACCAGCATGTGGTACACTTCTGAACAAGCTAATTAAAAGTTTCTCTACTCATGGGGCTCTCTTTTTTTTCACCCAGAGTGTGGTGCGAATCTGGAATGGATTGTCTGGCAGGGTAATAGAGGAGGAAGACCTTATAACCTTTAATAAGTGCATGTATGAACACTTGATGTGTCATAACATTCACGGCTATGGGCCTAGTGTGGGAAAATGGCACTAGTATAGATTTAGAGTAGGTTTTATTTTAACCAGTGAGACTGGATGGGCTGAATGTCATCTATTGCACAGTATGATTCCATGATCAACTGTGTTTACAATATCACCAAGAGGGCAGCAGTAAACTCAGACAATTAGCTTACGTTCACAATGCTGTGTCAAGACAACAGCCATGAGGAAAGTGGGGAATGAGAACACTTGGCCACAGCTGGCTGTCAATAACAGCTGACCCTGTTATCAAGTAACTCTCTGAGTTACCAATACTGTTACAATTAGGGTCAGTCCGAATCCAACCCTTTAGTAATCAAAGTAGTCAGTTCCAAGGAAAAACTCACAATCTATGACAGTTGCCAGTCATAAAGTTTCAGTTCTTTTTTAACTTTCAAAATATGTATTATTTATAAAAATATCTTTATATATAAATGGTCACTAAAGCAGTTCAGTTCCGTACAGCAGCGTATAAAGATACAAACAAACATTGGAGTTTAACTATCCAACAAATCCAAGGTGTTTCTTACTCGTACAGGACTATTCTCGGTGTTTGTGTTATTCCTTTATGAAACAGAATTGAGCTGACAGCTGGCACCTTCTGCTGAATGAACACCCCACTAACTCTATCCGTTCTATGTGAAGCGATTAACCAGAGTGTGAGGGAAGGAGGAGTAACTGGATTTGGAAATAATGGCACTTGTTAGCAGTAATTGCCGGAAGAGGGAATTGCAGTGTCAAACTGCTCCTGATTGGCTTCTGTTTGCTCTCAATAAATTGTGGACTGAGGCAGAGGTTGGAAGGTAAAGAGGGTTTGAAATGGATGATTGGTTGTATTTACTAACATGCAAATCACCAGCAGGGCTCTTACAACTGAAGAGACAGCAGTTGCAGAAGCTCTGTAAAAAGCTGGGTTTAAAGGCCAGTGGCAAGGTAATGAGGGAATATTTACCCTGGGGATGAGGGCTCCCCTGCTCTCTTGTGGATGTGGCCCAGTCAAGGGCTCTGAGTCAATGTTATTCTGGAAGGTTGGAATGTCTGAGTGATTGTGACTCTAAATTTATGGGTTCAAATCTCTTGGACTCTGTCTTAAACCTGGGATTGCTAACTGGGGTGGTGTGAGTCAAGCTGCATGACTTTCTGATGTGAAGGAGGAGGAATGAGTTTGTCATTGTCACTGCTCTTGAGCTTTGGTGTGTTGCTTTCTTTTTACAGATGAGTGATTAAGATTATTTGGCTTCTTTTCAAAATTGTCCCTTGTATATCTAAAAGTCTATTTTAATCCCCAGAATGTTGATCTGATTTCACGGCTATCTGAACATATCAAGGAACCCATTAGAGATGAGGTAAGTGTCTCTTGGGACAGTGATAAGCTAAGCAATGTGCTCCTCTGATTAATAACATGGGATTGCTTTTCTTGCTCCAGTGTATCTAGCTAGGACTGGTAAACAGGAGCCTTCATTCTCTACTGCCTTTATAAGATAGCACTTTGTGCAGTGCTGCATTCTGTTGCTGCTACCCTGGCAAGTGTGCATGTATGTGTCCACTAACTGCCCCAGCAAACTTAACCTCTGAAAATAAGGGACCCTGTTTGGCTTTTTTTTTCTCTTGTTTTGTTTGCTTTTGGGTGTATGAGTCTCTGGCTGGGCCAATGATTGTCTGTCCCTAATTACCTTGAGAGCTGTGGTGTGCTGCTTCCTTAAACTGCTGTAGTCTTTTGAATAGAGGGATGTGAATGGTGTGAGCAAGGAGTGCTAGGATTTTTTTCCCAGCAACACTGAACGAACAGAGCTATTTCCAAGTCAGGAAGGTGTATGGTTTGGAGGGGAGCTTGCGGAGAGCGGTATTCCTGTGGCTTTATCCACAAGAGTGGCCATGGGTTTAGAAGATACTCCAAAGGAGCTTGAGTTGCTGCAGTCCATCTTGTTAATGATACAGAGTGTTGCTGGTGTCGGCAGTGAGTGTTGAAGCTGGTGGGTTAACTGTTGATCAAGTAGGACATACTGGGTATAACTAACAAGTGGTAGACTGCCTGGGTTAGGTGCTGGTGTCATCACTTGGATGATGTGCTTTATTTTTCTGATCATATTGGAAATCCCTATCTTGCAGGGGTGGACTTGTATGGTCCCTCAGGAATAGCCCCTTTCTCTGATTATACACCCAGACCTGGTGCCTGCTGGTTTAGATAAACCTGCTCAAACCTCCATCTGAAAGCTTGGGAGTCTAATGCCTTCCTGGCTAAACTGTGATCTTGACATCATGGATCTGGTATCTGGGATGAAACCAGCAATGCAGAATATTCCTGCTGTAGTGACTTGTCTTTTTTCTTTGTTCTGATGGAACAGTAAAACACAACACCTAACTGTTTGCAAGTTTCCACATAATTCCAGCTTAATTGGTTTAATTTCTGATACCAGTGACTATCTAATGCCCTGTTTGGCTCCAACCTGATCAGTTGTCTTTGAACAGCCCACTCGTCTAGCACACACCTAAATAACCAAACTGGAGTTGATGGCTGAACACTGTCCTGAAACTACACAACCTTAACCAGGCTGGTGTTGACTGATCAGTTGAATGGTGGATTTGGGAGTCTGTTCGGCTCTCTTCCAAAAAGTGAAACTTGTATTCAGAAACCACCTTCTCAAACCTGGTGAGCCACCTAGATGTGTAACGATGCTTTTGTGTACAGTAAAAAGGCTGCTGCACTTTACGCAATGACCGCGTACCCCTGGTGATAGATTAGTGTTCCAGACTAGACTTTGCTTAACTCTGGGAGGTGGCTCGGGTGAACAGCAATATGTCAGAAATCGGGAGCTGAAGCATCGCTTGGAGGTGCTGAGCCTTTCTCGACTCCACGGCCCACTGAAAGGAGTGGTAGCTCTTGATTAGATCTCTGTATAAAACAGACTGCAACTAATTGATATGTAAGTGGTTGTGAATTCTGATGGTTGAAGCCTGGGTTTTTTTAAAAGTGGGAATTATTTGCATCTAGCTTAAAGGGCAGTTTGACCCAGTTATCATGGGTAATCACTTTTGATCTGAACTCGTAACCTCTTTCACTTTGTACCCCACCAGCTCCTGAGTGGAGATAATGCAAGTCTTATTGACCTAAATCTCAGGGCAGTGTCTGCTCTGACAGTAGTTGGGTGGTATAGTGGCTCAGTGGTTAGCACTGCCTTGCTGTGCCAGGAAAACTGGTTTGATTCTAGTCTCGGGTGACTCCAGGTCCTCTGGTTTCCTTGCACAGTCCAAAGATGTGCAGGTTAGATGGATTGGTCATGCTAATCTGCCTGCAGGCTGGAGGGTTAGCCATAGAAAGTAGGGGGTTACAGGGCAGGGGGAGAAGGTCGAGGTGGGATGCTCTTGTGTCAGTATGGATCCAACAGGCTGAATGGCTTGCTTCCACCCTGTGTAGGGATTCTATTAAGTTGCTGACTGTGGTTTGTTTTTTCTTCTCAGCCTGTCTCTCATTCTCCACTTCCTCTTGTGGTAAAGGAAGAAGTTAGCTCTCCATTTGGAGAAGAATCTGAGGACCATTATGAAGCTGCTGCCTGCTGCCAGGTTGAGAAACAAAGTGAAATAAGGAGTGAGTGCTTACTGCTTCAGGAAGCTGGGCTGTGGGGCATGTTCGAGGTGGTGAAGTTAATTGATATTCAATGATGTCAGATTGAACTTGTGACTCAAATCATCTATTTTCTTTGTTTTTTTTTTGTGAAGCGTCTGAGTTTGGAGTAGAAACTGGGTAAAACACTCTCCTTTGTCTTCCCCCCTCTCCTGTTTGCCATCAGGTGACTCTGGCTGGTGTGTCGTTCACGGAATGGAGATTGATGTTCCTGGCCAGATCTGGTGTCCCCTGATCCTGAAGAGTGGCCGAATATTGGTTGCTGCTGGAGATGTGCTCATCCCATTCTACTTGACCCCAGCAGCTGTGGAGACTCCAGCCCATCTGGAGGACAACAGGATCTGTGCCGAGTGCTTCCAATTGTAAGGCTGCAGACTGTTTGTTTCCTGTCACAATTTTCGCTAAGCGCATGGGATGCGTCTCCATATTCGGTGCCTTGATCTGTTGAGGGCTGCCCAATGGTTATAGTCATTGTGGGTCGGTATACTCAGGAAGGCTGGCACTGCTGGTGGTGACCATCCTGGTCTATCCTATAGCAATGGATGGTCACATTGTAACTGAAGGGGAATGTTGTGAAATATTTTCCAAAGTCCTCTTCTACAATTAGAAACATACCTCAAACAGCCTGAATTTAATGCCCTGTCACTTGCTAAGAATGTTTTGACTGTGATTGCCACATATCTATCTTGGCAAGACCAGACTGCCCCCTCCAGGTATTTTCAGGAGGTTTTGGGAATAGACTCCAAAATTCTGATAGCAGCAGTTGAATGTGGGGACAAACATGGTAATCTGTGCCTTGTGAGGGGCTATTTAGAGATGAGGGAAAAGGTTGGGATTTATCTTCTCTGTATTTATTGTTTCTTATATACTTTGAAATGTGGCTGGAACAGCACTTTATTGCCCATCCTTATGTACCATTGAGCTGTTGCCTTGAACCACTGCTGGCACCACGCTAGAGGTAGACCCACATTATGCTTAGGGAGGGAGTTCCAGGATTTTGACCCAGTAACACTGAAGGAACAGCAATTATATCTCCAACTTAGGATGGTGAGGAAAACTTTGCAGGTGGTGTTCCCAAGAATCTCCTGCTCTGAAGAGCTGCAGTTTGGAAGGTGTTTAAATTGCCTTGGTGAATTTCTGCAGTGCATCTTGGTAGTACCAGTCAAGTGGGCTGCTTTTTCCTAGATGGTATCAATCTTCCCGAGAGGAGTGTGATAGAATATTCCCCACTTGCCTGGGGCTGAGCTCCTTCAACAACAGACCTGTGCCTTGAAGATGATGGACAGTTTGATATACTGGGTGCATTACTGGCTGCAGGATTCCTAACTTTTGACCTGCTCTTGCAGCCACTTTTTGTGGCTGGTCCAGTTCACTTTCTGGTTGATGGCCTCCAAGAGGCCGGTAATGGTGACTTGATGGCTATGTCAATGGAAGGTGGTTAGATTCCCATTTGTTGAAGCTGGTCATTGTCCACCATTTGTGGTGTGAATTGTTACTTGTTAAACCAAGCCTGGATATTGTCTAAGTCTTACTGCATTTTGACATGGACTATTCCAGTATTGGAGGATTTGTGAATGATGCTGAACATAGTGGGATGTGCACTCACTGCACAAACGGGAACTACTGTCTCTGAACTCTTGTTATCTCACTTGTGAAGATATCCCACTTTCCAGCTGTCCCTTTGCCTCCGCCAGTCAAATTTTGAAGGCTCCTGCCTAATACTGTCTAAATTGGCCACCTTCCAGTTTAGATCTTGCAGACCAGGTCTGTACTTTTCCAAAACTATATTCTAAAACTAATAGAATTATGGTTGCTGGCACCTCAGTCACTTGCCCTGCTGTTTTTTTTCCAAAGAGACTGTCATGTTTTGCTCCTTCTCTAGTCGTACATCCACATTGTACAATAAAATTCTTATTCCCATAAACCAATTCCTCTCCATCCAAGTCCTTAATGTTAAGACAGACCCAGTCTTTTTGGAAAGTAAAATTCTCTACCATTATGACCCTATCATTCTTGCAGATAGAGATCTCCTTACAAATTTGCATTTCTTTTCCTGTTGATTATTGGAGGGGCCTATAGTACAATTCCAAATAAAGTGATCATCCCTCTTTTTTTATTTCCAGTTCCACCCATATAATTGGACATGCTCACTGGAATATCTTCCCTAAGAACAGCCATAACAATATCATTAACTAAAAACACCACTCCCTTCCTCTCAGGACCCCACCCTATGTTTCTATCCTTCCCATCGCAGCCATACCCTGGAACATTAAGCTGCCAATACTGTCCATCCCTTAGCCATGTTTCTTCAGTAGCTATGATATCCCAGTCCCACGTTCCCAATAATACCCTCGGTTTATCTGCCTTACCTGTCCGGCCTCTTGCATTGAAATAAATGCAGTTTAATTTTTCAGACTTGCTTCATTCTCTCTGCCATAATCTTGCCTACTTAACTTGCTCCTCTTAGCTGCTGTGTCAGCCCCAGACTTGTCTCTTTTCCCACTATCTCTAGGGGCCCCCCACCCCAATCGCATCACTCATTTAAAGCCTCCTGAGTAGCATGGGAAAATGTTTTCCCTCACCCCCACACACAGCACATTGATCCTCTTCCAATTCAAGTGCAAACTGTCCTTCTTTTGCATGTCACTTCTACTCCTGAAGAGATTCCAATGATTTAAAAAAAAAATGAATCCTTGTCTCTTTACATCAATTCCTTGACCACACATTCCTCTTCCCCTATGCTCTTATTCCTACCCTAGTATATGGCACCAGGAGTAATCCAGGTATTCCTACCCTCAAACCTACTTTGTAACCTCCTGCCTAATTTCCTATACTTTGTCCTCAACCTCATGCCTTTCTCTTCCTGTGTCACTGGCACCAATGTGCACAAAGATCTTCTGCTGGTCACTGTCTCCCCTTTGAGAAATACTGTGCACCCTCTCAGACGTCATTGACTGAGGCAATAACATTCTGGTGTCTTCCTGTTAGCTGCAGAAACATCTGCCTGTCTCTGTCTGGTGTCCCCATCACAATTAATTGCTTGGAACCTGACATACCCCTCATTACAGGAGAGCCAGTCTCTGTACCAAAAACCTGGGAGTCCATCACCTCTATGGTTTCAAACAGCATTCTTGTTTGAGATGGGGATAGCCATGGGAGACTGCTGCACTACCTACCTGCCTACCTTTCCTAGAGGTAATCCCTCTATCTGATTCTGTACCTGCAGTTTTCTCTACCTTCCTGAAACTGTCATCCACCATACCCCCAGCTCCTGTAAACTTCTCATTGCTTCTAACTGCCACACCAACTCCTACATGCGAACCAATAGGATTCGCAACCAAACACAGTTCCTGCATGCATAATCTCCAGGAACACTTTCAATTCTCCCTGATCTCCAACATCTGACAGAGCATATGACACTACAAAAAGCCATCTCTGTTCTTTTAGCAATCTATAGACCCAAAAAATCAAAACAACATTTCTCAAAAGCTCAGTTCAGTCTTACTGATCTGGGGTGATCTTGATGCATATCTTTTTTTATATTAAAAGCCAATAGACAGATCTTGGTAAAACAAATGCCTTCACCCTAGCTACTAGATATTTAGACAACTACAAACTTACGATTTTAGGTTTTGAGTCTTAAAATCAAACAGTCTGACCAATTGAAATATCACTGATCTCCCACAGCTACATTGTGCAATTCTGGTATTTGGCCTTGCAATGTCAGCTGTGAAATTATATTGTTTTGCTTGCTGACCTCTAGAGTCAGTTGTAGTTCTTTGGTCTTCAACCTTACCATGTGGTTGCTCTCCATTCCTTCCGTGTAAAGTACTGTTATTTTTGATCACTTTAAGTTCCAAACACTTCAGTACTCTGCCAAGATGTTGTCAGGGCCCACAGCTTTTGCAGTATCTGGTAACTATTTCTCTATCAAATGGTGTGATTTGAATTGGCTCAAGACTGGTATCTGCAATGACCACTGGTGGATCATCTACTTGGCACTACTGGCTGAAGATAGCTAGAAATGCATCAGCCTTGCCTCTTGCACTGATGTGTTGGGCTCCCACACTGTTGAGGATGGGGATATTTGGAGCCTCCAGTGAGCTGTTTCATTGTCCACACCATCCATGACAGTTGTGGCAGGACTAGAGAGCTTAGATCTGATCCATTGGTTGTGAGATCACTTAGCTCTGTCTGTCACATGCTGTTTGGTTCTACTGGGTTGACAACTCACTTTCAGGTATACTCAGTGCTGTTCCTGGCATACCCTCCTGCACTCTCCATTGAGCCAGGGTTGATCCCCTGTTGAGTGGGGGATGTCAGGCCGTGAGGTTCCAGATTGTGCTGGAGCACAATGCTGTTGTTTGGCCTGCAGTGCCTTGTGGATGTCCATGTTGAATCTGTTCAATGTGCCATGCAACATGAGGCTATTCTCCATGTGAAGGGTGCAGACGTTGTCTCTATGAGGACTGAGTGGCTGTCACACTTGATACTGTTCTGGGCAGATCTATCTGCTGTTGGCAGATTGGAGGATGAGGTGCAGTGTGGTTTTTCTCAGTTACCTCACCACCTGCTGCAGACCCAGTTGGAAAGCTAATGTCCTCAGATTGCCTGACCAATGTTACTGCTGAGCCAACCCTGGTGATGGACAATAAAATCCCTCACCCTTTGGTGCTTTCTCAGAATGTTTAACATACCATCCTCCCTCAGGAGATGAATCCATGGTAATGAACAGAGGCTTTCTTGCCCACGTTTAACCTGATGCCATGAGACTTCATGAGGACCAGGGTCAATGTGCACTTCCAGGGCAACTCTCTTGACTGGGAATGTCACAGGGTAAACCCTACAAGTGGGATGGGACATAGACAAGAGTGGTGTCTGGGACATGTGAGGTATATTGGCTGTTGACTGGCTTTTTTTGGTCTTGGAGGGCACTCTCTCTTCCAGAAGGTGGTAAGAGGACTGTAGTTTTCAATATGGCTGGCAGTTTTCCTTTCCAGTGGCTTCATCTAGCTTGCTGTTCCCTTTTTTCTTTTGCTTGATGCAACAGAGTAGTTGAGTTGATCAGTAATCTGCAGTCATGTGAAGGATGACAGTTTTCATTCCCTAAAAAGATTTCTGGTGAATCAGTTGGGTTTTTCACTACAGCAGTTTCGCAGTCATTTAGACTTTCAATTCCCGGTGTGTTTTTTTTATTGAATAAGAATTCCTCCATCTGGCACAAAGTTTGAACCGAGGACACCAGTCTCATTACAAGTCCAGTAGCAGCCCCATGTCACTTCTGTACATCCCCATAAAATCCTTTAGGATTCTGGTAACAGATGTATCCTATTATACACTGGCCTTTCAGAAGGATGAATTCTGTTTGCTCAGCATCCCTACATAGCACAGCAGTGCGTGTTGCAGTGTTAATATCAGTGTGGAATTTCCAACTTCTGACTCGACTTTTCTCCTTCAGGCTTTTTCAAGTCAACATAATTTCTAATTCTGTTTAATTAAACATGTATTGGTACTAAATAGTTCCTCGTGTTATCTCAAACTTGTCATCTCCTCCCTTCTAGAAATCAAAAGAAGAACTCTACAATACAGATTTCCTATTCCCAACAATATTCAGGTAATTGATTTCTAGGGGCAAAGCAGGAGAAACTCTGCTTTTGGAACAAAACTTAAGATGAGTCTGCATTAGGTGGTAGGGGAGGGCATGTGTGAATAACTGGTTTTGACCAATGAGTTCATAATCTCTCAAAGTCTATTTCTGCCAAGTAAACTCTTTCATGCCACACACAATCTTGATACTTTAAAGTGCAGTTTTCTATTCTTGCATTTAATGGAACAGTGTGATGACTGCTGCTACAGTACATGTCCTAACTGAATTAAATATTGCCTAGCCAAGAACTGTGCAACTCTTCAAAAATGTCTAGTAAAATTGTTTTGCAACTTGCTGACTCTCTCTCAAATGACTTAAATTTCAATGGGTTTGAATAGAGATCATGCTGGGTTGAACTATTTTTGGTAATATTATGCACAAGCTGAATGATGGAAAACTTCCAAATATCTAAGAGCTGATTCTTCTTTTAGAGAGAAGAGGTCAATGAGACATCTCATTGGCATCTCAGTAATTGGTCTCCAATGAGAATTGGATTGATACAAAGGGGTGGTTTATCAAAGACAAAATAGGGACCACTGGAATACCTCCAGGTCTGGCTGCATCTGTGGAGGTGGTCGGGGGGGGGGGGGGGGAAGATGA
>NC_063366.1:22890727-22897828 GCF_021869965.1 Rhincodon typus | reverse complement strand
CGGGGCGAGGGCGGGGTGGGGGGGGGGGGGGGGGGGGGGGGGGGGGGCGGTGCATGCAGGGTTAAGGTGTAAATGATGGGTGGGGACAGACAAAGGAGTGGATAACAAACTGGCTGGGAGGGTGAATGGCTATTAATGGAGACTTTTGTTGTCTAACATTGGATTGAGTGTAATGGCAGACTGTGTAATAAGGCTTACTATGTGGGAGTTGGGGTAACGACATGGGAGAGCTTCAAGCATAAAATTATTGAACTTGATAGAGTCCAAAAGGCTGCAGTGTCCCCTAGCAGGAAAATGGTGTTCTTCCTGCTTGTGCTGCAGCCAGATTCTCCAGAGTGAAAATCTGGTCGTTCCCTCCCTTGTTTGAAAGGAGGGATCCGCATCTGAGGGAACCTGGAGCGGAATCACCTCCGATGCAGAGCTGTAGTCCCATTCTGCAGTTCAAACAGAGCCCAGAGCAGCCAGGGAGGCAAAATCATCTTCCCCCGCCCCCTACTGCCCTGTAACACCTAAAGGTCCTGACAGTTGATGCCAAAGGGTAAGTACAGAAGAAGTGTGCCAGATAGATGGTAAGGTATGGTGGGAGGGAAATCTGATTTGGCAAGGGAGCTGGTTATAAGTAGGTTGGGGAAACTGTTGGAGCAGTGTTACCTCTAGGCTGTGTGGCTGCTCAGTGTTTGCACTACCTAACTTTTGGCAGGGATGCTTCTGTGATGTGTCAGCTGAACAGTTACTCGGAAGTCAGGCTGACAATATAAACACAATCTAACTCTTCTCCTGTGTTTTTACTTAATTTCTGTGTAAACTTCTGGTCTAGGATTTGACTGGAGACTCTGGGGGACACCAGGCACTGAGGAATTACTCAGCAGAATTTGTTTCCAGACCATTTCCCTCCGTAGCACAAGGGGAATTTCACAGGCTCTCCACATCTGACTCTTATCCAGACAGAAATAACTCTGTCTGGCCAGTGTCAAACTACAGGCTAATGCCTTTCACCACCTTGGGCTATACTAGTGTTCCATACTTCACTGCAATGTGGGAAATGCCATAGTCTGGTTCCTCCAAACAAGAATTGCAAACTCTAATGGTTTTGGTACAAGTAATGAATTTGAGATAACACAGCAGGACACACAACATCAAGAGCAAGAAAGTTGATAGTTCTGGTTGGGATGCTTCTTCAGAAATTTGACTTTTTCATCTTGTGTGCAGTCAGAATTTAGGCTGACCCATACTCTAGGTTAGATCCTGCTACTGAATCAGCCCAATTTCTCCCTTCGATTATTTTTGGTGAGCAGTATGACAAGGGAATAACTCACTCTACAGAAGAAATCTAGCCAGCTGAGTTGTCTGAATCTCACGTTTTTTTTTGATTTTTGCAGGTTGTTACTTTTCTTCCAATAGCAGGTAAGTTTGATCCTTTGCCTAATATTTTATGACCCTTTTATAATAAGGGAGGTGCCACTTTCTGCCAGTCAGCAATGAGCCATGGGAATGTTGTCACTGACTGTTTTATATAAAGTAATTGACTATCATGCAGGTAAACAGCATGGAGGTTTCCAGTAAACACTCAATGTTTCTCTTTTCCCTAATGTGCCCAAAGAATCAGAAGACTGTTGCTTTAACCAGAGGCGCTCCCCCACACTGGGCAAGGGGAGAGGTTGAGAAGAAGACTTTTTTAATGGTAACCTCAGCCAGTGTGGGAATTTAAAACCAAGCTGTTATTGTCACTCTCCTTGGCAAAACAGCCATCCAGCTAACTGGTCAAAAAGACACCTTTTTTTTTAAACAACACTGCTTTGGGAGATGGACTGTGACATGATCCTCTGTAAATCTGACCAGTGAAAACTCTTTGGTTCTTCTTTCGACTGACTGCTAGGTGGATGATGGTCCCATTCCAAAACGCAGTAGCTTAGCCATTGTTTCAATGCTGCCATTCCAAATTAAACTTCTGTAAATTCTAAATTAAATGATCACAGGCCGTGTGTGTACATGGTAGGTGCATGTGATCCAAGAATTATAACATGGTCTTGTGGTTAGTCAGCTGCCCACACAAATCACTTGGCTCACTAATGTCTGCTTTGTAACTTGGCTCATTTCACACAGCAAAAACACTAACCCATGGTATTGATCAAAAGCATCATGCTACTGGCTTGCTCATCTTGCCAAAACTAAATGCTACTTCTGCAGCACTTGCCAACACCACACCCCACAATTTATTTAATTTGCTATGCAGGGAATAAAGATGTCCCTTTTAAAGGAGTCCAATTTCAATTTTTTTTTTCTCTGAAAGAGCTTCCACATTGCTGTGGGTTTACTGATTGAGCATTTTCTGCTGCTTGGCCACAGTGGGAAGGATCAATGCCCTTTAACTTGTGCTTGCATATTCACTAATCCAGGAACAATTTGGCTAAAACTACCCTACTGATGCCTCGTGTTATCTGCACAATTAGTCATGTAATTATGATCTCCCTTTTTGTTGGGACTTTCTAAACTCCCATCCCCTTTGAACATGGTCTTTGTTAGGGATTTAGATTAGATTTTCATGTATACAAGTGATCTTACACAACCCTAGTGCTGCTATGGGAGCTGTGGTGATTGTTTGAACACTGAAACAGAGCAGAGCCTTGAGTTTGATCCACTGTTAGATAAGGTATCTGAGAAGCAACTCTACATACCTGCCTTTGGTTCAGTGGTTATGGGATGTAGCTGCCTAATGAAGGTGATTGGTTTCTGGGGAGCATGCTACACAAGTTAACTCTTCCCCTCTTATGTTTGTAGTTCCAGATCAAATCGCAAAACATTTGGCCGATACTCTCCTCAGGAAGATAAGGGCTACGCAACAAAGGTGACCACCAAGCAAAAACAAAATTAAAATCTGTAACAAAATTAAATCTGAAACCAGCAGCAAGGACAGTTTAATGCTCCTGGGAACATTAAATACTACAACTCAGTTCAAATGTTGGCAACTGGAATATGGATTGCCATGTGTCAATGATTTCCCTGAAGTCTCATCTCCTAGATTAAATATCAGAATGGTTATAAACAGGGTAAAGTCATTCCTCTAACAATCTCCAGTTAGCATTTGGCTATTAATTTCCCAGGAATTTTAGCTCCTGAAAGCCAGTAGCCACATCCTGTTGCTAGATGTTTAAGATAATTTTGGTTTGCAATGCTAACTGGAAATCTGCAGCACCTTTGGTAAGATTGACAGGAGGGGGCAGTGGAAACTTTTGCTATAGGGGTGAAGTGAACTTTTTGCTTGATACTTTTTTTTTCTTTCTAAATCTCTCATTCATATTGTACATCCCTAGGTGGAGAAACTCTTGCTGGAAATTGCAAATGGTGACATGACTGTGGACCAGGCTTTTGGATCAGGGAGACCAACGGTGCTGCATTCACCTAAATGCTGAGACCTTGTTGCTGCTTGGTCTCTGTCCAACTTGTTTTTAAATGAGCAACTGTCAATGCAAGAACTATTTAATTTACCATGTAATAAAGGCATTATCTGCCAGTCAGATTAATACTGTGCTGTGTTAATGACCCAGCAATTATTGTCTACCAGCTGAAGTTGCTGTGAAGGTGGGTCCTCCTGAAGCTCTCCCTTTGCCTGCAGCATGGTATCCCTCAGGTTAAACTCTGTCACCTGAGAGCAGCCGCCTTGTTATCTGCAACAATGTAGACTTTAGAATTCCAGGCTGTAGGTAACTAGAGTATCCCTGGCCATTTGGCCCAGTTGCTCTGTGCTGGCACATGTGCATCATGGTAATTTCATCCATTCTAGTCTTTGATTTCCTTCCATGTTTCATCTAATTTTCTCTCTCTCTTGTTGAGAAAATTACTGATCTATAAAACCTGCTGCAGTAGTGGGCAACTCTCCAGCCACAAGAGAGCTTTATTTTTCAGGCGTTACTGGCTCAGCCAGCATTTATGGCCAGTTCTGAATTTTTTTTTCTGTTGGTTGAGCTGCCTTGAATGTCTGTAACTCCTGGAGTGTCAGCAATGGAGTTGTGTAGGATGAGTGGTACCTTTCCATCTCTGGGTGGTGAGAGGGCTAGTAAGCAGCTTGCAGTTGGTGGGCTTTCCATATAGCTACCACCCTTTATCCTTGTAGGGGGCTGGTTTGAAAGGTGCCACTGAATGAGTTTGAGTTATTTGAGGATGCATTCCAAAAAAAGCTTGGAAATAGATGGCAACAGATCCAAGAACAGATTTCTCCCTGCTGTTAGTTGTTTGAACAGACCTCTCCAATATTGAAGTTTCTCTTTCTTTTCTCTGCAGCTGTAACACTTTTTTACCCTGATCTACTTTTTGTGTGGTATGATATACTCGCATAGCACACAAAACATTACTTTCACTAATCTGATTTGATTATTGTCAGATGTGCAGATGGCACATGGTTGTAGTGGTAATACTAGGTCCAGAATGGCATTGAGCTGCCCTCATCCTTACTGTCTATGTAGATATTGGACAGACATTGTAGGCAGCAATTGCCTGCAACTAAAGCTTCCCCACACAAACATCTGACATTTGCTTAAATGTTGTATTGGTATAGTTGGTCCACTTCAGGGTCTGGTCAATGTTTGCTGATTCCCAGCTAGCAATTGCCATACATTTTGAGGGAGCTACAGCTGAAAGTGGCCCTGCTGGGAAGATCCTCTAGTCTTCTCCATTTAGCAGCTCTTGTGCTCCAATACGTGTGGGGCTGGTGTTTGTTTGTGTGCTTTTTATTTGGAGACTAGGAGCTGTGCTGACTGGCATCTGTAACGATTGTACCATGCTGAGTGTGTTGGGGAAAAATTACCATTGAGGGTTGTCTAGTTTGAATTGTTAGGAATGAAAATTCTCTTGGCCTTTAATCGATCAGAATTGAGGGTAATTTAGAAGAACCAAAGCAAGTTGATTATCAAACCAGCCATGATCTTATTGAATGGCAGAGTAGCTCAATTGGTTTCTGCTTCTATGCCTTATGGTCTTTAAGGCTAGCAATCTTGGAGTCTTGTGTTTTGGCCTTTTTTTTTCCTTTATGGCTCTGGAGTCATGCAGCACAGAAATAGACACTGTGATCCAAGCAGTCCATGCCAAACATAATCCCCAACCTAAACTAGTCCCACCTGCCTACTCTTGGCCCATGTCCACACTTCCCTACCCCCACCACAGACACTTCCTTTCTGTGTACCTGTTTAAATGTTGTAATTGTGCCCACAACCATCCCTTCCTCAAAGTTCATGCCACATGCAAACCACCCTCTATTTTCAAAAGAAAATTTCCTCCATGTCCTTTTTTTTTCCTCAAATTGTCTTTTTTTTTTAAATGTGCCCCCTGGTTCTTGAAATCCCCTATCCTAGGGTTAATGGTAGTTGTCTTTCCATATCTGTACCCTTCATTGTTTTATAAACCTCCATACAGTCACCCCTCAACCTCCTATATGCTGGTGAAAAAGGTCCCACCCTTTCTTTACAATTCAAACCTTCCATACCTAGCAATGAGTCATCCAGAATGTCTTTGTTTTCCTTTCCATCACTAGCTAGGCAGCATTTATTGCCCATCATCAAGAAGACAGTTCAGAGTTAACCACATTGGGTCTGGTGTCACATGTAGGCCAGAATGGGTAAGGATGGCAGTTTCCTTCCCTGAAGGGCATTAGTGAACCAAATGGGTTTTTCCTGACTCTTTACAGTCAATGTTAGACTTGAATTGCAGATTTGTTTTTAATAGAATTCTGTGGCATTTGAATCCAGGTCCCTGGAACGTTATCTTGTTTGCTGGATTAACAGTCCAGCAATAATACCACTAGGTCATTGCCTTCTTCCTCTACCCCCATCCCACCATTGACAATCCATCTTAAGTTAAACATTCATGGCTCCAAGCAAACATTGAAGTTTTAACCTGCTTTGATGTTGTACTTCTTTCCATGTCATGTTATTCCTGTTCTTGTCCTGGAATGAAACAAACACTAAACAGGAGCAGAAGTCAGTTGTTTGGCCTCCGGTTGTCTTGACCCTTTAAAGCCATGGCTGATCTGGTTGTTTTGAATTCTATATTTTCCCATCTACCTCTAACCAATGATTCTGCTGTCTAATAACAATCTATGGTCCTACTGCCACTACCTTCTGAGACTGGACAACTTTGGAAGTCAATCACAGGCGTGAAGAAAATCTCAATTTCTGTCCTGAAAGTTTTAAAACAGTTCCCCAATGTTCAACCAGATTAAACATGCTTTACACATCGACCCTGGTGAGATTGTTCAGGGCCCCTCACTTTTCAAACTTCCAGTGGAAGAACAGTCACGGGATTCAGAATATGAAATTCCACTTTCCCTCTACAGCTGCTGTCGGACCTGTTGAGTCTCTTTTTAAGCAATTTCTGACAGTCAGTCCATCCAGTTGTCCACACTGTAATCTGCACCTTTATCAAACTAATGAATCACCTCCACACTACAACTGAAGCATAACATTCATTCACTCTATAAAACAAAAAGAATTGTGGATGTGGTTTATCTGAAACAAAAGCAGAAATTGCTGGAGAAACTCAGCAGGTCTGTCAGCATGTATGGAGAGGAAACCATGAGTCTACTGACCCTTCAATAGAATATTATAAAGGATAACACCCCATTAGCCATGCTAGTCCTCAGCTGTCCCTGCATATTGACACCTGTATTGGTATTGGTCTCCCTAGATTCCTAGTTGTCTTTGCCTTGACCAACTCATACCAATTGGTGATGGCAATGTTCCATTTGGTGACTATGTCCTACAGTGTAATGGTAATGACCTCTCAGCAGCAGTACTTGAGTGACTGAGATAGAAGGGTTTCTTCTCTCACTGTCAGGTGCCAGCAGGCGAAAGCACAATCTTGGAAAAAATTTGGGAAAGTCTCCCCTCTCTCTCCCTCTTTTTTTTTTCCCATTTCAAACTCATCTTAGTCTATCTCTATTGACCAATTTTTTGCTAACTACCTTTAGCATCGCCTTTTTAAATAAGAATTTAAAAAGCTGGAAAGTCTCATGTAGGTGATTTTACACCAGATACTCCTTTCTCCTAAATAAAAACCAAATGAACTGCAGATGCTGTAAATCAAGGACAAGAACAAAGTTGCTGGAAAAGC
>NC_063366.1:22851657-22885727 GCF_021869965.1 Rhincodon typus | reverse complement strand
ATGGCCTGCTGTGTTCCTCCAGCTGCACACTGTGTTATCTCTGACTCCAGCATCTGCAGTTCCTACTATCTCTGACTAAACTACTGTCTCCTTTCCAGCATTCTACCTTCAGTAGGACCCTGATCCGAGTCACTGAGGAAATTCAGTTCTGTCTTCACCCCATGTGCAAGCAGTGGAGTTCGGAAAGGGCTTTGGCGGATTAATTTATAGCCTGACAACGACAAACGCCCTTTCCATCCATTTTGCCAGGAGTTCTCTGTAATTGTATCAATTCCCGGCCTGTCCCTCCACCACAACTTTTTATTCCGTTTGTGATCAGCAGTGCTCACGGGAACAAGGTGGAAATTTTATCTGATGCAGAGAAGATTCACGACTGATAGCGGAACTGAGGTAGGTGTGTTGAGGGCGAAACTAGAGCAAATGAGGAAGCGGGCGATTAAGTCACGATGAGGGATTTCAATGAGAAAAGCTCGAGGAGTTCCGAGTTAATCATCAACACGTTCACGGGCTAGTTGAACCTGCTCCTCCATTATGTGTCACCCGAAAACAAAAGCTTAAACACGCTTGTCTACAAACCAGAGTACAGCGATGGAGGCCTTTTGAAATTGGAGATGTTTGACAGGATCGGAAGAGAGATGGTGATTTCACTTGCAAAGGAGACTAAAGCGAATAGGGTTTAAATATAAGATGGTGACTAGGACATCCAGTTGGAAACTTGGACAACACCCATTTTCACAGACGAGGGTCCCCCCTTCAATAATGCTAGGAAGGTGGTGGGCAGGAGAGAGAAGTGCAGATTATCTAAGGATAGGCGTCCTAGTGAAAGGGCAGGCAGATGGGGTAGGTTGGTAAGAAATGAAATGAAATCAAGAACAACACATGATGTGCAGTTGGAAGGGGTAGAATGGGTCCAGTCCTGAAAAAGGGTGTAAACCCGAAATGTCGACCTTCCTGCTCCCCTATGCTGCCTGGCCTGCTGTGTTCCTCCAGCTGCAAGTAGTATTAAAGGAGAAAAAGACCCTGATGAGAGCTATGTACAGGCCTCCTAGTTGTAGTCAGGATGTGGGGAAGGAAATAAATCAGGAGGTAGAAAAGGCATGTAGGAAAGGTACTGTTATTATTCACCATTAATGCAGAAGGCCTTTGACGAGGTGCCAAACAGGAGGCTGTTAAATAAGATAAGAGCTCATTGTGTTAGGGGCAAGGTACTGGCATGGATTGAGGATTGGCTGACTGGCAAAAGGTAGAGAGTGGACGTAATTCAAGATGGCAGCCGGTAACTAGTGGAGTTCCACAGGAATCCTTGTTAGAACCATAACTATTCATTTATACATTAACAACCTGGATGAAAGAACTGAGAGCGTTGTTGCTGAGTTTGCAGATGACACAAAGATAGGTGAAGTGACAGATAGCATTTGAGGAAGTAGGGAGGCTGCAGAAAGACTTGAACAGGCTGAGAAAGTGGGCAAAGAAGTGGCAGATGGAATACAATGTGGGAAAATGTGAGGTTATGCACTTTGGTAGGAAGAATAGAGGCATAGACTACTTTGCAAATGTGGAAAGGCTTTGGAAATCTGAAGCACAAAGGGATTTACGAGTCCTAGTTCAGGATTCTCTCTGAAATTAACATGCAGGTTCATTTGGCAGTTGGAAAGCAAAAGCAATGTTGGCATTCATTTCAAGAGGGCTAGAATGCAAGGGCAGAGATGTACAGCTCAGGCTTTATATACAGCTCCAGTCAGACCGCATTTGGAACATTGAGAGCAGGTTTGGGCTGCGTATCTCAGGAAGGATGAGCAGGTGGTGAGGGAATGAAGGGCTTGTCACATGAGGAGTAGTTGAAGACACTGGGACTGTACTCACTGGAAATTAGAAGGATGAGGGGAAATTTGATTGAAACCTACAGAATACTGAGAGGCCTAGTTAGGGTGGACGTGGAGAAGATTTATCCACTAGTCAGAGAGACTAGGAGTCGAGGACACACCCTCAGAGTGAAGGGATGACCCTTTAGAACTGATATTGGGAGGAATTTCTGCAGCCAGAGTGGTGGGAGTGTGGGGGTGAATCTGTGGAAATCATTGATGCAGAAGGCTGTGGAGGCCAAGCCATTAAGTGTCTTTAAGACAAAGGTAGGTAGGTTCTTGATTAACTAGGGGATCAAAGGTTACAGGGAGAAGGCAGGAGTAAAGAGTTGAGAAATATCTTACCCATGATCGAATGGTGGAGCAGATTTGATGGGCCGGATGGCTCAATTCTGCTCCTTTATCTTATAGTCTTATGACCATTATTGCACACTGTCTGGGATCTTGCTGAGCATGAACTGCCCGGCACATTTCCCTCCTTAGAGTAGCAGCCAGATTGTATGAAGGGTTTCAGAATGTGCTGTGCCCCTGAAGGGCTGGTGATGAATGGGAATCTGTCTTCTCGATTTGAGGTAGTTTGATAGTGCATTGGAGATCTGGGGGCTATGGGTCTGGGAGGAAGCTGAGCGGAATGGTCGGTTTTGCCTGTTTGACCATCAATAATTCTCAGGGGCTCACTGGATTTTTCTCCAACTGTGTCTGATGGTTGTGGATTCAAGTCTGCTATCAGGCATAGACAGATAGAACGCAGGCTGACGCTCCCAGTATAATGTTGATGGTGTCTGCTGTGTGAGGTCTGGGTGTAGCATTGTCATTAGGGTTAAGGAAAAGGTAGCAATTGAGATCTTATGACCATTGGACAGCCCAGCCTCAATGATCCTCGAACCTTGTAAGCCTGTTCCTGGAGAATTAAATAGTTTTAGTCTCTATTTGTAAGCAAGAATATCCTTGCAGAAAAGGTTTACTCAGCCAATCACTGGGATGGCAGAATTGTCTCCTGTGGAGAGATTAGCCATAAGGCCTAGCAGCAGAAGTAGGGCACTTGGCCCCTTGACTCTGCTCCACCATGTAATGGTGCCACCTCACCTCCCCCCCCGGCCCCGCCCCACGACCCCAAAGCTCAGTGATTGAGCAAGCTGAAGGTAGAAATTGACAAATTTCTGAATATTTAATATTTCAAGTGATCTATGGACAGAGTGGAGAATGGTACTGAGGTCAAAGGAGACCATCCATGATCTGGTTGAAGTGCAAGCAGCCTCAAGGGGTTGAATGGCCATTTCTTCATTCAGGGAGTTGGATTTGTTCAAGTGTTAAGTAAAACATGTGTGGGGATGTATGAGAGGTCATTAAACATAATATCATTTGCTCGCAACCATTGTCTGGTCTGAATGACTTCCTTCTATGTTTAATATGTGTAAGAAGGAAGCTGGGAGTGGGGTGGGGAAGATGGGTTGGAATAGGGGAATCTGGGGGATTTCCAGTCTCTTGGTTCTGCATTGAAAAAGCCAGTGACTGTCCCGTAATATAAATATATCCTGGGTATTTTTACATGTTGTTTTATTGTGAAGTCCCCAACATGTGGAGAAACTGAATATTTAACCACTGAGACTGGGATAAAAATAAACCCAGACATGATGAAACACACACCTACCTCTTTAAAATGTTTTGAGTGTGTGTGTGTGTGAGAGACTGTGCATATGCATGTTTATATATGTGTGCATGTGCAATTGTGTGTGTGTTTGTATGTGTATGTGTTTGTAGTGTGTGTGACTGTCTGTGTTTATATACATCAAGATGTATGATGAATTTGTAAAACTTTAATTTGATTTCGTACGTGAGTGGGTGTTTGCCATTTCTTTCTATGAAGGTGTGATTCATGGCTTTTGAAAGCAGCACAGTTCCTGTTGTGGGCTTCACTGTAACTGATATCTTTTCCTCAATCTAATTTTCCAACATTAGAAACCATTCTGCAGGATTCTTCCAAACAAGGCTTTCTCAAAAAGGAAGCCACAATGTTAAAGTGACCTCATTTTATAAAAAATAAAAACACCACTAGGGATGAATGAGGTGAATGGTTTGTAAAAGAACATGTATTGATACTTGTAAAGATCTGTGGACACACACCATTCATCTTTATCACCTGGGATTGACACTGACTCGCTCCCACTCCGGTTGAAGGGTCGGTAGGTGGCCCATAATTCTGATGCACAATCTTTGGACTTAGCCATATGCCTGGCCCATGGGGTCCAAGGGGTTGTTTAGAGATTCTAGCACTCCTGTCTTAAATACTTGACCTCACCTCACCACCTTCCTGAAAAAAAAGTCTCTCTGTGTTTGGTGCCTTCCCAGATGATCCTTTTCCCATCTCGGTCAGTCACAAGCTCAGAATGCCCCAGGAGTCAGCAGGGACACTGACCATGAAAGCATTTCCATCGTCCTCCTCAGTAGGAGGTGAAGTTCAAGTGCGGCAGTTGCTTCCTGAGGCTCGTGTCAGGTGTATGATGGGCATGTCCCACGGAGGGGAGGGAGATTTAAGTAACTAACGTATCAACACTGGGCACATTAGCCTAGGAGAAGAAGCTGCTGTGTAATCGTCATCTTGGCCCTGGATTTGGAGGACCTCGTGAAACGCTCCTCCATTGGTGTTACGTCACCAAATTTGATGAGGAACCTCCTGTAAAGTCATTGAGGACTGCAGCACAGGAAAAGGCCCTTTGGCCCATCAAGTCTGAACCAGTCAAAAACAACTACCTAAACATTCCAATCCCATTGGCCTGTAGTCTTGAGTGCCTTAGCATTGCAAGATCACATCTAAATACTTCTTCAATGTGATGAATGTTTCTGTCTCTGCCACTCTTAATGACAATGAGTTCTGGATTCCCACCACCCTCTGGGTGAAAAAGTTCTCCTCACTGTAAACTTTCTGCCGCTTACCTTAAATGTATGCCGCTGGTCATTAATCCCTCCATTAAGGGAGAAAGTGTGTTCCTTTTGACCTGTCCCTGTCCCTCATAAATTAATGCATTGTAATCGTGTCCCCTTTTCAATCTCCTCTGCTATGTGGAAAACATCTGATCTCTCTTTGTAACTGAAACTATCCAGCCCACCCCACACCCTGGTGAATCTCCTCCACACATTCTCCAGGGTAATCTATAGGCCATGGATAAAGCAACACAGGGTTCTATTACTGCCTGATAATCTGTGACCTTATTCATGTGTTTGAGACCTTTGCCCTCAGACATCCATTTTCTCAGTCAGATACATATAACCACATATACCCTGACCCAGGAATACACTTAGGAACAGGACTAGGCCATTCAGCCCCTTGAGCCTGTTCTGCCATTCAGTAAGATCGTGGCTACTCTGTGATTTAACTCCCTCTGCTTGCTTTGGGCACACATCCCTTACTTAATAAAAAAAAATTGTCTCTCTCAGATTTAAATTCAACAATTGAATTAGCATCAATCCCTGTCTGAGGAAGAGAGTTCCAAACCTCCACTACGTGTGTAAAAGTGCTTTCTAACATCTCTCCTGAATGGTCTGGCCCTAATTCTGAGACTATGCCCCCTGGTGCTAGAATCTTCAACCAGTAGAAATAGTTAATCTTTATGTACCCTGTCTTTTGCTGTTAATATCCTAAAGAGCTTGATTAGATCACCCCTGAATCTTCTATATGTTAGAGAATAAAAGCTTAATTAGTCTAATCTTTCCCAATAACTTAAGCCCTAAAGGTATCTTTCTTGTAAACTTTGAACTGCCTCCAGAGATATCCCTACAGGTACATACATGCTCACAAAACTAAGGATACACACATGCAAAGACATGTACCGTGCTCGAGCTTCTCCTCCCTTTGACACACACAGCATTTTATCCTAACTCTAATGCTGATACATTTTCTCCGCAGACAGGTAAGTAAAAAGTCATGCACGCATCCTAAAAGCATACCCCACGCACAAATATGCATGAGTTTAGAAACAAGCACATTTAAGAATGTGAGACGTGTGTGAACAGAGAAAGAGTACGGATGCTCAGCACTGTTTACAAACAGATTTCCATTGGCTACCAAGTTTCACAGAGGCACAAGAAAAAAGAAATATGAAAGGTTGTGGGTTCAAAGCCCCAACTCTGTTCAGGTTATGAGCAAAATTCAGGTTGAAGCTCTCAAAGCAGTACTGAGGGAGTGCTGCAGTGTCAGATGTGCCTCAAAGTTCCGGCATTCGTGGCTTGAAGAAGAGGAGTTCGGCAAGTATTCACCCCAAGTCAGCCCCACTAAAAGCACACTCAGCCATTGACCCTGCTGTCTTTAATTTTTTTTTATTCATGCACTGAATGTAGGCATCACTGGCTGGGCCAGCATTCACTGCCTGTCCCTAGATGCCCCTTCAGAAGCTGGTGGTAAGCTGCCTTCTTGAAACACTGCAGTCCATCTGCGGTGGGTTGACCCACAAGGCCCTTAGGGAGGGAATTCCATGATTTTTACCCAGCAACAATGGAAGAACGGGTGATATATTTCCAAGTCGAGGTGGTGAGTGGCTTGGAGGGGAACTTGCAGGGTCTGATATTCCCATGTATTTGCTGTCCTTGTCCTCCCTGATGGAAGAGGTTGTGAGTTTGGAAGGAGCTGCCTGAGGAGCCTTGGTGAATTTCTGTAATGCGTCTTGGAGTTTGCACACACTGCTACTACTGAGCGTCAGTGGTAGACAGGTTTGTGTCACCGTCCCCCAGAGATGGAGGCTACACCATCACAGCAGTGGGCTAGAGGGGAGAGTGGGAAAGAAGCAGGAAGTTTACATTGAATTGGATTCAAAATATGGGCACAGACCATTCAGCCCAGTTGATCTATGCTTCACTTCAGCAAGGGCAGTAAATGTCCAAGTCAACTTTTAAACAACGGCAGACGCCAGCCACAAGGTTTTAGTTAGCTCTAAGTCAGGGTGGAGGGTGAGACACAAAGAGAGGAACAAAGTCTAACCACATACAAACCAAGATTCAACAAAATTAACTGGTCAGCCAAGTGAACCAAATTCAGGATGAAGTAGTGAGTTAACGTGCTGAGTGTATCATGATGTGTGGGCAGGCAGTGCTGTGTATATGTTTGTAGATGTGAATGTTACTGTATGTGTGTTAGTATTCTATAGCATTTCTATATATATATGTCAGTGTGATTTAGCCTGTGATTCAGTTTGTGCTTGTGTCTATGTCTGTCATGCGTCTGTTTTGTGCGTACATGTTAGTACTTTGTTGGATATCTGTGTACTTCAGTAAATTAGAATATTTGCCTTTACTGTGTGTGGATTAACATGCGTGTCTTCCTCTGAGTTTCAGTATCTGTGTGTCTTTGTGTGCACTGTGTACTAAAATCCCTCTGTGATAGTGTTGTGAATTAGTCATGTATACACTGCTGTATGTGTTGCTTAAAGTATGTGAGTTAGAACATCTGTGTTTTAGTGTGTTTGTGTATGTTTGAATGCCTGCATTTGTGTGTGCTTATGTCTGTATGAGAAATTCCGTGTGTTCATATGTCTAGGTACATTACAGTGTATATGTGTCAGTGTGTGTATTTGTATCTATGTCTGTGTGTAACAGATTAAAGACTGGTGTTGCAGTTTTAATCACTTTTACTGCAATGGTTACAGGTCCATTTAACCTGAGGAAATTTCAATGAGAAAAGTTTTGTTCTGTTAAGTTCTCACAGAGACTGACCTCACCTCAGGTGATGCACCATCAATTAGACTTAATTATTTGTCCTTCAAGCCTTCTTAAATATAGGTGGTAAAAGAGCAAAGGGATAAAAGTTATCGCCTAGAGGTTGTTCTTGATCATTGGGAAAATGATTGAACACACAGCCTACAGAGAGTGAATGTTCCGACCTTACAGGTGTCCCATTGTCAGCTATTGAAGAAGGGTCAAGATGGAAAGTTTAACCGATACTCTGAGCACTGTATCCTATTGATAGAGAATGTGACAGGAACGTCTCCAGCAGGATATTGATCTTTTGCCATAATACTTGTATAATTTCCCACAACAATAAATAAAAACTGGATATTGCAATATTGAAGACACAACAAATTTATTACAGGTAATTATTATATACAACTTTGTGTCTAGGCTAACATTCAGTTACAAAGAGCAGCATGTTTCTAGTAGAGAGAATGCTTCAAGTGACCCTGGGGTAAGGTGGAGCATTTACCAGCCTCAGGTCACACTATAATACAGTGATGATACCATGAGTACATCTCTTAAAGGTATACTGAATGTGAGACATAATGCAACAGATAGATAGATAGATAAAGACAGAGAAAGAGTCAGAGAGAAAGAAAGAGAAAGAGAGAGAGAAAGAAAGAAGGCAAAAAATGTTTGCAATGATAGATTGACAGGTAAAAGATGTTAATGAAATGATGGAAAAAGCAAATCAATGAAATATGCTGCATTTGCATGCACTTAAAGAGCCAGATCCAGTCACTCTACAACACCCAATGGGGGAGATATTGTTTATAAACTGAAATTCAATGGAGCTGATTATGTGATGGGACTATGCCAGGCAGTCAAGGCATTACTGCTTGTTCTACATCACTGCCCACGCCAGAATTAACCTGTTTATGTTGGAGACGAGGAACTTTAATCAAACCTACTGCCCCTATTGAGAAGAGGATGAGGCAGGGTGCGGTGAAGTGAGTGGTGAAGAACAGTGGATTAGAATATCAATTTGGTTCTCTATTCTGATCCCCCATCAGGAGGGCTTAGGATCATGGTGTGGAGCGGGAATTCCCACAGAGCCATGGTGTACGTTCTGGGAATGATTTATTTCGGTATTTCAGTAAGACCATGCCAGGGAGCAGGCAGGATTTCCTTTGTTTTTAGGTAGTTTTTCTTTGCAGTGGTCATGAGTGTATGCCACTGTAGCTGGGTAGCTGTACAGGAACACGGTATGCCTTGTGTCACATTAATACTCCTGTCCGTTAGCTCCGTTGGCTGGATGGTTGGTTTGCCACACAGAGTGTAGGTTCAATTCCTGCACTGGCTGAGGTTACTATGAAGGACTCTTAACCTCACTCCTCACCTGAGGCGTGCTGGCCCTCAGGTTAAACAATCACCAGTCGTCTCTCTCTCTCTCTCTCTCTCTAATGAGAAAGTGGGGATATGACCGCTTTACATACTTCACCTTTGTCCACAGCACTGGACCCTGGGAAGGTGAGAATTCCAACATGTTGGTGGATCCCTGAATAACAGTATCACATTAATAAAGAGCAGGTACCCCAGAAGGTGTTCTTTAATGGCATGCTATCAGAGCTCACAGCCCTGAGGGATGCAGGAGAGTTAAACTGTGTCAAATAATGGTGGTAGGAGTGCCAAGCAATGTTTAAACAAAACTGGGCAATGTTTGAACAGCACAGGGCAATGTTTAAACAGTACCAAATGTACCAAAAAATCAGTCAGTACATCAAAATGTTATTTTAAAAAATATGTATAATTTTAAGCATGCTAAACAGCACTAAGTAACTAGCATGAACTCTTGTTCTTGTAAGAACTAAAAACAACTATAGTAATGTGGCAAGATCCAAATGTATAAATTAGGAGCAAAGGAAGCCACTCTGTCCATTGAACCTGCTCTGCTGGAGATATTGATACACACTGCATTGCCAAGTGGATCAGCATTAAGTGAAGTTATGCCTGTGTAAGAATGGCAGACTGGTGTGTGAAAGAAATGCATTGTGCAGAAATCCAGCCATTACAGAGCGGTTACAGCATGGAAAAAGGGGCTTGTGCCTAATTGGTCAGCTTCACGTGGTCCACCTCCTGCACCTCACCCCATCAATAGCTCCGTCTATTTCTCTCTCTCTGGGCCTTGTTTTCCCTCCAGCTTCTAGGACCCTGAGGACACAGCCTCAGAGTGAAGGGACGACCCCTTAGAACTGAGATGAGGAGGAATTTCTTCAGTCAGAGGATGGTGACTCTGTGTTCAGATTCATTGCTTTGGAGGACTGTGGACGCCAAGTCATTGAGTCTGTTTGAGACAGAGATGGATAGGTTTTTGATTTGTAAGGGGATTAAGGAAGACAGGGAGAAGGCAGGAGAATGGGGTTGAGAAACATGTCAGTCATGGTGGAGCAGACTCAGTGGGCCAAATGGCCTACTTCTGCTCCTATGTTTTGTGGTCTTATGTCTTCCTCACAAATATGTTTCTGTTGTCCATCCCTGTTCCTCCCTGTGCTCATGGGTTCCACAGTCTGGGGGATCAGGTTTCTGCTCAGTCCACATTGAATCCTGTATTGGTCACCACTTGGGATTAGCAAGGAACTACACTGTAACCAATCAGGGCTAATAAGATCTACAGTATAACCAGAGAGGGTTATTAGACCTGTGCAATGTACCCAATAAGAATTAACAAGGATCCAAAGTGTAATCAATCAGGGTTGGCAAGGATCAACAGTATAACCAATCAGGGGTAATAGTGCTGTACAATGTAACCAGTCATGGTTAACAAAGATCTATAGTTTAAACAATGAGAGTTAAAAAGGATCTACAGTCTAACCAATGTGAAGAATCAGGGTTCCCCTTAAATGGCAGATCCCCTTGTGTTCAAATGAAGCCTCATGTGCCTTGGTACCAAACTTGAATCTGACTGAGTCTCCTGAGAAAAAGCTGGAGAATGCTCTAACAGCGCCGGAAGCATTATATAAATGCAAGTTGTTGTAATAAAATAGAAACAATATATGCTAAAAAAAAGTAACATTGTAACTCATATCCCACTTATTAATCTCTGCAAAGCCCTCTCTATCCCCTGGCCTTCCCACCCTCCAGGGCCAAGGTCAGATTTTGATGACACCGAAGAAGGTTTTTCCATCGAGGTAGTCCACCAGATGGGGGTTGCTGACATTCACAAAGAGCTGGTGGTCCCTCTCGAGTTCCACCACTGCCCCCTGGCCTAGGGTGGTGTACCAGGAGCCCTTGTTGTGGTTCTTGCCGCACACCGTCTCAGTGCCGCTGAGCAGGAGCAGGGGCTCGGGGTAAGAGTCGTGTTTGCGGTATACCCGGTTGTATAGAGTAACCGGTCGGTTCTTACACTCACTTCCACGGAAGCCCACCTGGCAGTAAACATAGTACAGGCCACGCTTGGGGATGACCAGAGATCGGCCAAGGTAGCGCACTGAGTCCTTAGTAAAGGCCAAACCCCTGACTGACTCCCATTCCAGTGTGCGGTGAAAATGAGCGCTGGAACTGTCCTTGAGAGAATGGTGATAGATTCCTGCAAAGAGAAGGAGAAACTAACATCAGATCAGCAAGGAATAAAACCCGCCGAACCCGAGCACACTAAATCATCAATGACCCACTAACCTCCTGTGGATCTGCCACTGTTGGTCTCTGTTGGTCTGATGGTAACGTTAATAGTTTCGCAAACCACAAGTCTGGGCTCGTGTTCTGGAGACTGCCTTCAAATTCCTCATGACTGTTGGGGAAGTTAACTCCTTTGTGTTAAAATAACTTTGGAATTGAAAAGCTTCCCCCAGTGATGACAACTGGATTATTGTAAAAATCCAAACTAGTCCATTACCATCCTTTAGGGAAGGAAATCTGCCATCCGTACCTGGTCTGGTCTTTCTGTGTCTCTGTCTTTCCCCTTCTAGCTCCATTTTAAGTTAGATCTATCCCTCTTTCCCGACCGTTCTCCTTTGCTATTGTTGCACCACTCCTGGTGAATGCCTGTAATTTTTCTTTCCATTAGTAACATGGATGACTTGGAAGATCTTGGGCCCTTGGTGTTGTCCCTACCTCTGGGATAAAGACCTTGATTCAATTCCCACCCATGTTGGAGGTATGTCATAACGTGCCTGAACGGATTGTTTAAGAGCTGGGTACTTGTGCCCAGCGTCCACTGACATCCTTGATGTTTTCAGAGAGAGGTGGGCACCACAGGAGATGGAGGGAATTATTTCCCTCTCTAACTTCACTTTAATTGAGTCCCCTCCCTCTCTTACTACCCTCCCCTATATGTGTCATTGTTGCACTGATGGGTTGTGCTTGGGAATCATTCTTTTAATGAGAAACACAGGTGACTTGCCATCAATTTTACTTAAAAAGAGAAGAGCTGCGTTCTTACGGGCGATTTGGTGATAGTTTTATTTGTTTAAAAAATGAGCTCAGCTTTTGCACTTTAATTCTCTCTCTTTCCTTCTCGACTCATGCCCTTTTGTTATCATTGCATTGCCCCCAGTGGGCAGCACTGGTAATTGCTTCATTTACTTGGTGGTGAGGGTGATAGTTTTGTGTGACGTAAGAGAGTTGGGTTCCTTGGAGAACCTCCTTGTGCGTCTGTTCATAGGCCGTGGATAAGGTCAAAATTCACAACTGGCTGCCTCTTTCCACAGCTTCTTCGGGTCTCCTTGGAAAAGCAGCACACAAGGTGCCCATTGGCACCCTTTCAGCTTTTTGGAATAGGTGAGCACCACAGGGACTGGTGAGTACTGATACCCTCTTGGTTTCTCTCTTCTGGCATTTGGCGAATGATAAAGTCCTGCAGCTTTTTTTTGTTTATTTGAAAGAAAAGCATCTTCTTCCCAGTTTGGAGGGGTTGGTGTGTGGTTTCTGGACAGGGAAAAAGTCAAGGAGGGAAACATGGAAACTTATATTTGTGCTAAATTATAGATTTGTAATAAAACTGTTGTGAATCTTTAAAAGCGCTTTGATTCCTAAATTCCATGTCTGGATCTCAGTCTGTTAAACAGGCAGCATTTTATAGTTCCCTGTACAAGTTTAGGACTCTGAGTGTGGTGGAATCTGATCTAGAGCTGGCGAAGGCTGTGAGAACTGTAGAGAAAGTCTTGGAATTAAGGTCTTGTCAGGGACATAGGACGTGTCCAAGATGTACCGCCCATTAGCTCACTGACCAGCGCCTTATCTGAGAAACGTGAATTTAGCCTCTCCTCACACCCCGCCCCTTCCCCCTTCTGTGTTTCTCAACATTCTTCTTTTTGGTGTACAATGTCTCATTTATGAGCCAGCTTCCCGAGCCCAACTTTCAGCAAACCCGGAAAGTGAAATGCTCTGGTTTAATCAAACCATTATTTTTTAAAACATGGAAGCAGACCCCCTCCACTATTGGACTTTAGAACAAGCCTCTTGTATAGAAGAGGCACAAAGCATGTGGCTGAGGGGTGTCCGCTGTATAGATCAAGTGGCAGAATAATCACCATAAACTCAGGGGTTTAATAAGGAGGTGACTGTTTGGCTTCAGAAATTTACAGATATTTTCCAAAGCAACCTGTTCAGAGATGCTATGACACTGCTCTGGACTTGAACTTGGTCTCCTGTCTCAGAGATATGGACACAACCATTCCACCATAAGAACCCCTCAGGGATTTGCATTGGCTAACTCACAATAACTGTCAGATATTGAGAAAAACATTGTGTTTACCAATCAAATGGGCAGCTGGCTTCTCGCTGCCTCTCAGTTCCCACTGTTCATCACTCTCGCTGATTCTTTCTGAAATGAAAGAATTGGTTATTGGTTAATGTGGGAATCACACAGGTGCCACTATCAAAGTATCTATGGTCTATAACACCTTTCAGAGCCAAACATGCACAATTAACTGAAGTATGACTCATTTAATTGACATCAAGTGTCGCACTCGGCGAGGGCAGTGAGAAGCTTTTACGAGTCCGTTAATCAGTTTAAACAGTTAAAACGCTGCACAAAAAATTTAACAGGAAATTCTTTGTTTTCTCAGTTCAGTTCAGCAGGATCATATCGAAACAATACCTCTCTCTCTCTCTGTCTCCTCCCAGATGCTACCAGAGACACTATATTTATTTCTCCTGCACTTTTCTGTTCTTCTTGCAGAGGCTAAGTACTCAAGAAAGACTGTTGAACTTTTAACTTTATTCCTTTAGTTTGTAGTTTATAATAAGAAGGACTTTACTTACCTTATTTCAATAATTTTCTACTTATTCTATGAAGGTCTGTAATGCTTAACTTTTTTAACTGTGTTTCTCTCTTTTACGACTTTGTACCTAAGTTTTTTTTTTACCTGGGCACTATTATACCTAAGATGGAGCTGTGTGTGGCAATATTAGACACTTTTCGCTGTACTCCTGTACCCCATACTTGAGTACGTGTGGCCATAAAATCTAAACCTAAATCTAAATCAGTTTTGTTTTCAAGACAGGTTCACACCTGTGATGAGGTTTCTCAAAAGCCATGAAATACTCACCATGAGCTCAGCCTGTGGAGGTTTGTTTTTTCCTGTTTAATTTGATGTGAACTGAGATGGCCCCATCACATTTCTGCCTGTGACTATTGCAACACTTTAACCCATTCCAAACCAGCTCATGTTAAAGCCTGGAGCTGGGAAGGTGAGGACAGGAGATTTTCTCAACGTGTTCCAAATCATGAATGTCTTTGATAGTTTCTTTGTATTTACTCTATCTCCAGTAACAGCTGATTGATGGCCAGTCTGTTTTTACGGATTGGCAAAAGACCCAGAGGCAAAGATCAGGAGGCTTTTTTTTGTTACAGAGTGATATATGATTTGAAATACACTAATTTGAAGTATAGAATAGAATCCCTACAGTGTGAAAATAGGCCATTTGGCCCATCAAGTCCACACCAATCCTCTGAAGAGCATCCCACCTCGACTCAGCCCTTTTTCCTATCCCTGTAACCCCACATTTACCATGGCTAATCCACCTAGCCTGCACACAATGAGCAATTTAGCATGGCCAATCCACCTAACCTGTACATTTTTGAACTGTGGGAGGAAACTGGAGCACCCAGAGGAAACCCACACAGGCACAGGGAGAATGTGCAAACTCCACACAGACAGTTGCCTGAGGCTGGATTTGAAACCAGGTCCCTGGCACTGAGAGGCAACAGTGCTAACCACTGACTCACCGTGCATAACTCCACAGCGGGGGTTGTTGAAGATAAAGACAGGTTGCAGAGATTTTACACCGTGCATTTATCAGGAAAAATGCAAAAGTGCCAAATGTAAAATGATTGACGCTGCAGGAGAAAATCATGCTGATTGGTCAGCCAGTCAATTCCAATTGGCTGAGGAGCTGCCATGGAGGATGCAATGGACAACAATGGGCTCTCCACACAGCCAGATAATTCTATAGCTAAGCTGGAACACACAGAGCAAATGACTCAGGTCAAAGTTTTACCTTCGGTCACTCGTTGTAGCAGGATTCCATGAGACACTGATGGAACATTCCGAAATGTCAGCCTTCCTGCTCCTCTGATGCTGCTTGGCCTGCTGTGTTCATCCAGCTCTACATCTTGTTATCGCTTATTTCAAGCTACTGTGTCCGTGTTTGTGATGGGCATTTCTATCTGGATCAGCACCAGCTCCTCTCCCCACTGCCACCTACACCACCAACCATCACCCCCCCCCCCCACCCCCACAACCCAACAAGATCAGCCATGATCCCACTTAGGGTGGGTATCAGACACAGAATAATGCAGCACTTACCCAAATGTCCTTTCACCATGGACGCATTGTGAGGAATCTGTGGAGTGAAACAGAGAGAAGTAATGCTCCCCTTCCCCCTTCAGTCTATTAAAAACAAACCCACATCAACTGGCCATCAAATCCGCCCCAAATTGTTCCCATTTATGGTGAGTGAGAACGTCAGGGGAGGGAGTGAGTGGGAGGGAAGGGGCAGGGGCTGAGAGGGAGATTTGAGAGAGGGTAAAGTTTGTGAGACAGGGAAGGCTGGGAAGGAGGATACTGAGCATGTGCAGTAAAATCAGGTCATGTCTTTGAGAAGCATTTCTCATTTACAAAAACCAGCATGTTCGCAGTATCGTCTGCCTTTTTTTTCTCCACATCTGAAGATTTGACTCCAACTTTTCCGATAACTGGAACAGCGGACATTCAACACCTCCACTTAACAAGGCCATTGCAGAGGAAATTTACCAGGATGTTACCTGGACTGGAGAGTTTTAGTTAAGAATAGAGATTGGACAGACTGAAGTTGTTTTCCTTGGAGCAGAGGAGACTGAGGGGGGCCATGACTGAGTGTCTAACATTATGAGGGGCATAGACAGGGCAGATAGTAAGAAACTTTTCCCCTTGTTTGAAGGAACAAAGACTGGGGCAGATATTTAAGCAAAGGGGCAGATGGTTTTGAAGAGATGTGAGGAAAAACATTTTCACCCAGAGGGTGGTGGGAATCTGGAATTCACTGTAAGGGTGGGAGAGGCAGAAACAATCATCACATTAAAGAAGTATTTAGATGTGGTCTTAGTATTTAGATGGGATATCAAGGCAGACAAGGCTATGGACGAAATGTTGGAAGATTGAATTTGAATAGTCAGGTGGTTGTTTTTGTCTGGCACAGACTTCATGGGCCAAAGGGCCCTTTTCTGTGTTATAGATCTCTGTGAGATCTGTGAGCTAACTCCTTATTCTCACCCTTGTACCACAATCCTCTTCCTTCAGAAGAATCTATGATATTTAAACCTGCTGTTTCTGTAGAAGAGTGTTCCCTGGTTGTTTAGAAGGGGGTCCTCTCCTGAATGTGTGGTGCGATAGGCTGTTTAGCTCTGCCTGCTGATCCCATGGGGATATACCTCAGACCAATTCATTCCACCGAGCCTACAATGCAGAGCAGGTCCTTACCAGAATCTCCTGTCTAACTCCACCTCCTTCCACCCTTTCCCATCCAACTCAATCCAATCCCCTCCCTTGTGGATTTACCCACTTCCCCATAAATCCTTCGACAATCCGCGCCTGGGCCACAACCTGTCGAAGTGAGTGCCACGTTCTTACCCTCTGTCTGGGGAAAGGATTATGAATTCCCCACTGGATTTAGTTGTGACATCACTTCCCAATTTATCCTTTTGGTCTTGGCCAAACCGTGAAAAAAGAGAAGCCTTTTCTGTACAGCTTCCCTGTCTATGGTACACTCACTGACTGCATCTCCCCTTGTCCATGGTACACTCACTGACTGCATCTCCCCTTGTCCATGGTACACTCACTGACTACACCTTTCCCTGTCAGCCTCACTGCCTATACCCCTCCCCTGTCAGTGGTACACTCACTGATCATACTTTTCTGCTGTTAAACTGAAGTTGAGCGTCTTACAGGAACAAACCTGCCGATCCAATTTGAATGGTTGGACCAGGCTGAACAAGTTTCTGTCTGAAATTTCCAGTAGAACTGGGCATTCTCCCAACCCTCCATCCCTCAGTGGGCAAGGGGAATTATTCATCATATCCGCAACTTCTCCACCATTCAGTGTTTCCTTGCCAATTGCTGCAGGGCAGGGAGAGTTGTATTTACCTGTGTTCTTCCTCCCCCTGAAGAACAGTCACTGCTCTGTCTGGTCCCCAACTGGAGGAGCCAGTAGGCCAGCAGAGACCACTACAATGACATTGGGCCTTGTTCTTTAAAGGTCGGGGCCGGAAATGGAATGTAAAAATGGGGATTTGCGCTGGAGTTGTCGGTGAACTGTGTTGAGGTTTAATCTCCTTACATAAGGAAGGACATTGCTGCTTCAGAAGTCATTCAGAGGACGTTCACTTGGTCGTTCCTGGGATAAGGATTGACCATCGTATGGGAAAAGCTGAGCCTGTGTCCTTCACATTTCAGGAGAATGAGAGGTGACCTTACTGAAACCATCATAAAGATCCTGAAGGGGTTTTGATAGGATGAGTGTTGATGTTTCCTCTCAGAGGGGGAATGAAGGTGAGAACTCAGCGATACAATTAAAGGATTTCCCCATTTAACACAGAGATGAGGAAAACTTTTCTGTCAGACGGTTGTGAGCCCATGCTACACTCTAGCCCAGCAAGTGGCGGAGGAAGGTCATTGAATATTTTTAAGGCTAATTTTTGATTGACAGGGGAGTCAGGGGAGTGTGGAACAGCGGATCCAGGCCACAATTCAATCTGCTATGATCATAGCGAATGGTGGAGCAGGTTGGGGGGCTCAATGGGCCTTGGGTAGTATATTTGTAAGACAGCTCAGGGTTAGATTGTCAGGGCAGGTGGTGGAAATGGGGAGGTATTCTGTCTGCTTTCAAAGGGTGAGGAGAGATCTCATCGGGATCTTCCATCCATTTGGGGCAATTGATCCAGTAGGACTGGGGAAACCTGGAACCCATTAGGAGGAAAGGGTAGAACAGAAAACTAGAGCAGGGCAGAGTGATACCAGCCAGCACTGTCCTTCACAGAGAGAAGGGAATCGAAAATTCTCCCACCCAAGAAAAAGCTGAGGAGACTAAGGAACCTGAGGAGGTTCAGGAAGATGAGGAGAATGAGAAAGATGAGGAGATTGAGGAAGACAAGGAGGATAAGGAAGCTGAGCAGACTTCCAGGATGGATATTCCCAGGTTTCAGTCAGGTGACAGGAACACAGGAGCTGTGGCAAAGGTGATTGATCATGATCAGGTATCGATCACAGTGAGTGGATTTAATATGTCTGAGTGACAGGCTGGAATTCTACTCCTCACAGGCAGTTTATCCACCCTAATAAAAACCAAAAGAACTGTGGATGCTGTAAATCAGGAACAAAAACAAAGTCGTTGGAAAAGTTCAGCAGGTCGGGCAGCATCTGTGGAGGAGAAAACAGAGTTAACGTTTCGGATCCGGTGACCTTTCCTCAGTTTATCCACCCTACACAGGCCTGAGGTGGGGGGAAAGGACAGTGTCTCACCCACTGTCCAACCCAATCCCAGAGAGAGACAGTATCTGACCCACTGTCCCACCCAGTCGCAGAGGGAGACAGTGTCTGACCCACTGTCCCACCCAGTCCCGGAGGGAGACAGTGTCTGACCCACTGTCCCACCTAGTCCCAGAGGGTGAGTGCACAATATGATGAGGGACTCTGCCTCCGTACTGCTCTCTCATTGCCAGTAAGGCCTCTTTGATAACCAGACAGACTGACGTGTTTAATGAGAGCTGAGCCTGCCACAAGATTGTGCTGTACAGGTTACAGTGGGTTCCCTAGAAAAGACACAAGAGCCACCTTGTTAAGTCTGTGCTGTGTCTGCAAATTGATAAACATCAGGTAAGAGTGCCTGTTAATGTCGGTCACACGAGAACATACCCAAGAAGAGAAAGACAGCAGGATGTCTGCACTAGTTGGAGACTGGCTCTGCAGGGTGTGGTGTAAAATGCAGCAGCTCATTCTGAAACTGTCACTGGTCTGACCCTGCTGTTCTTCGAAGTTTATCACTGGCATCTCACCAGGAACTCAGTCACTACTAACCACTGAGCGCATGACTTCTGAAAGGTTACAGCACTCCTGGTCATTGGAGATGAGAATGGACAGCACTGTCCATCCCCTTCCCTCTCGCCTGCACCCCAACATGCTGGGAATACTGACAAAGAAAGCAAAGCAAGAGGCTTGTCCTTGTCCAGAGTGGAAATCCCTCTCAGAAAGAGCCATTGCACCATGTGTCAGACCTTAGACAAGTGTTGGCTTTAGTAAGAGCTTTGTTCCAACTTTGCTCTGATTTGAAAAGGACAAAGAACAGCAGTTATAAAGCACCTTTCATAACATGAGAACAGCCCTGACAGCCAAGAAGGCATGTTCCTGAAGTGTAGTCATTCACGAAACATGGCTGACTACTTATTCACAGTAAGATCTCCCAATCAGTCGACGCCACAATGACAACCAGATTGTGTGTCTCTGTGCGTGTCTGTGTCTCTGTGTTTGTGTGCATTTTGTGTGTCTGTCTGTCTATCTATGTCTGTTGGTATCTGCATCTTGGTCTGTGCACATGCCTGTGTGTTTGTGTGTGTCCGTTTAAGTGTGCCTGTGTGTGTGCATATCTGTGTGTGCATGTTTATGCATGTGTGTGTGTAAATGTGTATGTGTCTCGGTGTGTGTGTGTGTGTATGTGTGTGTCTATTTGTGTCTCTGTGTCTCTATCACTGTGTCTGTCTGTGTGTGTGCATGTGCTTGTGCCTACATGTGTGTGTATCTCTGTGTCTCTGTCTGTGCCTGAGTGTGTGCCTATGTGCATTTGTGTTTCTGTGAATCTGTGTGTATGTGTGTTTCTATGTGAGTGTGTTTACCTGTGTCTCTGTCTGTGTGTCGGTGTGTTGGTTTGTGTGTGTGTGTGTGAATCTGTGTGTTTCTGTGTGTGAGTCTGCCTGTGTGTGTTTGATGAAGGGTTTCTGGTGAAGGAACAAATGTTGACCAGTCACAGCTCCCTGCTCCTCTGTGAAATATTCAGCCGAAAAGGGTGGTCCATTTGGCCCTTCAAGCCTGCTCGAAGAGTCATGGCTGATCTGACTGGAACATCAACTCTATATTTCTGCATAGCCCCTGAGAATTGTTTATCGACCTTGGATATCAAGAATCTCATCCAGCTCAGAGCTAATATAATGAATAGGATCTTGCCCAAGTACAGATACAGGCAGGGCACGCTCATCTCGTCCAATTTCTCAGCTTGCAGCATAGTCAGGCTATTGAGCCCATCAGATTGCCTCCATCCAGCAAGGAGCAGGAAGGGACATGGTGAGACATTGGGAACATCTCTTGCGAAGTCATCTTGGGATTTCGCTAATGCTCTGGGTCAGAGGTTCAAATCCTATCAATGTCACATTTTAAATTTAAAGAGAAAAGCAGCATTGAAAGCTTATTAACTATGGCAACCATCAAGGATTGTTGTAAATATCCATCTGGTTCACAAATGTCCTTTAGGGACATCTACACAGAGAGAACTACTGAGGGAGCGCTGTATCTCAGAGGGTCAGTACTGAGGGAGTGCCGCGCTGTCAGAGGGTCAGTACTGAGGGAGAGCTGCACTGTCAGACATTAAGTACTGAGGGAGTGCTGCACTATCAGAGGGTCAGCACTGAGGGAATGCCACACTGTCAGACAGTCAGCACTGAGGGAGTGCAGCACAGTCAGATGGTTGGTTGTCAGGGAGTGGCGCACTGTCAGAGGGTCAGTACTGAGGGAGTGCCATACTGTCAGAGGGTCAGCACTGAGGGAGTGCCACACTGTTGGATGGTCAGCACTGAGGGAGAACTGCACTGTCGGAGATTAAGTACTGAGGGAGTGCTGCACTGTCAGATGGTTAGTACTGAGGGAGTGCAGCACTGTCAGAGGGTCAGTACTCAGGGTGTACTGCACAGTTAGAGGGTAAATATGAGGGAATGCTTCACTGTTGAAGGGGCAGTACTGAGGGAGTGCTGGACTGTCAGAGATTAAGTACTGAGGGAGTGCTGCACTGCCAGGGGGTCAGCACTGAGGGAGTGCCACACTGTCAGATGGTCAGTACTGAGGGAGTGCAGCACAGTCAGAGGGTTGGTTGTGAGGGAGTACTGTGCAGTCAGACGGTCAGCAATGAGGGAGTGCAGCACTGTTGGATGGTCAGCACTAAGTGAGTGCAACACTGTCAGAGAGTTGGCAGTAAGGGAGAGCTGCACTGTCAGAGATTAGTACTGAGGTAATGTCACACTGTCAGAGGGTCAGTACTCAGAGAGCGCATAATGTCAGAGGGTCAATGTGAGGGACTGCTGTACTGTCGGAGGGTCAGTACTGAGGGAGTGCCGCACTGTCGGAGGGTCAGTACTGAGGGAGTGCCGCACTGTCAGAGGGTCAGTACTGAGGGAGTGCCGCACTGTCAGAGGGTCAGTACTGAGGGAGTGCCGCACTGCCACAGTTGCCTTGTTTCACATCAGTCATTACCCCAACTCCCCTTGTCCTGATGGGAGCAATCCCAGCGCTGTGTGACTTTTCGAAGAGCGGGAGGGGAAACCCCCTCACACCCTGATCAATATTTGTCCCTTACGCTAATGAGCAACACAGAAAGGAGACAGCGACCTCACGGGATCTTGCTGTGTGCGAAGCGGGCGGGCGGCGGCGCAACCGCAGAGAATGATATCGAGCATTTTCCGAATGCAAAAAATGTTAGCTGAGTTATTTCTACACAGACCCTTCCCCTCCCAGGCAGATGGCCATGGCTGAGATCTGACAGTGGGATCCAGTGGGGAAGATGCTGGGTTTAGTGTTGGAGACACTGGGCCTGTCTGTGTTCCCATGTGGACATCCCAGAGGGACTGAGTAATCTCAGACACTGATCGCCTTCCGATGGCTTCCTCTGATATCTTTCTGCAACCTCTTTTTCTCTCTCTATGTCTCTCCCTGAGCCTCACACGGCCCATACAACGGGAAGAGATAGTAAGAACAGCAGATGCTGAAGTCAGAGACAACACAGTGCGGAGCTGGAGGAACGCGGCAGGAAAGTTGACGTTTCAGGTCGCGATCCTTCTTCAGCAAATGGCCCATTTCTGAAGAAGGGTCCCGACTCGAAAGGGCAACTTGCCTGCTCCTCTGATGCTGCCTGGCCTGCTGTGCTAATCCAGCTCCACACTGTGTTATCCCATACAACGGGAAGCTGTGGTTTCCCAGTTTCACCCCGAGACATCACTGCTTCAGCTCGGTCAGCAAAGGGATCGCAGGCAGCTTGACACGATCAGCCTGAACAGCCCACCGCCCCACCTCCTCACCACCCCACCCCCCTCCGACCACCGCAGCCCCAGTCTGAGAGAGGCAGCAGGAACACAAAGGGGAGGGAAAGACTCTGCGGTTTACGCACACCACTATAACAGTTGGCTTGTTGGTGTTGGGGCTTGGGGGGGGGGGGATGTTGATAGGGGTGAGGAATGAAGCTGAGAAGCTGTTCAAAGTGAAAATAACAAAGCAGCATTTGGCCCATATCCCTCTACGCCATCCGATCCATATACCCATCCAGATGCCTTTTAAATGTTGTAATTGTACCAGCCTCCAACCACTTCCTCTGGCAGCTTGTTCCATTCTCCTGTGTGAAAAAGTTGCCCCTTGGGTCCCTTTTAAATCTTTCCCCTCTCACCTTAAACCTATGCCCCTCTAGTTTTGGACTCCCCCACCCTGGGGAAAAAGACCTTGACTATTCACCCTCTCCATGCCCCTCATGATTTTATAAACCTCTATGAGGTCATCCCTCAGCCTCCGAAGATCCAGGGAAAATAGTCCCAGCCTATTCAGTCTCTCTATACCTCAAACCCCTCAACCCTGTCAACATCCTTGTAAGTCTTTTCTGAACCCTTTCGAGTTTCACAACATACTTCCTGTATCAGGGAGACCAGAGCTGCACGCAATACTCCAAAAGTGGCCGAACCAATGTCCCGTCCTGCAGCAACATGACCTCCCAACTCCTGTACTCAATGCACTGACCAGGAAAAGACAAGTGTACGGCCCAAACTCAGCCTTCTCAGTGAGAGCACTGTGTTCGGTTCTCACTGTCCTGTTGGTGAACTTGGTGAACTCTGGGAGGGAAAGGGTTGAAGAGGGTCATTGCAATACCATCCAACAAAGAGGGGGCATCTTAAACAGTCATTCATGGGATGTGGGTATCGCTGGCTGGGACCAGCTCACCGGGTTCTCATGTGCCCACCCCGGCTCCCCCTCCTGACCCTCCCTATTTTACATTGCCCCCTCCCCCCCCCCCCCCCCCCCCCCGCCACAAATGGCTGAGCTCCCACAAGCGAGTAGTGGAGGACATTCGGTCCCTCAAGTAGTGACTGGGATCTTGTCAAGGGTCATCCCGGAAGGGGGAGGGGGTTCTCCAACTATCCTGGCTCCACTCCCTCACCCACCTCCCTCTCCAAGGGCACTGAGGCCAATGGGATGCTCCACATGCTGACCACTCAGTGACTAGATTCCCAATTGGCCTCAGTGCCATTCCCGGGATTTCCCGAGAGATTCTCGAGCCCCTGACTCCGAGAGGCAGCGATTTATAACGAGTGTAAATGGGGAAACTTCAAATTATCCTTATCCTTATCCTTTCACCAACAAGGAAGACCTGCGTTTGTCTAGCACCTATCTCGGCGGCGGGCTCCCCCGAGGTGGGTGACGTGCCTCCGAAGCGCAGCGCTGACCTCCACATCCCCCCACCCTCCCCCCGCCGCTCTCTCACCTGCTCTGGGTGGCCTGGCTGGCCTCCACACCGGAAGTAGATGACAAGCAGGGCCGTGGTGGGCACTGACAGCCCCAGTGTCAGTAAGGCAGTGCCGAGTACAGGGGCCAGGCGGCCAGCAGCTCCATCCGCTGCCTTCTCCGAGCCAGTCATGGGGCTGGGGGAGCTCTTCTGGGCTGGTGTCTGCTCCGAGTGTCTCACTCCCTCTCCCTCTGGTAGATGCTGCAGGGCAGTGCTGGGAGCTGCTCTCTCAGCCTGTGTGTGTGTGTGTGTGTGTGTGTGTGTGGGACTGTGCTGTGATCTTTGACTCTCTCTCTCTCTCTCATACACACAGAGACAGACACAGATAGCTAGCTCCTGCCAGCTCTCAGGCACTCAGTCTGTTTCCAATTCTCAGCTTTTACATCTCCGCCCACAGCTGCTCTCGCCAATCAGCGATTTCTGACTTTTCTTCCTGGCTTTCAGTTTCCAGTGAATGGACACTGTGTCCCTCTTCATGGTATCATACAATTCCTACAGTGTGGAAACAGGCCCTTCGGCCCAACAAGTCCACACCGACCCTCAGAGCATCCCACCCAGACCCATTCCCCTTTAACCCCTCCTAATCTAGGCATCCCTTGAACACAACGGGCAGTTTAGCATAGAGAATCCACCTAACCTGCACACCTTTGGACTGTGGGAGAAAACCGGAGCACCCGGAGGAATTCCACGCAGACACGGGGAGAATGTGCAAACTCCACACAGACAGTCGCCCGAGGGTGGAATCGAACCCGGGTTCCTAGCGCTGTGAGGCACCGTGCCGCCTCCTTTTGCCGTTCTCTCCTTTCCCTGAACACCACCCCCCCCTCCACCAGCTTTCTCTCCTACACATCCCACTCTCGTCCCCTCCCATCCCCCACCCCCAGCTCTGACGATCTGGGAGGTAAATCATTTGCCCCTTTGATATCCAGGTAAACAAGGCAGCTTTGTATAAACCCTACGCCCCCCAACCCCTTTTCCTCTCGGTAAGTGTGTCTCTGAATCGCGACCCTCCCCTCCTAGTTATAGAAGCTATGGAGGCCACTCAGCCCATCGAGCCTGCTTTTAACAATGTCAGTTAGGGCTGTACTCAGCGGAGTTTCAAAGAAGGAAGTGGGACCCATAAAAATCTACAAATTTCAACCAGGAATAGATATTCCCGATGATCAGGGAGTCCAGGTCAAGGGGATCACAGTTTAAGGATACAGGGTGAGGCATTAAGGTGAGGAGATGAGGAGAAATATTTTCACCCAGAGAGTGGTGAGCCTGTCGAGTTCAATACCAATGGAAGTGGTTGAGGACAAAACATTGAATGTTTTCAAGAAGGAGTTAGATATAATTCTTAGGACTAAGGGGATCATAAGATATAGGATCAGAACTAGGCTATTCAGTCCTTCCAGTCTGCTTCACCATTCAATCATGGTTGGTACGTTTCTGAACATTAGTCTCCTGCCTTCTTCCCATAACCCTTACTAATCAAAAACCTACCTAGCTCTGTCTTACAGACACTCAATGACTTGACTTCCACAGCCTTCTGCGGGAATGAGTTCCATAGAGTCTCCACCCTCTGTTTGAAGAAATTCCTCCTCATCAGTGCTAAAGGGTCGTCCCTTTACTGTGCGGCTGTGCCCTTGTGTCCTAGTCTTTCCTGCTTGCGAAAACATCTTCTCTGCATCCACTCTATCCAGGCCTCTCAGTATTCAGGAAGTTGCGATGGGAACACCCCTTATCATTCCAAACTTCACCGAGTTCAGTTCAGAGCTTTAAATGCCCCTCATCTGACAAGGATCAAAAGATATGGGGAGAAAGCGGGAACGGGCGACTGAGTGGAACGATCAGCCATGATCATGATGAATGGTGGAGCAGGCTCAAGGGGCTGAATGGCCTACTCCTATTTTGTCTATGTTTCTCATAATATCACGGCTCTTCTGATTGTAACCTCAAATTCTGTGCCTAGAATTGAACAAAACACTCCTAATGTTGTCTGACCAATGGCTTGTAGAGGTGTAGCATCACTTCCTTGCTATCATACTCTATGCCTTTACCTATAAACCCAGGGATCCTATCAGCCTTCTTAATAACTGTTTCAACTTGCCTGGCCACCTTCAAAGAATTATGCATGTGAACCCCTAGGTCCCCCTGTTTCTGTACTCCCCAAAGGTTGTACCATTGAGCCTGTATTGTCTCTCCGCGTTTCTTCTATGAAAACACGTCACCTCACATTTCCCGGTATTGAAATTCACCTGTTGGTCTGTCTGCCCAGTTCACGAATTTAACAATGTCCCTTTGAATTCGCTCAGCATCATCCTCACAATTCACTATTCTCCCTCTCTTAAAACCTGAGGCAAATTTAGAAATTTTGCCTTTAACACCCACATAAATCAGAAAAAAAAGTGAAGGTCCCAACACCAACCCCTGGGAACACCTCTTTCAATTAATCTCCAGCCTGAGAAATGCCTATGTATTGTTAATCTCTGTTTCCTGCCTTTTAGCCAACTTCTAATCCATGCTGCCATCAATCCCTATTATTTCCAATTTGCTAACCAACCTGCCATGTGGCACCGTATCAAATGCTTTCTGAAATTCCAAATAGACCACATCCACTACATCGCTCTCATCCAGTGTCGAAGTCACCTCGTGAAAGAACACAATTAAATTTGTCAGACATGATCTGCCCTTGACAAAGCCGTGTTGACTAGCTAGTATGGCTGATCTTGGGATTTACTTTCCTGTGGAAAGCTTTAAATATATTGGACGATGGAGCATCCTTATCCCTCTGGGTTGAGAGTTCCAAAAACTCTCACAATTGTTGACTGAAGTGATTTCTCCTCATCCAAGCCCGAAATGTTTGGCCCCCAATCTTGACACTGGTGTCCCCATGTTATAGACTTCCTGAACAGCAGGTACAAGCTGTCAATATTTACCCTGTCAATCCCTCTTTAGAAACATCAATATCTCAATAAATTCACATCTCATCCTCCTAAACCCGAGAGTATTTACTCCATCTTCATCATAGGCAATCTCCCAATCCCAGGGAACAATTTCATGAACTTTCACTTTACTGCTTCCTACAAAAGTTCACATTTTCTTAAATGCAGAGACCAAAACTGTGCTCAGCGTTGGACAGGGGATGTGATGACCCACATATCCTGACATGGTACCACGAGCCCATTTGGGTTAATATCCATTTTGGGATGGAGGCAGCAAACAGCTGTTGTCATCTCAAACACCCACTATAGACCAAACCTGATACTGGTGGAATGAAATTGAATATGGGATGAGGATACCATCAGGCACTCAAATGTTTAACTTGATCTCTCTCTATGCAGCTTCTCTGCAGCTGTAACACTGTATTCTGCACTCTTTTCTGCTACCCTGGTGCACTTTCTATGGAACGATTTGCCCGCACAGCACGCAACATAACACTTTCCAATATGTCTCAGAACATGTGACAAGAATAAATGAAATTAAGTTAAATTAAATCACTCTTCAGGCTTATTTTGAAGGATCACATTTAGAATCCCTTTTCCCAAAGTGAACACACACAAAAATTGTGAATTTAATATGAATTGAGGCTACACATTGGACAGGCTGCAGAAAAAAATGAACAGCAATGAGTTAAACTCCAGAGAGAAGGGAGTGCAGTCACAGAGGGAGATGCAAGAAGGTAGCAGCATTCTCTGATGAAGAGGACAGGACAGAGGGGAGATCTGATTGGGGCCCAGAGAGAGCAGAGAGAGAGGTACCGTTCCCATCCTTTAAAGGACAGTGAACGGGAGTGCAGAGATTTCAAGTAATTTGTAAATCAAGGAAAAGTGATGTCAGGAGCAACCCAGTAACACAGAGAGGAGATAGGGTCCAGAATGTATTGTCTGAGAGTGTGGGAGAGGCAGGTTCACTCGAGTGGTTAGGGTCTGGAATGTAATGTCTCAGAATTTGGCCGGGTAGAGGAGGCTTTCATGGAAGTTGAGAGATTGGTAGATCGCTGAAAATCGAATTCATGACTATGAAAGTGATGGACCCGTCCAACAGGAAAGACAGAGAGAGACAGAGAGAGTGAGAGAGGAAATAGCGTGTTGCACTGGGAAGAACTGTGCAGTGGGATGAGACGTGCAGAGGAGGGGAGCAAGCGATGCAGTTCTCATCATTTTGTCTGGCTGCAATGCAACATTGCATTCGCATAGCGCTTTGCACTATTTCAGGCGGCTGCACCGTGTTCCGCAGCCAAGCAAGCCCTGATTCTTTATTTGTTGCAATGCAGCCCACTGTTGCAACACAGGGAAATGCAGCAGTCGATTTGCACGCAGCAAGATTCCACCAATAAGCTGGTGATCTGGATAATAACCAGGCAAGTGACTTTTAAGTGTTGTTGTTTGTGGAGTACATGTGCTGGCTGCAGCAGAAAATTCAGAGTAGTCCCGGGAAATCTGACTTTCCTTGTCTGCAGTTTCCCGAAAAACACACAGGGATCAGGGGAGAGAAAACCAGAGCTCCCAAAGGAAGTGAGACCCAGTTCAGCTGTTCCCCTGAGCTCTATGGAATGAACCGCACGTCAGTTTCTTCACACTGTCAACAAGCTCCTGGTCACACAGCTTCCACACTCTGTGAGCTCAGGCCCTGGCCTGACCCCCAATCAACCTGATTCCCCCACCCTCCCACAGCCTCCTCACCACTTCCATCACAGCAGCACTGCCTGAATGTCACCTGTGACCCAGCATTCGCCCCAGCTTTCCCTCCCTCCTCCCCCCCAATCCGGCTGCAACAAAAATCCAAGCAGCCTGTACTCCCAGAAGGGATCCCCCCACCTTCCATTATCTCCAGAGATATCAGGGCACTGCCCTGCATCCTGACTCATTCCCACCCTCCACCTCAATCCCACTCCTCATTCCTCTTCCCCATGACCTACATTAGCTTCCAGCTCAGTGACATCAGCTTCCAATTCTCCTTCTCCTTTTCCAATTACTCCACAGTTGTGCCCCACCCTGTAATCTCCTCCACCCTCTGAAATATCATCACTCCACCGCTTTTGTGTCTGTACCTCCTTGATTGTAATCACTCCACCACCTCCAGCTGACGCTAAGCTACCTCCCCCCCAACGTCTCTCCAAACCTTCATACATCACCTTCCACCCCACTCAGACATTGCTTACAACTTCTCTCAGCTTTTAATCTGAACAAAAACACTGAATAATGCCCATGTGAAACACCATGGTCATTGATGGCATTATATAAATGTACCCTGCTGTTTTTGACCAGCATGCAATGCAGTCACAGTGTGGGAGAAATTTAGAATTGGAGACTTCACTTTTGGAGTGATCAACATTGAAGGATCAACAGTGGGAGGGATCAACTTTGGGGGTACCATGTCAGACAATCGATACTGGGGGATCCACACTGCAAAGTGACTTGGAATCCACACCAAGAAGATCAACAGTGCAGGAGATGGACATTGGGAGAGGAATTTGGGGGAGACCAACACTGGGGGATCCACACTGTCGAGATCAACATTAGGAATCCACACTGGCGATCCAACCTGTGCGATCCACATTAGGGATATCAACATTGGGGGATCCAGATTGGTGCGATCAGCAGTACAAGAGGCCAAATGGCCTCTGTCTATCCAATTCAAGTCTGATTTCTGTGTAATTCAGGGGAACAATGCTTGTGTGTTCTACACTTGCAATTGCAGCAAACCATAGGTTTGAACCAAGAGTTTCACACACAATGTCACAAAGGGGAATGTAGGGGTAGGATATTCAGGGATATAAGACAGAGCCATCAATACTCTGATTGTAAAACGACCATGGTTTTGTCACCTCAGCAGTTACTGTCATCTCCATAAGAACTTAATAACATAAGAACTAGGAGCAGGAGTAGGCCATCCGGCTCCTCAAGCCTGCCCCGCCATTTAATAAGATCATGGCTGATCTTTTTGAGACTCAGCTCCACTTACCTGCCGGCACATCATATCCCTTAATTCTTTTACTGTTCAAAAATTTATCTAGCCTTGCCTTAAACACATTCAGCGAGGTAGCTTCAACTGCTTCACTGGGTAGGAAATTCCACAGATTCACAACCCTTTGGGTGAAGAAGTTCCTCCTGACCTCAGTCCTACATCTGCTTCCCTTTATTTTGAGGCTATGCCCCCTAGTCCTAGTTTCATCTGCTAGTGGAAACAACCTCCCTGTCTCCATCTTATCTATTCCCTTCATAATCTTATATGTTTCTATAAGATCTCCCCTCATTCTTCTGAATTCCAATGAGTATAATCCCAGTCTACTCAGTCTCTCCGCATAATCCAACCCTCTCAACTCTGGAATCAACCAAGTGAATCTCCTCTGCATCCCCTCCAGTGCTAGTATATCCCTTCTCAAGTAAGGAGACCAAAACTGCACACAGTACTCCAGGTGTGGCCTCACCAGGACCCTGTAAAGCTGCAGCATAGCCTCCCTGTTTTTAAACTCCATCCCTCCAGCAATGACAGACAAAATTCCATTTGCCTTTTTAATTACCTGCTGCACCTGCAATCCTACTTTTAGCGATTCATGCACAAGGACACCCAAGTCCCTCTGCACAGCAGCGTGCTGCAATTTTTTACCATTTAAAACATAGTCCATTTTGCTGTTATTTCTACCAAAATGGATGACCTCAAGCTTATCAACATTGTACTCCATCTGCCAGACCTTTGTCCACTCAGTTAGACTATCTATATCCCTCTGTAGACTTTCAGTGTCTTCTGCACACTTTGCTCTACCACTCATCTTAGTGTCATCTGCAAATTTTGACACATCACACTTAGTCCCCAACTCCAAATCATCTATGTAAATTGTAAACAATTGCAGTCCCAACACTGTTCATGTGTCATCCTCCACTCTTCATCAGCTTCACCTCATCCAACACCAGTGTCACTCACATCCGAACCCAGACTGAGCCCCTATTCCTCTGTCACTCACTGACCTACATCAACAATAGACACCATTTATTCCAGATTCTTGTTCAAATTTCACCAGCTGCCCTGGTTCAAACCCATGTCCCCAGATCATTCGCCTGGGCCTCTGGATTACTCGGCCATAAGACCATGAAGAATAAGAACAGGAGTAGGCCATTCAGCCCCTCGAGCCTGCTCCACCATTCAAAAGGATCATGATGAATCCATCACATCCACTTTCCTGCCCTTTCCCTATAACCCTTAATTCCCCGACTGTCAAACCCTGTCAAGCCCGGTAAGAAACCTACAGGCCAGGAGCATTAGTACGAAACCACCACCTCTGCTCCATTAAGTGCCATTAACCGAGTGAAGCCGCCCAAAGCCTCACATTATCAAACAGAATGCAACCTTGGGCCACAGGCAGAGATGTTTGGACAGATGAGCCAAACAGTTGGTTAAAGACACAGGATTGTCTTAAAGGAGGAAAGCTGGGTTTTGAAGATGAAAAGTGTATTTCGGGAATTCTTGGGCTGGGGTTTGGGCCCAGGCAGCTGAAGGTATGATGGCCTGTGGCGGAGAAGATAAAATTGGGGATGTCAGAGTCTGAGGCCGCATTACAGGAGCCACAGACACCACAGAGGATCATGGGACAGGAGGAGATTACAGAGCTAGGGTGGGGAGAGTGAATGAAACCAGGGAGGACTTAGAAAACAAGGATGAAGATTTTTAAATGAGTCGTTGCCGGACTGAAAGCACAATGTCAGTCATAGAAACATATAAAAACATAGAGAATAGGATCAGGAGCAGGCCATTCAGGCCTTTGAGCCAGCTGCATCATTCAATATGATCATGGAAATAAGAAAACATTAGGGTCTAGGCTACCTTCTGAAAATTATTTGGGGGTGGGGGGGGCGTTGGTGGTGGTGTCTGGGCTGGTCCATAACAAAGGTCAGGACATCTGCTGCCGGGACATAGGGGTGATCCATGTGGATTGTAACAACCCGGCTCCTCTGTGCAGGGAGAATGAACAATGGTAGCACAGATAGGACGGAGAGGGGACCCTCACCTCCAGGAGGACTCTCTTCACGAAGAAGGTCCAGTCGACCGACGATCCTTCCTCCACCTTCATCACAGTCACCCTGACTGTATTGCAGACATCCCCTGGCCTGGAGTATGGGCTCTAACAGAGGCCATCGCTTTGGTCGGCTGGTCACTGACTTGGTGTTAGGCCGAAGCCAGTAACAAGCAGCAAGACATCACTTGGCTGGTGGTGAGAAGAGCATTGCCTGTGAGAACGTTCATGTACACCTGGTCGGTCTGCACCACTGCACGCTGCCCTCAATGTGGCTCCAGGGAGGCTTCAGGCTGTCATACACCTCCTTCTCGAACGTGCCTTTGTAAAGGAAGTCTGGAGGAAAATGCAGTGTTTTGTGTCGAGGTTCATCCCGAGCAGCTCCATGACAGAAGACTCTGTGCTCTACCGCCTGTTCCCTGGGACAAACATTGACTGCACCTGGAGGACCATCAACTCAGTGAAAGAAGCTCTTTGGCCTGCCCGAAACTTGTTGGTCTTCCAGAGCAAGGAGTTGACCCTGACCAAGTGTTGCAGACTGGCACATTCCAAGGCAGAGTGGGGAAAGACCACTGTGTATAGTCTTTCTGCTGAAAGTAATTGGGGGCCATTCAGTTGTGGGATCCTGCCAGTGCCTCAAATGTTATGTAAATATAGTCTTGTACAAGTAAGAGGTGACTTTGGATTGTTTGTTCAATGGAGTCAAACTCCAATGTCTGTTTGTTTCCTCATATGCTACTGTCCAAAACCAAATACTTCAGTGACTATGTATCTATAAAGAGATATTTTACAAATAAAGTATATTTTGAAATTTAGAAAAAGATTCACCAATTTCAGCTCAGCTCAACTGACCATATTCCAAGTTCCGCTCACGACCACAATCTGGTGATGACCTCAAGATCTTCTGATGATGAAGGCTCTCAGCACAGACTTGTCCTGGAGAACCTCCTTCTACATCATGGAATCACCCTATGCCAGGCAATTTTCTTTCACCAGTGCCTCTTGGCAGCAGCTGCCCCAAGCTTTAATGCGTCCCTCAGCAATTAGTCCTGGACCTTGGAATGTGTCAGTCTGCAGCATTCAGGGTCAACTCCTTGTTCTGGAAGATCAATAAGTTTCAGGCAGAGCAAACAGCGTCTTTCACCGAGTCTTTAAGTAGAAACCCCAAAAGGTCATGTTCCATCTCATGGCCCTCACTATGTTCCTCCTTTTTACTTCCGCCTCACTTTCCAGTCGCTGTGTTTGACTCTGAGAGTTGAATGTTACAAATTGCCTCTCCCTCCTGTTCCCTTATACTAACAGGAACCAGCTCCAGGCTCTGTTCAGCTGATCAGCGACATTGGAGAAAGTTTTCACCTTTTCACTGGACAATCCCCAGCGGCTCCCCATTCAACTCCTTGGATCTGATTGGGATCTTTCAGCGGGAATAAAATCCACCCAATCCCACTGAGAATGACCCCTTCCTGAAATTAAACAGGATTTGGGACTCACCTGTACTTTTACTGTATTTTCTTGGAGATTTTCCACGTTTTTCAAGAGATGTGTAAAGAATAAGTATCGACCCTGGAAACTTCTACCTTTCAGACAATTTACAAATTGATCGACAGCCTCGGAGCCTTTTCAGAAACACGGTACAGGACCGCCACCGCCTGGCGGGAGACGGTACTGCGGTCCAATATCTTTTAGTAACAATTACATCCAGCAAATGGTGCAGTCACACAATCAAATCCCGGGGATGTTGGAAATCAGAAATAAAATGATGCTGCCGTGATCCTCCAGCTCCACACTGTGTTATCTCTGTAAATGCAGCTGAGTCGCCCTTCAGTGTTTGGATATCTCCCTCAGGATTTCATGTTCCGGGTGCAGAGTGAGAAATGGAAACACAGAGAAATCCCAGCTCCAAACTGGGAAACAGGTGAAGGGATGGAGGATGGAACTGAAGCAGCGAGTAAATGAAGGAAGGACACAAGATATTTAATTTACTTTTTATTTTCACCATCTGACATTTATGTTTGTATCTGAGTTATTTACGATCGGGTTGTGATTTTAGTAAATATAATCTCAAAAGTCAGTGACACATTGAATAACAACCTGCTGTTAATGGAGGTTTCTGACCATAACCCCTGACCTCTGACCCTGACCCTGACCCTAATCCTGGGGCCAGATCATTGTGAGGTCAGGGTCCTCTATGTCCCAAAGCGTCCGATGGGGAATTGGTAAAGAAAAGTGGTGTGGGTGCATGTGTCGAATGTGGTGTGGGTGCATGTGTCGAA
>NC_063366.1:22844274-22851647 GCF_021869965.1 Rhincodon typus | reverse complement strand
GGGTGCATGTGTCGAATGTGGTGTGGGTGCATGTGTCGAATGTGGTGGCGTATGCACTGGGCATGTGTGTGTGGGAAGGGTATATGCATTGTCCTGAGGAAAGGATAAAGTTTCTCAGTGAATTTATTCCCAGTGAAGGTGTAGAGATGGGAGTTGGTGTCCGCGTTGTAAAACGAAACTGTCCCAGATTCATAACTGAGATAAACTCCCACCTTCTCGGGGATCTGCTTGACAGGGAGACAGGATTGAGGAGAGGAGTTTATAAAAAAACTGACCCCTAGCCTGCTCAATGGTCCAGAATCCATTCTCTGGGATCAGACTGACACAGTCCTTCCCAGCCACAGACCCTGAGGCTACTCCCAGACTCCACCGCTCATTCTCCCCCACCTCCACCTCCCAGTAATGTCTCCCTGATGTGAATCCCTCTGATCCTAGGGCACAGGGACAGTGTGTAAACCTCATCTCAATGTCAGCGAGACTCGTTGGGGTCATGGCCCAACTCAACAGCTTCAGATCCTTTCGCACCTCGAGCCAGGGATGCGCCGTTTCCACATCCAGGGTCACAGAGACTGGGAGAAAAAACAGAGAATTAGAGACAGTGTGTCTCTGTGATGGTGATGTGAATGTGTGTGTGTAAGGGTTGGGGGGGTCTGTCTATGGTGGGGGGAGATGCTTGTGCGTGATGTTGGTTCGGTTGTATGTCCATCTGTGGGGGTGTTATATGTGTGTGCAGTGTGTATGTGCACTGGGCATGTGTGTGTGGGAGGGGTACGTGCATGGGAGGGCGATGTGAGTGTGTGTGAGGGGGGTGAGTGTGTGGGAGGGGCAGAGTGTTTGGGAGGGGTGTGTGGGGGTGAGGGGTGTGTGTGTGCGGGTGGGAGGGGTGCTTGTATGTGACATGGGAGACTGTACGTGTATGTGGAGGGTAGAGTGTGTGTGTGTGCAAGGTGTGCACATGTTTGTGTACGTGTGTGTGAATGTGTGTGTGTGGGTGGTGGGTGTGTATGTGTGTGTGCGTTGGGTCATTTTGCGTGTGTGTGGGTGCGTGTGAGAGGGCAGTGGGAGGGTGGTGTGTGTGTGTCAGGGGGGGGTGTCCGTGTGTGTGTGTGTGTGAGGGGTTTGCGCATGTGTGTGTGTGAGTTGGGTGTGTGTGGAAGGGCTGTGTGTGTTGGGTGTGCATATGTGTGTGGGAGGCTGGTGTGTGTGTCAGTGGGATGTGTTAGTGTGTGTGAGAGGGTGGCATGTATGTGTGTGTGCGAGGGATCGGTTTGCGTGTTTGTGGGTGTGTGTGGGAGGGCAAAGGGAGAGTGGTGTGTGTGCACGTGTGTGTGTGTGTGTGTGTGTGTGTGTCGGGTGTGTACATGTGTGTCTGTGTGTGTGGGAGGGGTTTGCGCATGTGTGGGTGTGTGTGAGAGTTGGGTGTGTGTGGGAGGGCAGTGTGCGTGTGTGTGTGTGTGTGTGTGTGTGTGTGTGTGTGTGTGGGATGTGTATGTGTGTGTGGGAGAGTGGGTTATGTATATGCGTGTGGGAGGGTGGGTTATGTATGTGCGTGTGGGAGGGTGGGGTTATGTATGAGCGTGTGGGAGGGTGGGGTATGTATGAGTGTGTGGGAGGGTGGTGTGTGTGTGTGGGAAGGTGAGTTGTGTATGAGTACACACACACCACCCTCCCACACACACATACACATACCACCCAGACACTGCACCCTCCCAAAGACACTCATACCCCTCCCACATACAATACACATCCCCTTCACACTCTCACACAAACCCTCACACACATACAGAGACACACACACACCACCTTCCCACAAACACACCCCCCCACACACATACACACCACCGTCCCACACACACATACACTACCCACAACACATGCATCTCTCACTCTCTCACACACACACACATACACATACACACACACACCACACCACCCTTCCAGAGAAACAAACATACCACCCTCCTACTCTCATATGCACACCACCCTGACACACACATATACATCCCCCCAATACACACATGCACACCCCTCACCCCCACATACACACACACATACCCCACACAGACACACAAATCCCACACACTCTAAACACCCACCACACTCCCACACAAACAAACACACCACCCTCCAACTCACAGATGCACACCCTGCGCACACACGCCACCCTCCCACACACACATACACCCTCCCAACACACACACACAGCCTACACACACACACCACCCTTCCACAGAAACAAACAAACCATCCTCCCACTCTCACATACACACGCCGCACACACACCACCCTGACACACACACATACACCCCCACAACAGACACACACCCCTCTCCCACTCACACCCACACACACACCCCATACACCCACACATACCCCACACACTCTGAACACACACATACCACACACACAAACCCAAACATACACACATACCCCTCACACACATTCACAAACATCCCACACATTTGCGTGCCATACACACATACATAATGACCCTCCCACACACACACACACAGACATACGCACCCGACACATAAACACACACACCATCTTACACACAGAGACACCTTCAAACCCAGACAGATCACTCTCCCACACACACACCACCCTCCTACACACACAAATGTTCATCCCCACACACACATACACACCAACCCCCATACAGATAAACAGCCCCAAAACGAACACACCACCCTCCCACACACACATCTCACCTTCCCACACACACATACACATCCCACACACACACACAACACCCTGCCAAAGATGCTCATATACCCCTCGCACATACACACCGATCCCATATACACACACATACACCCACCGCTCGTACTCATACACACTCCCACCCCATGCACACAGAGACAGACACAAACACACACACACACTCCACACACACAGGCACAAACACATACACACCTCACCTTCCCACACACACGTACACATCCCACACACACAGACAACACCCTCCCAAAGACGCTCATACCCCTCACACACACACACCGATCCCATTTACACACACATACACCCACCTCTCGCACTCATACACACTCCCACCCCATGCACACAGACAGACACAAACACACACACCATCTTCCAACACACACTCCACACACACTTATACCCCATACATCCGACATCACACCCGCGCACACAAATAGATACTGCCCCACACACATACATACCACCCTCCTACACACACCACCCTCCTACACGCACACATACACACCACTCGCCCACACACATGTACACAGCCCCCAAACGCGCACACCACCCTCCCACACTCACTCATATCATCCGCACACATACACACACACACACACACACACACACACACACACACCACCCTCCCACTCACAGATGCACACCCCGCACACACACCACCCTCCCACACACATACACCCCCAACACACACACACACACTCTCACACTCCCCACACTCATCCCCCACACACTTACCCCACAGACCCACACAAGCCACACACACTCTACACACACACATACCCACACATACATATTCACCACAGTCCACACACACGCGCACCACACACACATAAACACACCACCCTCCCTCACACACATACGCACCCAACACACTCACACTCTCAAACACATAGACAGATCACCCACCCACACACACACACCACCCTCCTATACAAACAAATACACACACCCCCCACACACATACACACGTACACAGCCCCAAAAATGCACACACCACCCTCCCACACACATAAGCACACCTCACCCTCCCACACACACACGCCACACACCGAAAGTCACTCATGACTCTCCCATATACACACCGATCCCAGGCACACACATATATCAACCTCACACACACGCTTACCCCATGCGCGCGTGCACACAGACACAGACACACACACACACACACACACACACACCACCCTCTCACAGAAACAAACACACCATCCTCCGATGCTCACATGCACACCCTGCGCACACACCACCCTGAAACACACACTCACCCCTCTCCCACACATACCTGTACACCCCACACACACACACACATACCCCACACACAAACCAAAAACACACACAGACACACAAACACACCACCCTCCCAATCACAGATACACATCCCGCGCACACACCACCCTTACATACACACATACATCCACCACAACACAGACACACACCCCATACACAAACACACATACCCCACACACACAAACCCCACACACTCTACACCCACACACACACACCCCACACATAAACCCAAACACACACGCACACCACACTCCCACACAAACATACCAGCCTCCCACTCACAGATGCACACCTCACACATACATATACCCCACACAGCCCAAATAAACCACATACACCCCACACACAAACACATACATACCACCCCACACACATACACCAATCTCCTACACACACATACACTACCATCCCACACACATATACACAACCGACATCCTCACACACACAACCACCTCTTGCATTCACACACAACCCCCACCACACACACAAACCCCACACATACTACACACACCATCATCTCACACACACCCCCAACCACACACACAAACCCCACACACACCCCACATACACATATACCCACACACATACATACCGCCCCACTCAAACACACCACCCTCCCAAAGACACTCATACCCCTCCCACATACACACCAATCCCATGCGCACACACATACACCCACCTCTCATACTCACACACACTCTTACCCTATATACACACACACACAGACACCTACACCACCCTCCCACATGCACACCACCCCCCCACACACAGACACACATACACACAAACTACACTCACACCACACACAAACAAGTACATATCGTCCCACACACACATACACTACCCTCCTACACACATACATTCACAAACACACACACACCACCCTCCCACAGAAACACACACACCATCCTCCCACTGTCACATGCACACCCTGCACACACACAACACCCTGACACACACAGACCTCTTGCAATCACACACACTCTCACCCCAAGCGCGTGCACACATACACACACACACACCACACTCCCACACACACAACCACCCTCCTACACACACAAATACACACCCACACACGTATACACACCAACACCCACCCCCACACACACAAACATACACAGCCCCCAAATGCACACACCACCCTCCCACACACACATGCACACGTCATCCTCCCACACACATAACGTCCCACACACACACCAGGCTCCCAAAGTCACTCATACCCCTCCCACATACACACCGATCCCATGCACACACATACACCAACCTTTCGCACTCACACACACTCATACCCCATGCACACACACACCACCGTCCCACAGAAACAAACACACTACCCTCCCACTCTCACATGCACACCACCCTGAAACACACACTCATCCCTCTCCCACACACACCCTACACACACCCCCCAGACACACATACCCTACACACAAACCAAAAACACATACACAAGCACACGCTACCACACAAACACACCACCCTCCCACTCACAGATACACATCCACACACACACACACCACCCTCACATGCACACCCCACAAACACACATACCCCACACACACAAACCGCACACACTCCACACACACACATACTCCACACATAAACCCAAACGCGCACACACACACAAACACACACACATCACACTCCCACACAAACACACCATCCTCCCAATCACAAATGCACACTCCACACATACATATACCCCACACAGCCCAAACAAACCCCATACACCCCACGCACAAACACATGCATACCATCCCACACACTCATACACCAATCTCCTACACACACATACAACACCCAACACCCTCACACACACAACCACCTCTCACACTCACACACACCCCCCACCACACACACAAACCCCACACACGTCCAACACACACACTCCACACACACCACTGTCCCACACACATATACCCCCAACACACACACACACACACACACACACACACACACACACAGATGCATACCACGCATACACACCACACCTCCCTTCCAGACACACATACACCCCCAACACACACTCACACACACACACACACACACACACACACACACACTCCTCATGCTCATCCCCCACACACTCTTACTCCACAGACCCACACAAGCCACACACATTCTACACACACACATACCCACACACACACATTTGCCACACTCCCACACACACACGCACGAACACACCACCCTCCCACAGCACTCACACATACGCACCCGACACACACACACACCCTCAAACACAGACAGATCACCCTCCCACACACACCACCCTCCTACACACAGATACACAACCCACACATACATATACCCGACATAGCCCAAACAAACCCCATTCCCCACACACAAACACATACATACCACCCCACACACACATACACCAATCTCCTACACACACATACACTACCCTCCCACACACATATACACACCCGTCACCCTCACACACCACCCTGACACACACACACACCTCTCTCAGTCCCACACACCTGCAACCCATGCGCGCGTGTGCGCACACGCACACACACACACAGACACAGACCACACACACAAGCCCCAGACACGCCCCACATACACACTCCGCACACACATATACGCCACACTCCCCACAGAAACCCCACACACCGCACACACACCACCCTCCCAAAGACACTCATACCCCTTCCACATTCACACTGATCCCATGCACACACACATACACCCACCTCTCGCACTCACACACACTCTCACCCCATGCACGCACGCACGCACACACACACACACACACCACCCTCCCACAGAAACAAACATATCATCTTCCCACTCTTACATGTACACCCTGCACACACACACAATCCTGACACACACACACACCCGCGACACACACACACCCACACATACACCACACAAATCCCACACACTCTACACGCACACATACCCCACACACAAACCCAAACACACACACACCACCCTTCCACTTACAGATGCACGTCCCGCGCAGACACACCATCCTCCCACGCAAACATACACCCCCCCAACACACACATACACACACACCCCACATTCACAGACTCACCACACACACACCTCATACACACACATACCCCACAGACTCACACAAACCACACACACTGCACACACACATACCCCATCACACACATTCACCACATGTCCCACACACACACAGACATACACCCGACACACACATACCATCCTCCTACACACACATACATACCACCCGCCCACACACACTTACACAGCCCCCAAACGCACACACCATGCTCCCACACACATACACACCTCACCCTCTCACACACACATAACCTCCTAAACACACACACACACCACCCTCCCAAAGACACTCATACCCCTCCCACATACACACC